>NC_142705.1:13226894-13535469 GCF_029339155.1 Prunus mume
TACTTGCAGGCGACCATCTTCAGCTTCCTCCAACCATCCAGAGTGCTGAAGCTGAGAGGAAAGGTTTAGGAAGGACCCTCTTTGAACGTCTTGCAGACATATATGGAAATGAAGTCGTGTCTATGCTCACTGTCCAGTACCGAATGCATGAACGCATCATGGATTGGTCATCAAAGGAACTGTACAACAGTAAGGTGCTGAGAGCATGTGTTAGAACTTCCAATAACTGAGTGTTAGAACTTATATCATTTTTTAAAGAATAAAAAAATGATTCGCTTTGATTGTGTGATATGATTATATGGTTTAATATCATTACAGATTAAAGCCCATTCAAGTGTTGCTGGACATATGCTTTTGGATCTTGAGGATGTAAAGAGGACCCTTCAACAGAACCAACCCTTCTTCTAATAGATACAGCTGGGTATGCCGTGTATTGTTGCCATATACTCAAAGTTCTATTTTTGTTTTTTCGGAATACTGTGGATCACTCGTGGAGGATGTTTGGAACCATATAAAGTAAATCACCGCAATATCCTCTGAGATTAGGATTTGGATACCATTGTCCACTTCAGTGAAATCTTAATGATGCGGAATACCAAAAAGCTGATTTTGGAAAACTGTCAAGTAACACCTAGGCATGTCAATTTGTGCTTTGATGGGTTAGAAAAAATTTCAAATGATACTGCACAAACAAACATGACATGACAAGATATCCTATAACCTATGACACAACTCAACGAGTAATATGTTTACTTTACGTTGGGAGAATTATTTTATCATTTATTTGGTTAATTCATGCCAATTTCATGTTAAAATGCTTGACACAAACACCATAGGGCACAAGCAAAATCAATTATTTAAATTTCATGCCAATCCCGCTTGATGTTGTTAGTTGTGACATTTTATTTTGTAATTTCCAAAATTCCATCCATAGTAGTGCGGCTAACGCCAGATGAGGTCCCATGAAAAAGAGTAATTTTGAATGTTGTGAGAAACAAAAACAAGTAGATCATATGCCGCATCATCTTCTCAAAAGGGATTCCTAATTTAATTTGTAATGAAAGAAATGCCTTCATGTATAACTGTTGCCACTTGTTCATGCTGATCTGTCAGGTGTGACATGGAAGAAAAGAAGGATGAAGAAGAAAGCACTTTGAATGAAGGTGAAGCTGATGTGGCTATTGCCCATGCTAAGAGACTTGTTCAAAGCGGTGTTCAGGCTTCTGATATTGGAATTATCACCCCTTATGCTGCACAGGTATTAACATGCCCTTTTCCTTGCTGTAAGCATTAGCTTCTTGTTATGAGCTTCATTTCTCTATATACAGTGAAGGATTACAATAGCTTCTAGATAAATCAAAATCCAAGTGTTCACTTCCATGCAGCTTCTTTAGTAGCATAGATGTCTTTCATTTTTTTTTCTTTCTTATATCTGATCTGTATTGCAGGTTGTCTTACTGAGAATGTTGAGAAGCAATGAAGACAAGCTAAAGGATTTGGAAATCTCAACAGTTGATGGTTTCCAGGGCCGGGAAAAGGAAGCCATCATTATTTCAATGGTTCGGTCTAACTCAAAAAAAGAGGTACACTTGTACTCTGGTACTATTACTAATGCATATTTTCAGAGTTAGATAACAGTTAGCACCATATTCTAGAATATAAGGAATTTAATTTTAGAACTTTGAAATATTCAGGTGGGGTTTCTGAGTGACAACAGGCGAATGAACGTGGCTGTAACACGGGCAAGAAGACAATGCTGTCTTGTCTGTGACACTGAGACGGTGAGTAGTAATGCATTCTTGAAGCGATTAATAGAGTATTTTGAGGAGCATGGTGAGTATCTAAGTGCCTCAGAGTATGGCAATGAATGAGCAAAAATACCTGGGCATAATTTGTTGCTCTGCCCTGCAATCATATGCAAATTGGCTGCATTGTGGTGATACAATAGCATGGCTCTGCTTTTGCGACACAGGACAATTTATACCTATAGAAAATTTGAAAAAATTTTATTGTTGTTGAAGATTTGCCTATTGGAAATTTGTTTATTGTACTTTTTTCTTCTTCTCTAATTATCTTATGTTTTATATTGAGGGCTCACATCTAGAATACAACTGACCATCTGGACCTGTAAGATGTTTCCCTACTTACTTAATTCAAGTCAGAACCAAGCAAACATGAACAAGCAAAACAATACTTTCATACTAAAGGGAATCACACCTCCCATTCACATGGTAGAGTAAAACTGATTTCAACCAGCTCATTTGTGATCAGAAATGTGACTTAAGAGTTATGGAAGCAACAGTAGCATTTGGGACATGTTCCTACTAGATAGTCTGGTATATTATGCCTTAGTACACTCAATCTGGACCCTGAGGTGAACTCTTGTTTGAATATGTCGTGGTGCCAAATTGACAATATAACAATATAACGTGCTATTACCCACTATAGCCTATTTTTAAACGACTACTAAGTGCCGATTTCTAACAAATTCCTTCTCTGGTAAAAGCAAGCCCTACTCTTCCATGTCTAGTTAAACAAGCTTCTCTTACAAGTCCCAAATAGAAGTGGGGAAGGGCAGCTCTTCATTCACATCATAAACTTGAAAGCTGCCAGCATCTGCTCCTTGCTCTGAAATCCCATGCATCTCAATCAATGCATCCCAATTGAAATTCTTGTCAGCAAAGGGTCCAAATTCATCATTAAGTTCTGTAACTGAAGATTCTGGAACTCCAAAATTTCCTGTGGTGCCAATTGCCTCTGATTGTCTCTCCTTTTTCAGTACACCCAGTTGCTGAAGAAACTCATTGAGATCAATCTGCGGCTTCTCCCGGTTGTCTTCAGTCATTTTTTCTGATGAAATTTCCACATCTTTCTCCTTCTCTGCAACAGTTCCTATCTGTGTTTTGTCGCTTATGATGTGAACCTCAGGTTTAGAATCACAGGAAGAAGAACTAGAGGAAGGAGTAGTTTGACCAAGAACCCCATGTTGCTTGAGTTCTTGGAGCCTCTGATGAATGACATGAACACTTGGTTGGGCATTAATATTGAGCAAACCACAAGAAGGAAACATGGAAATGAAATTTTGGGAAGGGAACCATTTGAACTTTTGAGATTTGAGTGCAGGATTGGAATTGGCTTGGAGGTGAGGAAGATTGAGAAAAGCATCTGGACCATAGAGTCTCCTGGCAGCATCATCATAAGCCATGGCAGCTTCTTCTGCCGTGGCAAAAGAGCCCAACCAGAGCCTGGTTCTCTTCTTTGGTTCTCTGATTTCAGCAACCCATTTGCCCCAAGTTCTTTGCCGAACGCCACGGTATTCACATGAGGCATTCTGAGGGCCACCTTTGCCTCTTGTTGGGCCTTTCTTCCATGGCTTCAATGGAGATTTTCTGCAGTTTTCCATGGCCTTTTTTTCTTGGAGGGTTAGAAAAGCTCAGTTGAGAGTGAGAGTGAGAGAGTGAGAGTGTGGAGTTGAAGCTTGGGAGTGTGTATTAGATTGGTGGAAGGCGCGGGATATGTAGTGAATGAGAGTGCAGTTTGGTTTAAATGTTGTCACGTTTGGCAAAGTTTTCAAGCTCATGCATGTGACCGTTGTTGCTCCCTACTCTATATACCTTATAGCGATTGGTGAGTGTGAATCTAATTTTTTTTTTTTCCTCACCCTCTTTGTTTTGACCTTTGCAAGAAAATTCCAAATATAAAGGGCATCATGGCATGTGTGATGGGGGTATATATGCATGCATGTATAAAAGGAAGATGGCTGAAATGTTAATATTGATTGGCTCATTGGATTTTTTTTCATCCACCTTTTCCTTTGTATAAATGTACAAGTATCTAGCAAGAGAACATTGGTAATGCCAGCATTTAGCAAGAGACATTTTTTGTGGTCCTATTATCCGAATCGTGCATTTGTTAGGCCATCATTATAAATAAATAAATAAATATAATAAAAAAAGGATTAACCGTAGTAGAAACTACGTAGTTTTCTAACTATGACCAAATGGAGAGACGAATATAATGTTTTCGATAAAAATTAAAAGGGTTAAAATCTTGCCAATGGGGTCTAGCTCAGTGGAAAATGGCATTGACTTGCAAACAGTGGTTTCAGGTTCAAAATCTCATGACAACTTGGTTGTGTGTGTGAGAAATTGTATGTTAGACTTCGATTGTATTTTTTTAAATTGAATTTTACATGAAATTTCAATTTAGATGCTGAGAAAAAAAAAATAGCCAAATTGGTCACTATATTAACCAAATCTTCCAATTTATAGATGTGCAGTTAGTTTCCGTTAAGTGGCTGAATTAAATACATTTTTGGTAACTAGATTTTACACGAAATTTCAATTTGGTCTAAAAATAATAATAAATAAGAACCATGTAAATACTATGCTCTTCCACATGCTGCCCTAGCAGCTGAGAAAAAAAAAATTGGAAGTGGATTATTGTCCTAGCAGCTGTTTACCTTGAGAAAAAAGAAAGTTGACAAGATAGTTTTAATGTTGTCTAAAAGAGAAAGTTGGGTGCTTTTAATGTTGTGGTGGTGACTAGAATTCTGGCTAAGCTAAAATGCTTTGACCTATAAAGTGATGGAAGGAAGTGAATTCTTTGAATGAAGACTGACACTCTCCCTAGGATTCTTTGTTCTAATGGTTTAAATACAGGGGGAGAGGTGCTCCAAGAAGACTAAGCATACCATACCCACCTCACAACATTTTAGATTGTCACGAGCTCTATTTCACATGTTTTCCTGCCATTCACAACCTGATACCCGGGACTCTCCTCACCTTTATCCCATGCTAATCTCTCTCTCTCTCTCTCTCTCTCTCTCTCGCCACAGACAGGTGTGAAGTTTTTTACGATGTTATTGTATGTGATGATGTTGATGACAACAAGCTCCATAAGTGGCTACCATCCTTGTCTCTTTTCTTTACCCTTTTTTTCATTGTTTTTTTGGTTTTTTTTTTTATGGTGTTGGATGTCACTATGTTTTCTGTGATTGTACTATAATCATAAAATAGCTACATATTATTAGGCATGGCAATGGATTGGGTCGTGTCGGGATAATAAACGTGTTAAGAATACTCAACCCAAATCCGACTCATTTAATAAACATGCCGTGTCGGGTTTGGGTCATCTTATACAAGTTACTTGGTTAATAACCTATTTACTCATTCCTAATTTCCAATTTAAAAGGGAAACATTAAAAAGAGGAAACATGAGACTAAATCAGGTTAATAAACATGTTATTTCATTTTTTTTAAAATTAAAAAATAACATCAGGGCACGCTTCTTGATTCCACAATAGGAGCCTATAGTTTGGCCATTTGGATCTCTTCTCTTGGTCACGCATAGCTTTTTGGGGCTCATCACTTGAGCACCCAAAGATCACACCCTTAGCTTGAGCATAACTTGTGTTGTGATCTCGATGCTTGTGTTTACCTGGTAGATCCAGGGCCTCCATCTACTTTTGCATGTCTTGAGAGTAAAAATCTATCATCTTTTATAACTTTTGATTCTCTTCCTGCAATATTTCAAGTTGATGTCGATTCGCCTCCGCTGTATTTGCCCTCTCTTTCTTCAAACTCCTTATCTCACGCTGACAATCTTCAACCAAATTTTGCTCTACAACCAACTGAGCTTTTAGCACTTCTACCTCATGAGATTTCACAATGAGGCGATGCCCCACAATTGTGACAAATGTCACACTTTGCATGCTCAATGCCATGGCATCACTCACCACCTGCGTATCATCCCTCATTCCCAACACATGCACATCCCTAGGAGTCACCAAATTCCTCGCAACTCCAATAGCAACATCGTTCTCAATGAGTAAAGAGTCGTTTACAGTAACTGGTCCTCATGAGGAAGCAAAGTAAGGCATCCACACTGGTGCAACCCTTTGCCCCCATGCCTATGTTGGTGGAGCTAGGTTTAGATTCAGAGAAAATGGGAACGAAATGCCATTTTTTATCTGAGTTTGAGGAGATAGGCTTATATTTTTCTAAGTTTAAGGAGATAGATTTTCTGAATTTGAGTTGATTTTTTTCTCCCACTGTATCCTTTTATAGAAGTAACTTGCAGGACAGCTCAATAATAATAATTTTTTTAAAGTAATCTGCAGCCGCATTCTATAATTCCAGCTCCTTATTTTCGCTCCTCGCTCTCGTTCTCTGTTTTCCGCTTCGAGCTCTACATCTTTGTGATTAGAAATATATATATATATATATATATATTAATTTTTAATGTTTAATTTAATTACTATATATAATATTTTTTAATTTAATTAAGTGTATAATTTTTAATTTAATTTAATTAGAAAGAAAAAAGACATGTGAAATTCTATGTTTTTTTTTTTATAAACAGCTTGTAGAAACATTATAAATATCAAATTGTATAACTTATAATTATAAGGTTGTGTAGCATGATGGATAAGATGTTGGAGATGAATGGAAGTGGAGTGGGTTCAAAACTCATTGTGTTTTCATTTTTTTAAAACCAGTTAAATAGGTATTTAGCAAGTTGGCAGATTGACCCGAAATTTTTCCATGCAAGTTTCAAGTTGTATAATAGATCGTGTCGGAAATTGCCACCCTTAATATTATCATGGGTTGTTGGGAGGAGATAGGGCTGCCTTTCGGCCGGATCGGATCGGAAATAAACCATTCCAATTCCAAGGTTTTATCAGGTCAGGGAGGCATGGGCCCCCACAAACAACATACTGAACCCTCCTTTGCAACAAAATGCAACAACAGCAGCCAGACAAAAGCTCATCATGATACATATATGTATATAAACCAATAAAAATTTCAGTTGCCCATTCTGCTTCTACATGTTTTGGTTGGTTTACTTTTCTCCAATCTCTTGCTTGCCATGTCTCATCCACAGCCACAAAGCCCAAAGCTTCAGAAATGAGCCTACGCTCACATGACGATGGAAGAAAAAAGAAACAGAGAAGAGAAATGCGAAGGACTCTATTCTATTTTCTCCTCTGTCCTTATTTGCCATATTTCTATAAAAACAAAATTGACCACCAAATTTTCATTTTTCATATGTTCAGTAAGAGTTATCAGACAGACCCATAATGACCTCAATCAAAATGGTGCATGCATGTTTGGCCATTTTTCATATGTTTTCTCTGTGTACGTTGTTGATAGTTGGCTTTGCGTCTTATCCAAGGTTTTATCAGGTCAAGGAGTAAAAGTCTTTGTTACTAGCACGCAATAGCAAATGTTCAGCAGAGGACAATTCTATGCATATTTTCGTACATCAATGGAGCACAACAAGTACCTGATGGCTGACGACGACCGCGTTTGGACTGGGTGTGTACGCTGCTTCTTCGTTATTCTTCCTCAGCGTCTGCGTCTGAGAGTGTAAACCTCTGTTTCCGTGAACCAAGTATGTTGGGCCCAACCCGTATCCACATTGGTGGTGGGCCTTTATTGGGCTTCAAGGCCAGCAAACTATGTCGGGCCCAACCTCTGTCTCAGTCAATAATTCTCACGTAATAAAAATAAAAATCAACCGACCCGATCTGCCACGCGCCCAGACCCGCCTAGGCGGGCGCCTAGGCTGATTTTTAAAATTTGTTTCCATAGAAGATGCTTTTACAAAAAGCATCTGATAAGTTGCAGATGCTTTTACAAAAAGCGTCTGGTAAGTTTAAGCGATACTCTGTCATAATTCTTGATGAGGTTCATGAGCGGAGGTTGAACACAGACTTACTTATCGGAATGCTATCTGGTGTAATAGTGCTCGTCAGGTAAAGCTAGAGAGTGGTGTTTATAACTGCTAAAACTTGTATTAATCAAGGTTTATAACCCCTTTTTTTATTATTATTCTCGTTTGCATGTGATGGCAGGAAGAGTATGCAGAGAAGCAAAAGGCGGTGCTTTCAGGAAGAACTATAAGTCCTGGACAGCAAGTTTTTCCGTTAAAGCTTGTGCTGATGAGTGCTACCTTGCGAATTGAACACTTCATTAATAATAGAAAGCTGTTTCGTGATCCCCCACCGGTTATAGATGTCAGTGCCAGACAATTTCCAGTAAGCATTAAGTTTGAAATGACAACTGATGAAGAAAAACCTCACGAATTGCAAACCTTGTGATTAATGGACCTCTTATGTGAATCTTTATATTAGCCATAATATCATTGCATTAAACTCAAGTGAAGATACTATTTAAATGAATCTGTGAAAGTTACTATTTAAATGGATCCCGCAACTAATATAAAGGTCCACATTTATAATCCATATACGGCACCCTTATCATAAAACGACTCCGGTGACAATGTTGATGCCTGAATAATATTATTAGGTTTTTATGTAGATTGGGCACTCTTGTTTTTTTTCTATTTTTTGGTCAATTAAGATACATAAAGGTTCGCCTTTCGGGTATGACTTATGAGAGATGGGTCGACCTATCCGCATAATTCATAATTTGATATGGATTCGCTAACTTGGTTCCATATATCTGTAAAATGAACATGAAAAGAAAACTCTTGCAACATCCAAATTACGTTTCACTTTCATACCATCTAATTCTTTTCCAGGAAATCTGATAAAGTGTCCTTTACAATTCGAGCCATCTCATTTCCTGAATTATATATGTGGAGCAGGCCTACGATCAGAATCTCTAGCACAGCTAGGTCTAAACACACACACCAGCAAGCGGGGGAGAGATGGAAGTATTATATATAGCTGATTAAAAGCTAAAATCCAAGAGAAAAAGAGGAGCTTATAACATTTTGAATATATCTGGCAGCACAACCAAAGAAAGGAACCTAAAAACTGAGATAAGGTCCCATTTCAAATTTCAAAGCTACTTGGCCTTGTTGAACAGCAGGGAGGCCAGGCCCACCCTCCATCCAAGTATCGTAGAGGGTATAGAGGGCATCGAGGGTTCATGCTTTTTGGGTATCAGAGAGGCCAGACCTGCTTGCATGCTGTGACCAGAGCTGTTCTCCAGCTTGGCACTAGTCTCTGCGTACCTGAAAAGGATTCAAACATTCAACTAGAAAATTGCCAATTTCACTCCATTGCCACATCACATTTCTATAGGAAGTTCATGTGTACAAGAAAGATTCGCATGTGAGATATCTACATACAGATATGCAGCAGTCTGTTTGTGAACATACAGATTCACATGTTAGGTTACTACTAACATGTTCTTAAGTTTTAAAATCTTTACACATGACTAAATTCATGCTATATGCAGACAGAACTAATGAAAAACTGAAAAGGGCTACCTTCATATCAGCAAAAAGTAAGATTATAGACACACATGCATGAAGAACACCACATGAAGCAGGTAAGCTAGATACAATAGTGGAAAAAAATGGCAACCACCATCTCAGAAGTTAGAATTAGACAACGCAGTAACTTAAATCCTTGACTCCATAAATTGTTGTTTCTCTTCTGCCAAATTGATGACTAAAAGCATTGTAGCCGCTATGAGTTTTGTTCTATGGAGATAACATTTATTATACAAAAGGAGGCTCCCGGCCACCTTATGCAGGCCTGCCAAATGAAGGTCCACATATAGCAGGAAAAGTGCCTTTTGTGTGCTTAACCTGCGTGCCTATGATAAGAAGTATCCAAGAATCACTTAGTAAAACCACCCAACGAATTATGTACAATCAAATTTACAATTGAGGCATTGTAAAGGGATCGTTTCTCCAGGTGTTAGATTTGGAAGATTTGGCGTGAATTCGTGTAACATGTTTTGTTCTGTCTTAGATTACGGACATGGTAGATTCTGAATGGGATGTTTCCTTTTAAGATTAACGCAATCAGAAGAATTTGCCAAAGTAGACATATAAAAGTATAAAAAAAGAGAAATGAAAGCATGAAGGAAACGTACATGGAAGACACCGTGCCTTCGTATGCAAATGTTGACATGCCCTGTCTTTGCTTATGCTTGGGATTGGCTGTGCAAAGCACATAAACACCCCCGCGACGTTTAACTGTCTTACAAAACTCGCACATCTTCTTCACAGAGGAACGCACCTTCATGGCTACTGAATTCATATATTTTTTAAAAACAAAAATTTAAGAAACCATCAAATTCAGCACCAACCCAAGTCATGCTTGAGATGACTAATGAGAAACAAAAACCAGTTGCAAATTGAACAAGAAACTGGCAAAGTAATCAGTTAAATTTTCAATTTTTGTAAATGAAGGGACCTAATTATAATATGGCATCGCCATCAGTAGGTTCAGATTATCAAATCCATGAGAGATTCACAATCCACAGTACATTCATAAAATCCATATTAAACCAAAAACAAATGCCGACTGTTGGATCAAAATCTGCCTTTTAGTCATCTAAAAAAAAAGGTAAAACATGCATATATAAAATACAAAATTAGTGAAACACCCATTCCTAGACATGAAACTATAAATATACCATACACTAAACATAGAAACACACCCAAAAAATACCCAAACTGACAGCTGTTACATTTTTTAGTTTAATTACTTAAATGAAATACCTTTATTACCCATTTAGTATTAAATTAGTTTTTTTGAAAATTTTTGGGCTCTCTCTCTCTCTCTCTCTCTCTCTCTCCCTTCGCAGAAACCAAGCCTAGGCCAACGATCTTGGTGCTCGCCACAGCCAACAGTGACAGCAGTGTGATCGGAAAGGATCTGCCAGGGCCGACGATCAAGTCTGGCTAAAGCCCAGCCACATCACCATTGATGACGCCGCTGGCGAGCTCAAAAGGTGCCGTGGATTTCGAGTTTTCGACGTCGTTTCCGGCCACTCCGGCTGTTGTTTCCATCGATCGAGGGATGAAACTTTATCTAATTCTTGTGCTCAAGCTATTTATGTATGTGGTTAGGATAGATTTTGGAGTTTTGGAAAATTAATCAATACACCCTAGTTTGACCGACGGCTTTGGCAGTGTTCCGGATTGCTCCGCCACTTTTTGGCCGGGGTCCAAGACAAAAATTACTCCCCTTGTTAGTCTGAATATGTTGGTATAGGTATTGTAGGGACTTTTTCGATTTTATTGTAGTCTAATTTGGGTGATTTCATGTTTGATTAATTAAGTTACTAGTTAAGTTTTCATAATTTTTGCAGCTTTGGAGTTTAAATTTGAAATATAGATCCAATTCTTCTTGATTTTATATGTTTATTTTTGTTATTATCGATTTGGAGATAAGCTATTGGATTTTCTAATTTCGTTCTAATTTGTATTAGATATTCGTTTGAGTTTTAAATTGTGATTTAAATTTCTTTTTGTTTATAATTTGGATTGATTTCATATTCAGTTTGGTTGTGGATTTGCTTTTGTGTTTTGGTTTGAGGTGTGTTACAAATTTGTGATATTTGATTATGTTATCATATTAATTGAGTTATGTTTTTTTCAATTGAATCTGAGTATATTCGTGTTTTTTCTGTTTATGCACTATTGGTTTTGAGTCGACTATAATTTGCTATTATATAGCAGTGTTATTATCTCATATTGGAACTTTACAGACATGCATTAGAAATAGGATTTAATAGGAAACAAGCAGTATTATTATCTTATACTGGAATTTTACAGTGGTAGACATGCATTAGAAATAGAATTTTATATGAAACTAGCAGTGTTATTATCCTATACTGGAACTTTACAAAGGGTAAACATGCATTAGAAATAGGATTTCGGAGGAATCTAGCAGTGTTATTACCATATACTGAAATTGTACAAGAGGTAGACATGTATTAGAAATAGGATTTTAGAGGAATATAGCAGTGTTATTACCATTATATTAGAATTTTACAAGGGTTAGACATACATTAGAAATAGGATTTCAGAGGAATTTAGCAGTGTTATTACCTTATAATGGAACTTTACAAGAGGTAGACATGCATTAGAAATAGGATTTCAGAAGAATCTAGTAGTGTTATTACCCTATATTGGAACTTTACAATGGTAGACATGCATTAGAAATAGGATTTCATAGGAAACAAGCAGTGTTATTACCCTGTACTTGAACTTTATAGTATTAGACATGCATTCAAAATAGGATTTCATTGGAAACAAGCAGTGTTATTACCCTGTACTGGAACTTTACGGTGGTAGACATGCATTCCAAATAGGATTTTAGAGGAAATAATCAGTGTTATTACCCTATACTAGAACTTTTACAGCTATTAATCAACATGAAAGTAAACTAGCAGTGTTAAGAATGAGTATATGACTAAATATCTCTTTCTTTTTTGAGTTTGCTGAAAACCGACTATTTTATAGTCATATGCAGTTAGTCCAATAGTGAAAATTCAATATAGTTTCAAAATTTTGTCTTGGATTCGAATCTAAAATATTGTTATTACCATAGACTGGAACTTTACAACAATTAATTAACATTACAATAAAAGTTTGGTTTTTAAATGTCTTACCTTTGAAGCCTTTTCTTATTGAAATTGTTCTCTTAAATTTTATCTTTGTTTTTGGTGGAGGTTAGTGTGTGGTGTTGATTTTTGAAAGTAGATCAAGCTTGGTGTTGTAGTTATGGAGTTTTAGTTTGCATAAATGATGAAGACGGTGAAATGAAGAGATGTTTTTGCAGAGATGGTTTAATGAAGATGCATGCTTGAAGTTACTGTTTTCGAGACAAGTTTTGTATTGTAATAAAATGTTTGGACTTTTTGTAACAAAAAAAAAAAGTTTGGGCTTTTTATAAAATTGGGTTGGGCTTGTTTTGGGTGTTTTTGAGTTTTTCTTTTCTTTTCTGTTGCATCGATCACTTGTAATTTATAGAATTTCAATACCAATTTCTTATATAGTAAATGAATTTTGGGTGTGTTTAAAGTGATTCCATGTGGGTTTTTTTTTTTAATTTCAACTATTTTGGGTATATTAGTGAAGACCCTTATATAAAACCAATTACAGAAATCCTAGAAGCATGTAGAAATTACTAGCACCCAATAGCAAATGTTCAGCAGAGGACAATTCTATACATATTTTCGTACATCAATGGAGCACAACAAGTACCTGATGGCTGACGACGACGGCGTTTGGTTTGGTTGATAAAGAAATGACCCCGCCTCTCTCTGTAGTGTGCGCTGTGTGTGAAGACCCAGACCGGAATTGCGCTTGGAGACCCATGTTCTTTCCGTTTTGGAGACCCAAGTTATTTCAGAAAGAAATGGCTAAGATATTTTAATGCCAAACTAGGGGTTTCATGAGAAGCCCAACTTTAAGGATTTAATAAGAAGCCCAACTATTTACAGATTAAAAAAATCTAAACACCCTTTGATGGACCTCATCATCGTCGTCTCTGGTCATGGTGGTAGTGGACATGCTCTGACTCAGGCTGCAAATCTCCGATTCCTGTTAGATGTCTCCATTGTTATTGTAAATGGGTATTTTCTCCTCAATCTTTTCTGGGTCTTCTTGCTTGATTTTCTTCTCAAAGACTAGTGCTTTTGAGGACCTAAAGCTGAGGACTTTTCAGGGGTAGTGGTGCTCATACAGCAACCCATTTGGTTGTTTTCAAAAGTTTCAAACTTTCAATCAAGATTTGCTAATCAGAAGCTACTAGGACCTTGCTAGTAGCAGCTAGTGGACTGTACGTGAGTAGAGTGTTGTTGCTGCTGCAATAGGCTTTAATCAAATTGGAAAAAGCATTGTGGGGTTTGGGCTCAAAAAGATTGGTCGTTATCGCCGGAATTGAGGTCACAGACCATGCTTTACGATGGACCATGGTGAGTGGTTGGACTAATTTGGTTGGTACAGGTCAGGGGTTCTTGATGAAAATACTGACAGGTTGGGAGCTTTTGGGGTCAATGAAATGTATTTATTATATTGCATTGCATGTAGGACAAAAAGTAAAAGGAAATACTTGGCAAAGGAAATATATTTTCGAAAAAACAAGAAGGAAATCTAGTTTCTTGAGTTTAGTCTAAATTTTGGTATATTATGTTAAGGTTCTTGTTGGGTGAGGAGAGGGGAGATAAAATTTTAAAAAATATACATGATGGCCAGTGGTAGGCTCAGTTGCCCGCGAGTGGGGATTTGTCGAGGTTTTGATATTTTAGTTTGTGCTTACATGTTATATGTGTAAAGAGTGTTAAACTTGCATTCAATATATTAGTTTCGCTCAAGACAATTGGAATACTATGATTGTCAAGCTCCTATGAATATACTTATCTTATATGTTGTTTTTTAATTATAAAAATAATTTTATAATTGAAAGTTTAAAGTTTAAATGAAGATAGTTTAAAATTTTTAAAAAATACATAGAATACAGAATAGTATGATACTCTCTACAATACAAAATGAAATAGTATGATACTCTCTACATTTACCACATATGTAGTACGTTGGCATATAACAAGCACACATATGCAAATTTGTTATATTCAAAAAAGCACATTTGCCAAAAATATATAGTCTTATATACTACTATGTTTAGTATATTTTTTTTGGCCGAGCCTATGTTAGTATATATGAATATTTGTAAGTGGGGTACTAAAATATAACAAATAAGAAATGAAACATATATAAGACATATACACTAAAAATAATGTAATATATCATTTGAAACTAAGGAATTTTTCGGAAAAAAAAAAAAAAAATTGGAAAAATTGGATCGGAATAGGTTCGGAGAACTTTGGAATTTTCGGCATTTATCATAAATATCGGATTCGGCATTTTCGGATATCGGATTTATCGGAGTCGGATTTTTTTGGAAATATTCGGACCAGAATATGTTGGAATTGGATTTTCCAATCCAATTTACACCCCTAGGAGGAGAGTTTCTTTTAGCTTTTATATCTTTTGTTCTTCTAATAACTTAAATCTTACTTTTAAATTAAATTTGAAATTTTTTTTTATCAATATTGTATTTGTTGGGGTCTTTTTATTCTAACATGACATTGAATGGGCTTGGGGCTGTCAAAAGAGAAATAGGTGAAGTTGCCTTTGTGTCTCCGAGTTCAAAGATCAGGCCCCAAGAGTGTTTCGAAAGGGTATCCGAGCCTTAGGAAACACTTTGGTCTTCTTCACTAATGAAACCAACAGTCGCTTACAGATAAATTCTTGGCTTTGCATGAGAAGTTTGTGGCATGGGAGCTGAGGATTCATGAGTTTAGCATGAGAGAGAGAAAGAGCTGCGATTTCCAAAAGAGAAGATGGGAGGGGATGGAGGAATATGACTCCAAATTGCAGGGGTCTCAAGGATGAGAGATGATGATTGCTCTCTGGATGTGTGTTTATGGAAATAGATGAAGAAGATGGAAGCATGGGTGGCTTTAGCATATTTCCAGTAGCTTGACGAAAGCTTCATCAAGCTCCTGGGTGATTTGACATAAGATAAAATGAGAAGCAATGGAAGAACAAGGCTTAAAATCGAAGGGTTCTAGAGATGAGAGATGATGTTTGCTCTCTTTGGATATGAGTTTTGAAATAGAGAAAGGAGAAAGATGGAAGAACAAAGCATCCAAAAAGGGATGCTTGCCTTCGATGAATTCTCATGGTTGTTGGGAGGCTTGGAGCAACCAAGGTGAGTTGGTAGAAAGTGGCTCCTTTTATAGGCACTAAAAACCTTAATTTTATCAAGTCACCCTCTCCCCTTTTTCCTTCACTTTCTTTCATTCCATCTCATTTGGTGAAACTTCCCTAGCCTAAGCATGTAGGCATGAAGCTTTTTGGAGTTCCAAGGCCCTCAGGCAGCTAGACTTCTCCATGTGGGTGAGGAGCCACCCACTTTGGCTTCTTGTTTTCTCATCAAAGCTTGAAGAGGAAAGAATGGGTATGGGTGCTAGTCAAAAGGTGATCAGCACATGGGTTTGCTTGGTTTTGATGGTTTTGACAGATATGCTGGATATTTTCCACGATGCTGGGCTGGGCTATTAGTATCTTGTTTCCAACGGCTTGTGAGTTTGCTCAAGTTGCTGGAAACAACCTATTTGATCGAGGTGCTGGATATTTTGGCTGATGTGGGATTTTTCCAAATGTTTGCATACTATTGGATATTTTCCTAAGCTATTGGGCCACTCCTCTCTCGGACTTACCCATATGTTTGGACTCAAAAATGGGCTCGAGTTTTGGTGCTCCAAACAACCCAAAACTTCCACTTCTTGGCCCATCAATGGGCCCGTGAACGCTCGAACCATTCATACCACAACCCGTTCAGAAGTCCCAAACATTCTCGTGGCTTGAGCCCACTTAAGCTTGTAGTAGCATGTTGCTTAAATAAGAATTTTCCACTTGGTGTTGTATTGGGCCGAAAATATATTTGGGGCCAGCCTTGGATTTTTTGGGCCTCAACAGTATTGTACTTGAGGAAAAAGAAAGAGCTATGCATGTGCCATATCATCATTTAATGGATTTTCTTATGAACAGCTTAATAGCATAACCACATTGTGATAATTTCAAAAGGTGCGGATACTTAAATGTAAAAATTGAAAACATGGGTCTTAACATGCCTTACAGGGTAAAAGTGACAGGAACTAAACTGAAATTAACACTTAAAGAAAGAAAAATAAATAAATAAATAAATGTTGCCAAATGGACTCTTACGCTTTAAATAATAATAATATATATATATATATATATAATGATTAAGGCAACAAGACACTCTTGTGACTTGTTAATTGTTGATAAATATTTACATGCGGTT
Organism: Prunus mume; assembly: GCF_029339155.1. Classification (NCBI taxonomy): domain Eukaryota; kingdom Viridiplantae; phylum Streptophyta; class Magnoliopsida; order Rosales; family Rosaceae; genus Prunus; species Prunus mume. The sequence continues at coordinate 13,243,507 of NC_142705.1, forward strand.
CTATTAACGGATTGGTAATAAACCACTGAGACACGATGAGGAAATTACTGCAAGTGTCAAAAAGCCCAAAATAGCATATCAGCACAGCAGAAATGACCAACTCAAACTTACTACTCTGGCCATATTCCCCTTGGTATAATAAAAACCATCTCCATAGTCCCCACCCAACTTGGAGTAAACATTAAGTTCCAAAAACAGTGCCTGATCTCAAAAAATGTGCCTCTCCATCTTTCACTGCCACAAAACTGTGGAGACAATTATCAATTTGAGCTCACAAGTAATAACAGAAAAAGTAATTAAAATCTGCAAACAGAAGGAAAATAACCCATCAGATGTTCCTGTGAATAAACCAAGGGAAAAATCTTTACAAGGATTCTCAATTTTGTGACAATGTGCCGAAGATAATGCCGACAAGATAATCTTGCTACAGACTGACTTCAAGTTCCCTGGTCAAAATGGTCCAAAGACCATGTTCCAGCTCATTCAAACCAAGCTGGACTTTTAGCAACCGGTAACTTCACTAAGATCCTGGATACTGATTCACTGAGCCAGACTATAATGACCTAGGTGGCAAAACATAATAGGCACTGGTTTTGGCAAATTTTGAAAACTAGCCACGGTTCAAGGATTTCGAGCACTACTCGAGGGGGGAGAAGGGATATCTAAATTCTAAAGAAATGGTTAAAAGTCTTCAATGGGTGCAAAAAGTGGCTAGTTTTCAGAACTTGCCCACTATTTAGGTTTCAGGCCATGGACCAAGTTTAAGATCATAATCTTGATAAGGGTTCCTTCACTAAGTTCCATGAATGTCAAAATTGTTCCTTCACTAAGTCAATCCAATGCCACATCATATATGCAATAGTTTAACAAACTATTGAAGGCAATTCAATGTTTTTCTTGTTTTGCGATTCATGTTTCAAGATGAAAAGAACACAATAAATTATTTCAGTTTTCTAAAACATCGTTGCAGTCAATATTATTAGTGCAAATGTTCAATACATGTTAGCATCACGAGCAAGGTCAACATTGATATCTCATCTTCTTTTTTCCTTTTTTGTGAGGGGGTAGAGCAATAATGTTACATTTTCGGATATCATTTGTTAAAGGTACTATTTATGTTCTACTTAATAAAACGGATTAGAGCATTTACAAACTAACCAGCTGTGTCAATCATGTCATCCACCACAACTACTACTTTTCTCTTCACTTATCAAATTCATCGCATTTAAAATAGATGGCATTTTAGAGAGAGAGAGAGAGAGAGAGAGAGAGGATGAAAAAAGGAAATGGTGCCATTGTGAACAATCAATTGAGATTTTTGAGGAAATGCAAAAGAGTTTGAATGGACAAATATAGAAACAATATGGGCACATTCATCATCATTTTTCAGAATCTGGACACGGGTTGTGCTGAGAAATATTATAGTAAATCGCCAAGGGGATGGGGGATTTCAACGGCTGGGCAAAGATGGCAGACATACCATCAAGTAATGACATTTTCAGTAGAGACCATGGCTATTTCAGGGATATAGAGCAAAACAGGGGTTAGAACAAAAACAAGGTGGTCTGAAATTATCCCAATGGATAATATCTGAGACAAAATAGGATGGCATAGTTTTTAGGGTTGATTTCAAAAAGCGTACAACCATTGATTGGGAATTTTTAGATCATTCAAGTGTTGGAAAGGAAAGATTCTGGAAGAGACAACATGGATCAACGGATGTTTGAAATCATTTAATGTTTCAGTCATAATTAATAGCTTTTAAGATTTGAGTTAGAAATGAGTTCATTGATGCATCCCTGATATCAATATCAAGAGGAAATTTAGCATCACAACATTGGAAATTATTTTAGGGAAATAAAGATTCAAAAAAATAAATAAATATACTCAAGTTTGCACTTTAAACTGCTACAAGCTAAGTAATTTTGTGGTTCAAACGTTTAGTTCATTATTTATGGTTAGCGGTTACTATTCATATGAAATTGGTACTGTGACACTGCCAAATGAATTTTAGAGGTGGACCAAAATAAGAGAGCATATTCTTATATGTAAACTGACCATTTCATTTCGACTTCGACCTTCGCCTGCATATGTTCCTCCACTTATCCTTAAGGTCAATTGGGGTACGACTATGCAGAAACACAGAACCACCAAATTCCAGTATTTGCTTCCATGGAATATTTCCTTCATCATTTCTTGAAACTGTTTCCACTCCCTTCTGCAGCAATATAAAAGATGTTACAGCATATCTAAAAAGTCTAATAATAATAAAAAAAAATAGAAACAACACATATGCAATTATAACTACAATCAGGTATTTAGAAGAGATATATAGTGTAAATTGGAAGTAGAACATGATCTTGAGTCGATAAAGGAACATTAGAAAGGAAACTACGAACCTTGAGCATCTCTTCCTCCTCAACTGTCCATGGAACTTTAATCCGCCTTAACTGAGGAGTTGCCGGGAATGAGCTGCAAGACACAAAAAAGGTTTATTATCTATAATAACTATTACAATCGAATCCTCAACTCACTGCTTTATAACCAATAGGTAAGTGTATGGGTTGACTGGGGAAAATACAGGACTGCAATTAAAGCTCTGGGCAACATAAACACTGACTGTTTTTGACATTCTTTGAGCAGATAGACAAAGTATTTTACATTTCAAGGCATGAAGTGAGATATTGTAACAATAGAAATTGCTGAAAGGCAATAACTTACTAAGGGATTTTGCTCCTTCGGGGTCTTATAGAATATTTGGAAGTGCTAGACTTCTGATTATCAACTTGCTCGGAATCAAAATTAACTTCATATCCTTGGTCAATAAGAAGGTTTTCTGTGTTTTTACTGGACAAAGGAACACCTACAGGTATGCACTCCCGGGCCACCTTTTCTTCCTCTTCCTTTTTACCAGCTGATACATCAAGTTTTCTACAAACTGCAGTAGCACTTTCATCTCCACACTCTGAATTGACATCAACACGTGATGCAAAAGGTGCTACATGTTGCTCATCACCTGTAATATTCTGAAATTGAAAGTCATTGACTTCATTTGCATGTTCTTCACATTGCTTTCCTAGATTTTCTTCTCTCTCTCCCAAATGCCCATTCTGGTGACTTTTTTCATTAAGATCTTCATCAAAATTCCTCATGCAGAAATTCTCTTTGTTGTTTGGTCTTCCAAGACATTCCTTTGGCTGATGTTCCAGTGTATGAATAAACGCATCTAGGTCTTTCTTTAAAAGGGAAGTTTCTTTCTTAGCTTCAAGGTATTCAGTAAGATCAAGAGAATATATACAGAAGGGGCAGTAAAAGTTACCCTTCTCATAATGAATGGCTGAGGAACGCAGCCAATTTTCGTGCACCACAACAGGGCAATCACTGGTTTTACAAATCAACAACTGATCGCTTTCATTACTCTTCTTACCAAGATTTCTCTCTGTCCAGTCAGCTTTCACTGAGGAACGATGACTAGATGTGCATTGAGAACTCAAGAACGCATGCTTCTTCATGGCGACATCAATCTTCTCATCATGAAATCCATCATTATCAGTTAATGTCTCTGACTCATAATGGCGTAGCCAATCCAAAAGCTCTTTCGCTTCATCCGGAATGCTCTTCTGCTGGGACCCATCTGCAGATGCAGGACATGCTATTTCAATACGAGAATCATGCTCACTGTTAGAATCAGATTCTTTAGCAGAATCCTTATGCTGGGTTTCACCTAGAGGAGCAGTATCTGATATTCTTGTTTCAGGACATTGTTCCCTATCATCTTTGTCTTCATAAGCAATGCTCTTCTGTCGGGGTTCATCTGTGGATGTGGGATGTGGTACTTCAATATGAAAATCCTGCTCACTGTTACAATTGAATACTTCAGCAGAAACCTTATGCTGGGTTTCATCTGGAACAGCAACACAGGATGCTCTTAGTTCAGGATGAAGTCCACCGTCATCTTTGGCTTCATCAACATATGTATATTGAGGGGCTCCATCCTGAAACGTGCCTTGAGTCATTGAAGTTTCATTACAAGGATTTTCTGACTGACTCTTATGGACCGCATTGTCAGTGCTCTGTCCACACCTCTTTGAGGCAGTATGATAATCATGATCATCCTCTATGACCTTGCCTCCGTCCATCATTCTTATCTGATTTTCTGCCAAGTCACACCTTTCTCTCCCAGAAAGTGGAACATCTCTTTCAGATGAATCTTCCAACAGTTCTCTTCCATGTAAAGGAATTTGGTTCTGCTCTATAGACTGTAAAACATATGAGGCATCCCATTTCATCCTTTTGGCCATTACATAGCAATCATCAGAATGAATTACTCTATTACGGTTTCCATCTGCCAGGTTTTCCCTAGCCAAGTCCTTGCCATCTTCAGCAATGCTGATCTCTTGGGATCCATCTGCGGATGCAGGATGCGGTGCTTTAATATGAAAATCATGCTCACTATTACAATTGAATACTTTAGCAGAAACATTAAGTTGGGTTCCAGCTGGAGGAGCAACACCTGATGTTCTTGGTTTAGGATGAAGCCCACCATCATCTTCGGCTTGACCAACACATGAATCTTGATGGGCTTCATCCCACAATGTTTCTTCAGGCATTGAAGTGGCATTAAGATGATTTTTTGACTGACTCTTATGGATAGCATCGCTACTGCTCTGTCCACTTCTATTTGAGGCGGTATCATCATGACCATCCTCTAAGACTGTTTCTTCCTCCATCATTCCCATATGATTTCCTGCCAAGTTGCACCTTTCCCTCTCAGACGAATCTTCCAAACATGCTTTTCCATGTAAAGGAAGTTGGTTCTGTTCTGTAGACCGTAAAACATAAGAGCCATCTTGTTTCATCTTCTTGGAGTTTATATGCCAATCATCAGAATCATTTATGCTACTACGGTTTTCATCTTCCATGTTTTCAGCATCTGAGGCAATCCTATCCCCTTTGGAAGGCAATAGATTTGCATTATCTGGATCTTCTTCCGATAGTTTATTCTCACTCTGATTAATCAAAGGATCGGAGTTCCCTTTGACTCCCATGTTTTGAGCACCGGAGCAGCTCTCATTGAGCCTAGTATTACTACCACCCACAGGAACTCTATCACCATAACTTCGTGTTAAACCACTCTTTACTCTCAAGAAATCAGCATGTGGATGGGTGCCATCAATAATCGAATCTTTCAGCTGCTCATAAAGAAAATCCACAAACCAATTCTAGGCAATTGATTGAACCAAGAAAAAATACAAAGAAAATCCAAAGAGGTAGATACCTGTTTCAATGCACATTTAGGCAAAGAAGCTCTTTTGTGAATAATGAAGGGGCGAATATCCCATTTCAATAGCCCTGGTCCACCCACTCTCAGATCAGATTCTGGTGTCTGACAAAAGAAAAATTTGACCTTTAACAGTTGAACATATTTCCCACCTCCAAGAATCCTAAAGGGTATACATAATGGAGCTATAAATACAATAAGAATATGGATGGCTTCAAAAGTCACCTCCTTTCAGATATTCATCCAAATTACTTGCATATTAAAGCCAAAAAGAGCAGGACTTTACCTCATCTACAATGCGTTTAAGAACATTTTCACAGCTTTCAGATAAATCAAAGCTGCATTTTGAATGCTGGGCAAAAGGAACATCACTGCTGCTCATCACATCACAAGGACTAGGCAAACCTTCCAAACATCTCAAAGCGACCCTTTCCTTTGCATTCTTTCCCATATCATCAGGTAAAGCTGGAGCCATCTCAACCAAGTCTGAAAAGGCGAGCAAAAAGTAACAAACACCATGAATAACCCTAACCTTCTTCAGTCACAAAGATTGATAATAATAAAAAATGAACATTTGAAGTGAAAGTATGAATTCATGGATACCATGTAAAAGCGATACATCAATTTCTCTAAAGCTTGCCAGGGCTTCAATGGCCCAAAGCCAAGCAATGGCTCTCTCCTGTTCATTCATCCCGTCCATGAGAAGCCCTATGCTGAAGTAGAAGGTTCAGAAACCAAGACTAGAGCTTTACTTGAAAAGGAAGATGTTTTTCCATTCTTTTATTTGTTTGAAACGGATTTTATGGTTCAATTTGAACTTATATTGCAACGTGAAGGACGAATTGAGTTTTTCTATTTAAACCCCGCTTCTCAATGTTCACCCATATTCTAAAGTCCACCTCAATTTTAATTCAAATTTTCACAAATTCTAAAATAATCTCACCATCTCCTCAAACTACCCCTAAATACACATCCCGTAATATATATATATATATATATATATAACTCATCAACCTCACATTACTTAAAGAGATAAAAACATTGTTGTCAAATGTGTAGCAGTATTTTCTTTTTTTTTTTGTTTATTTAAAATTTGAGAATGAATTAGGAGGTTTTGATATAGAAATGTTGACAGTTAAATTGATATGTAAGTTACCACCATCAAACAAACTGGCATACTAGAAGCAAATTTAGGATACTTCATGTTCTTTTTCTATAACTTCATATGAAGAGTGGTGGGATCAGGGACGGACTCATGATTTGAAAATAACGTGGGCTAAATTTACCTTACAATGACGTAGGCTAAATTTACCTTACTTACAAACTTATTGAAAACTCGACAGTACAAATAGATTTCATCGATAACAAAAAAATACACAAGATACATAATGAGCCTTACCTCTCAAAAACCTCGTATTTGATACCTCTATTAAAATAATATATATTTAAAATAATATATATTCAAAATAGTCATTTTCCAAATTGGCATAGTTGTTACTAGAATTCCCCAAAAAACAATTGCCCAATATAAAGATGGAGGAAAAAGACCTTTGTGGAGTTAACAAGAAGCATTTTTGGAACTGGTGCAATCGATTGATAAGAGTGTTGGGTTTTTTTTTGTTTAGTTAGCCATCCTAGTGGTGATTAGTTAATAAGATTGGGCTAGGCTAGTGTATTATTTTAGTCTTTAAACCTGGACTACTGCCAGGTTAGCTTGTTGGTAGTACTATCCCTGAGTGAGATGTGTGTATAGATGTATTAGAGTTAAGTATAAAGTTGGATGACAGTTTTTATCTTTTTACACAATAATAAAACTTAAGAGCTTAATGATTTAAGTATTTGGGTGAACAAAGAAAAGTGTGGAGTTTAAATAGAAAAACTCGACGAATTTCAGTTCAACCCCAACTACTTAAAGTCAGTCCCCACAAGTTTATTTATTCTATTTACACCCTCTAATTGGTGTTATTTGTTAGTAGCTCTTAAAAATATATGGGATTTTTTTCTTCTATACAAGCCATATTGAGATAGGGGAAATCAAACTTGAACTACAAATTTCTTGCAATTAACTAGGATGCATAGATAAATTATTTTAACCACTTGAGCTACAAACCCCTTACAATTAATTATGATTAATGAAATGTTAATTCTACACCTCCATTAATTTTAAATTTACTTACTAGGAATGGGGTAAGTTATGAATTTATGAACTTAGGAATAAAGGAATTAAGGAACATGGCACGTTTACTTACAAGTAATGGGCATGAAAATAAAGGAAATGATTTTCATTCCTCGCTTCTCGTGAAATCATTAAATACGCGAGTCCCACCTAAAAATTCTTTATCAAATACCCCAAGGACGTTGATATGATTCTCATTCCTTGTTTTTTGTTTTTTGTTTTTTTATCAAAAAGAAACTTCATTCGATAAATTTCAATGGTACAATTAAAGACATCAACAAAACATCTAAAATACCAATCCCAATAGGGCAACCAACTAGCATCCTAAAAGAAAAACTAACTCAGATAAAAGCCGCACTAAAACTATTAGCCTACATCACCACAATTAACTATAAGCCCAAACAAAGCTCACAAACCCAACATAACCAAAACCCTAAAACAACTCATAAGCCTAGACGAACCCTATCACCACCACATGAAGAAGCGTTGTCGCAGCCACACTCACCACCGCATCTGTATCAGATCTAGGGAAAATATGATTTTCAACGATCTACATGTGCATAAGAGCTAACAAATAAACGAAAACAACAACCTTGCCAAAGAACAATTGGGTAATTTGCAACAACCTCCATCAAAGAAGATGTAGAATCAAATTCAAAGAACATGAGCGGCATTAGGGAGAAGGTTTTAAGAGCAGGTTTTGATTGAAACATAGATTAAAAGGGGTGATGGGGAACTTCAATCTAACAATAGCTCATTACAACATAAAGTTTAATTATTTTTATAATAAAAAAATCTAAACTTGGTGTTAGTGTTGTCGTTTCCTCAAAGGATCTAGATCCTCTGCTATGATTTCCTCTGTCATGATATGCTTGACTTTCGTCCTCATGCTACTTCATTAAAATTTAATCTGAATGATTAAAACTGCACACATCATCCTTAAAATAAAACCCAATTTACTTCTAATTAAAATTTAAAAAAACCCTAATTTGACTAACTCTAACTTTTCAAGCTCTCATCAAACTTTCCTTCTCCCAAACCCCTGTAAACATGCTATTCTTCTTTTTTGGATTCCTCACATGCTCTTAATTTTTTGGTTCCAACAACATGATCTTCTTCTTTTCTTTCCTTCCTTTTTGTGCAAAAATCTTACTCATGCGCCCCTTTAATTCAAAAAATTTCTATGTCTCACCAAAACTAATTGGTGGTGACTATGACATTGTTTTGATTAATATTGTTGAGTTGTATGTTCTTGAACTTTTTCCTTTTGATATCCCTTGTAAATTGACTTTGGGAACCACCCTCATCATCTTCAATGGATATGTGGGAAGATACGTTTTTTTTTTCTTTTGATAGGGGAAATCGGGGAAAGAAAAGATGGATAAGCCCTCAGATTTTAGAGGGGAGATGTGCAATCGTTAGAACGTTAAGTTAGAGTTAGTCAAGTTGGCTTTTTTTTATTTTTAAGTACAAAAATTGGGGTTTTATTTTAGAACGTTAAATCCCTTAGATTAAATTTTTAAGGTGGATGTGAAGAACGAAAGTCAAGCATATCAAGAAAAAATTATAGCAGGGATCTGGGTTCCTAAAGGCCACTCTCCCCTCCTTGCTCTCTTGCCTCTCTAGTCTCTCTTAATTCTTGCTTCCTATGAATCTCGACCGCTCAAGATTCTAAATTGAATTTCCTATTTTTCATACAGTTTCAATCGATTCCCAATAATTATTTTGAAACAAGTGGATGTCTTTGAACGAAGCCCGAGTCTCTATATTTAGCATTCGTGCATTTAGGCGTATTTTGCAACATCTAAACCATTCTAATAATCTAACCATTTAAAATATGACACATCAGCAAACATTGAAAAATCTAATAACATTTTTTAAAAAACTTTACTTCAATCTCTTTTTTTTTTTATTAAAAAAAAGACTAAAAATTTACAAAATCCAAAATTAAACAAAACTAGAAAGCCAACTCCCCCTCCCAACTCCTATCCCTGCCACGCCTACCCACCCCCACGCCACCCTAACCGCCATACCCCATTGCCAATTGGTTAGAAAACCTTACACATGCTTGTAAAGTGTTCGGTTACTACCCTCATTGCCAATTTGTTTTGGGATGGTGTAGACAATGAAATTTTGGCCCAATAAATTTCGTTAAATAAGATAATAATTAGGTTTGGTGGATTAAATTGTGAGCTCCATAATTCGCCCATGTGATGTACGACTCATCAAAATCGAATTAGTTGTTAAAAGTGATATGTGTTGACATCCGATGGAGTGCATCAAATGGTTCAAAGTGAAGACAAATTTAAAGGAAAGAATCTTTTGTGATTGACTTTGATTTAAATCAAATATTAATCAAGTCAATCAATTGAAGATAATTTGGTTAAATTGCCAAATTATCGGAATTGATTTTAAATCAAATCAAAATCTCACAAAGCAAGGTCCTAAAGAAGGAAAGTTATTGAGGTCAAGCATCCTGCAGGGGCCTATAAATAGGAGGCCTCAAGACGAAGGAAAGGGGCTTAGACAGACCAAGCACTTCAAAAGAAACAAAAAACTCTCTGCATTCTTCACCTTACTTTGGAAGAGCCACTAAGCACAACAAATACGTGCCGATTCCTCCACCCTAGAAAAATCCAAACACCGAACAAGCTTTGTGCTACCTGTTTGATCATCAAGATCAAGTCTCTACGACCCTTGTATCAAACACAAATTTTCTTTAAACACTTTGGAGATCGAATCAGAGGATTTAATATGGAGATTGTGACCCTAAATTTCATTAATACAAATATTATTTTGTACACGTGTTCTTGTCTCATTTGTCGTAGGAAATTCATGTTTACAAATTTGGCATGCCCGATGGGACTATCTCTGCCTCTCATCTCTTTTTGTAGTTCCAAAATCAATCAACACGTCAAAAACAATGGCTTCCAAGAAGATTCAAACCGTTCCGGCGACAAGAGGCAAAACTGTGAGCGCCTCCTTCTCAAGCGAAGACTTTGCTGCAGTCGTCACCCGAAGCAAGGCCAAGGTGATATCCGCAACTCAACATGTCACTTCTATACCGACTCAAGCCAAGGCAAAAGAGGTGAACCGAAGGAATGAACCGGTTATCAATCTGGCCTCCTTTGGGGCATAGAAGAATACCTTTGGGGCGGATAAGAAAAACTCTCGGAACAAAGAATTCAAGAGAACGTTCACTCTCGCCTATTTTAGATGCTTACTCGAGCACAGGCTCATACCACAAATCTCAGTCTAGCGACCAACAAAAGAAGATTTCCATGAAACCCTCGGCGTCCATAGGTGAGTCTTATTCTATGGCCATGTAGGTCATGGTGACAGGAGCGATGTCTATTGAAGAATAGTTGGCCCATATGAGTGAAGCTGTCACGAAACTTATGAAGATGGTCGAAAAGAAATATGTGCAGATTGCTTCTCACATTAACAAGTGGGAGGCACATCAGGATAAAAAAAACCTGGTCAAGACGTGCATAAGAAAGAACCACATCATGAAGCTGAATCCAACAAGAAAGGATTAGGTCATGAAACAGAGTCAGGTGATTAGTTGCACGAAAAATGCTACACCGCCTCGGTGGGTTCTTTATTGATCCAACAACTTCAGGACATGATCACGAGCACCGTCAGGGCTCAATATTGCGGGCCTGGTTAGACAACCTTTGAATGCCAACGGGTTATCAATCTCCAAAGTTCATGCAGTTTGATGGAAAAGGTAACCCTAAATAACATGTTGCCCACTTCATCGAGATGTGCAACAACACTGGCACTAATGACGGCTATATCGTGAAGTAATTTGTCCTCTCACCGAGGCACTGCATTCAACTAGTACACTGACTTGGAACCCGAGTCAATTGACAACTGGGAACAAATAGAGAGAAACTTGAAAGAAGTTACATAAGAAAAATGCACCTTTGCCAAGAACTGCTCGATAAAAAAGATTTGTAAACAAAATAAGTTCTTCTCAACCACCTAAAAGGAATAGAGAAATAAATTGCCAATTATGAACAAAATGTTTCCAAAATATGAACTCTTGAAACAAACGTCACCTGGCCCCATCATGCTACATGGCTTCTTCCCCAAAAGATTCTTCAAGAATAATGTGTCGAGCACCTCCCGAGGTAAAAAAAACATAAGGAGGACACTTCTCACTTCACTTAACACAAATTCAATCAAACGCTCATTTGCCTGCACAAGCCAAAACTGCAGAAGGCATCAAATGCTCTTTGCCTGCACGAGCAAAACTGCACAAGGCACCAAACGCTCAATAGCTGCACGGCGCTGCACAAGGCATCAAACGCTCCTTTGCCTGCATAAGCCAAAACTGCACAAGGCATCAAAAGCTCATTCGCCTACACGAGCCGAAAACTACATAAGGCACCAACGCTCATTTGCCTGCACGAGCCAAAACTGCACAAGGCACCAAATGCTCATTCACATGTACGAGTTGAACTGCAAACTACCAAAAAAAAGAAAAAAAGAAAAGAATGTATTACGTCATGACTTGATCTCCGCTTTTCCTAGAAAGGTATGTAGGCAGCTCATAAAACCATTTTGAGTTCAGTCACGTGCTAAAAATAAATTTGGAGTTTCTCATCAGTTTAGCACTATTTGACTTCTAATTCGCTCCGTCAGGGCTACATTAACGTCTTTCGTTCAACACCAAGTTGGCACTCCATGTTCATCCATGTTGTTCTTACACCATTTGCTACATTTGCTATTGTCAAATGAATATCTTACCTTGTTTATTGCCCAAAAAAAAAAAAGGTCTCTTTGGGAAAGTATTTGTGCTCGATCAAGTTGGGTGTGCTCCACTACGTAAAGCTTAAGTGCTTGAGCGGGTTATCACCAAATCGGAGAGATGGATCAAACCCAAGCGGTATAGGATGTCTACATTCTTCTCTCATCCTCCAATACGTAACGCCTAAGCGCTTGAGCGTGTTATCACCAAATCGAAGAGATGGATAAACCCAAGCGGTATAGGACGTCTACGTTCTTCACTCATCCTCCAATATGTAATAGCCTAAGCACTTGAGCGGGTTATCACCAAATCGGAGAGATGGATCAAACCCAAGCGGTATAGGACGTCTACATTCTTCTCTCATCCTCCAATACTTAAAGCTTAAGAGCTTGAGCGGGTTATCACCAAATTGGAGAGATGGATCAAACCCAAGCGGTATAGGACATCTACATTCTTCACTCATCCTCCAACAAGATCAAGGCTAGGCATTTGAATGGGTTATCTACAAATCGAAGAAATGGATCAAACGTCCCAAGCAGTTAGGACGTCTATATTCTTCTTTCGTCATCGACTAGTGGATGCAAACCTCAACTGACCCTCACATGGGCCACATGACGCATGTAACACCTCACATATCTAACAAGATAAACTCCACCTCAATTGCAACTGCAGGTTTGGTCCCCCTTAGCAACATGTGTTATGTTTTCCTATTTAGATCGGTGCACTAGATACTAAGTTATGCCTTGAGGCCTAAAACCTTGTGAAATCAGGAACGGTTTTGGAGCCTAATTAAGGAGTCCTATTTTGTTTCCTTTTTGCATGAACCAATTAAGTGGGCTTGAAAGATAAGTCAAGTAGGCCCTCGGTGATGAGTAGAGACGACTTGACCTAGCCCTATATAAGCTAAAGGTCATGCTCTCATCAAACATGTTCTTTAAACCTATTCTCATCATAAAGAGAGAGCTGAAACAGATTCTGAGAGAGAGCATAAGTCTTGAGTCTTTCCTGTTCTTGCTAGGATTGCTGCTGCTACAGATTGGATGAGTTCAGAAGCTGTGTACTCAAGGAAGATGGCTTCAGGTATGTCTTCATGTCTTTATACGTATTACAATTTGTGTGAAAGTTCTTGTTTGTGTATTAAAGAATCTGTATCAGAGCTTAAGGTTGTTCACACATATCTGTAATCATTGTTCAAGCATGTCTACCATGATTTCATATTTGTTTATGCCATGCTTAGTTATTTTGGTTATGTTTAATTTGTTTGAAGATGGTTTAAACATGTTTCTAAAAATATCAAGAATCTGGAAAAGCATGTTTTGATTTGGTTTTCTTAGGGTCCGTTCGGTAACGTTTTCGGAGAATGTTTTTTGAGAATATTTTTAGAAAATGAATTTGCATTTTTGAGATTTGAGAATGCGTCTGGTACGCTAACTGGAAAATATTTTCTAAGAACGAAAACAGTGAAAACGTGTCCGATACAAACATATGAAAATGACAAAAACAATGCATATGCGTTTGGCAACAGTATTGTAATAATTAGTTTCAACATCATAAATCAAATATTTTGTGTAGCACATATCTTATCATGCTTATTAATAAGCCATAAACATTCTTTAAAATTGTGCAATGGTCAAATTAATTATCATTATCCAATACCTGCATTAGCTAACCCAAAATGGTCTCATATTCCAAGATGTAATCTTAAATCATAGATCAAATCTCTCATAGTCTCACAAATATCTGAAATATATGCAATATAAAATTTAAAATCATGTTGTCATGAGCACTAAATAAAATCCAGCCACAAATCTGCTGCGATCTTATCTCTAATGTCACTCATTTGTGCAATATTTCCTGCAGACATATCTATATCCGGTGTTGTTGTATTTTCTGAATCATTAATCATGTCTTCAACTTAAAACTCTTCAAACATCCTATCACGACGAGCTTCTTTTCTTATAAAATTATGTAACACACAACATGCAATAGGAATTCGTCGTTGCCTTCTCGAAGGATAATTAGGCATCAATTTCAAAATTGGAAAACGAGCTTTCAAAACACCAAAACATCGCTCAATTACATTACTTAATAAGGAATGCCTATAGTTGAACAACTCTATAGGACCTCTGGGTGCTCGTCGAGGTCCTCTCTAATCACGCAAATGATATCTCTCACCTCAGTAGGGTGCCAAGAATCTAGGCACATTTGAATATCAAGCATCCACAATATAGTAATACCCTATAATTTTAATTTATTACTTCCATGACACAAATAATGTACATAATAATATTAATTGTAATCTTATGTTTATACCTCCATCTGGAAAAGGAAATTCATTTTTTGGCCTCATCACTGCATCTATGAACACCCTAGAGTCATTTGCAGTCCCTTCCCAACCCGTATAAACAAAAGTGAGCATCATGTCAAAAGAGCAAGCGCACATGACATTTTGAGTAATAAGGATCTTCCTACCACGATTTGAGGTTTGCTTTTGAGCTGGTGCCCAAGCAGCAACATGAGTTCCATCAATTGCACCAATACACTTCTGCGATAAATTCATATATTTAGAAACTAAAGTAAATATCATTTAAAATATATAATTATACTAATAAAATAAATAAAACAATCAATTTCTTACCTCAAAATAAGGATAATACTTTGGGTTATTCAAAGTTTGAGAAGGTGTTTCCCCTCGACTTTGTGGTCTTATAATGCGTGGTGCTAACGCACAAAAAGCTCCCAAAACACTTTTAAATTGTCTATGAATAGTGTCTTTAGATCGTTGGAAACGCTCAGCAGCCACTCACATGCGGATACTATGAGACACTATAAATAAGAAAATTGCCACTGCCTCTTGAGTACTCACATGTCTATCATTCTGTAGCAAATTTAAACTCTCAAGTGTGTAACACAACCTTTGGAATATATGTTTGTCTATGTGAAACGAGTCATAAATCCTATCTGGATGCCCATTCAACAACTCTTGAACATATTCATGCCTAGATAAAACAGAGTTATGACATGGAGTTCTATCTACATATGATTGCAAATATTCATAAATATGCATACAAATTATCATATGACGCGCCATTTCTTCAAGATCTGAATCACTATCAGAGTGATTGTCTTCATTCCTTATAGACATGTCTAGTACCTTCAAATATGCATACAAATTAAATTCCCAAAAATCTGAAAATATGCATACAAATTAAATTCACAAAAATCTGAAAATATGCATACAAATTAAATTCACAAAATTCTGTGAATATGCATACAAATTAAATTCACAAAAATCCATAAATATGCATACAAATTAAAGTCATAAAAATCCATAAATATGCATACAAAATTAAAGTCACAAACCTCAAATATAATAACAAACAATTCATAAATATCCTCTCAACAACAAACATAAGTAGTAATCCTAAAGACTAGCCAACCAAGCTCTCTTCCTTGCTGCTGGCATTGTAAAAAGATTTTCCTCCATTTAATAAGCACAATCTTTTCTAGCATCTTGTTGAATGTATCGTTATCAACGTCTCCCATTGTCTCAACAATGCCTATGCATTCTTCAATCGAATACATCTCCTTAGAGGTTCTAGATGCCTCAAGACTCTTTTCCTTTTCTCGATGTAATTTTTGACTCATAACTTTACTGCAAACATCCAAATAAGATTCCATGTTATCCCATTTCTTTGGACGACGCTCAGGTGTAGCAGTAGTTGCACACTTTCTTTTTCCTTTACCACTCACAAGCTGAGGGTTGTCACCATCATCATCCAAGTCAACATCAATGTGAACTCCGGTGTTAAGGAAGTTGTTTTCTAACTCACGTTCATCATCTGAGTTAGGAGGAAGTTGACTAAAGGCATAATGCAATTGCCGGTTGTAGTTGTAGTGTTGAATATCTCCCGTAAAACAAACCATGAAAATTATATTATATCAAGGGATTTTTGTAGAAATGTCATCTAAACTTATACATCAGTTTCAATTTGTCACCTTAAAAAAAAAAAATTTAAGCGAAATGTCACCTTAAGTTTTCAAAATTCATGATTTGTCACCTGACTTTAATGTCATCCGATTTTCCATCCATTTTTAAAGGGTATTTTAGTCTTTCTAATATGTAAACCCTCTTTCTTTTTTCTTTTTTTTTAAATGATTTAAATATAAAGCGATGTAAACCCTCTTTGAAGCTCATTTTTTGGTGAAGAAAAAGGAGTTAAAACCCTAAAAGCAAGACTTTTACTCCTGAACAACACTCAAATTTTATGGTTTCAATTTTTTTTAGGGAAATAATCATAGGTACTAATTCAAATTTGAGAAAGAAATTTATAAAAGACATTATCTGGAAATTGATATACAAAACAAAAGTAGCAAAAATGAGTTCACAAAATAGGTTCAAAACGTGACCAAGTCTACAACTTATACTGAGGCCACAAAGCTACAGCACTTCAAAACATAATCCCAATTTTTATCTGTTTGTAAAATAAACTTTGCATGGTACCAAGACCAATTAAACCTAAGTGCTTTATGGTTTCCATACGTTATTCTTATTGGCATAAGACTTGGTATTGGTTTTCATTGTGCTTGCTCTTGTAGAAGAAGAACTTGGGTTTGAGACTTGTGCATTGGATTCAGACATATTTCGTGCAGATTGTATTCCTCTTGGTACATAGTGCACTTGATTTGTTGAGGTTTCACGTGTCCTATTTCTTCCATTTGTCTATGGCTGTTGTTGGCTTGGATTTGCTGAAGTTTGCCCTCTTCGATCACCTTCTCCATTCACCTGTACCAAATCAAATTTCATTACCAACTTCTTAATATTTAATGAAATAAAAATAAAACATAAAATCTCATTATCTTTATACTTGAGCTCTTTTTGCTTGCTTCCTCCTTTCACAAGTAGTAGCATTATGGCCTTCTTGGCCACACTTGCTGCAGTTGATCTTGATTAAGCATCTTCGAAGTTTGTTTGGATTTGAAGGAGGTCGAACCTCATCCGGCTCCCTACATCTGAGCATCCTTGGTCTCCCAGCTTGCTTGTGATACTTGGGGGGTCTATTAGGCTGATGGTTTGTCACTGGCCAATATTCTTCACCAACCATTGGGTTGATATAAGGCTTGTAGGCTCTTAAGAATGCTGGTTTCTTGTAACAAGAATGAACATAGTTGTATGGATCCTCTTCTCTTCTATGTATTGCAGAAATGCCATGAGAACAAGGAATTCCAGTGAGATCCTACCTCCTACATGAACAAGTGTGGGCCGTCAAATCCACCACAAACTGTGCCCCACTAATATGCCTTGCTTGATACTTCTTGTCACCAGCAAGATAAGGAATGCAAGAACCACTTTCTAATTTGTTTTTCTCAACAATTTTAAACACCCTAGGGCCAACATCACAAGTCCACTTATCTGCAGTCTCTCTCATTCTTGCCATTCTCACCATCAGATATGTCCTAATTCTCTCTATCATAGTCAATATTGGTTTATCTCTTGCACTTAATATTACACTGTTAAAAGACTCACACATATTATTCAACAAGATATCACATTTTGATGTAGTCCTAAAATGAGATCTACTCCAATGCTTTGCAGGCTTGTCATCAAACCATCCTATTGCGCTTCCATCTTCAATTTCCATCCTAGTCATATGTGCTTTAAACCCAGGAATGGTGGTTGCCCTTGCTGCTTCCCAAAGTATTTGCTTAAGTGCCATTCCATTGTGACCTTTCTTGAAATTATTATACAAGTGTCGAACACAATGCCTGTGTTCAACACTAGGAACAAGGTCTTCAACAGCTCCCAGTAGACCTTTCTGCTTGTCTGACATAATGACCCAAGAAAGCCCATTATCAATCCTCAAATCATTGATGAGTATCTCTAGGACCAAGTCCACGTGCACCTATTTTCTATTTCAACAATGGCATGTGCTATTGGATACATGCCATTATTGGCATCTATCCTAATAGCACAAAGTAATTGCCCATGATGTGGACCTTTAATGTGGCATACATCTAGCCCCACAACTGGTCTACAACCTTGCATGAAGCCCTTCTTAAGAGCTGCAAAACATACATACATTCTCTGAAAAAATAGGTTTTCCACCTTCCATCTCTGTCTTGATAACAACTGTACTGCCAGAGTTTGTTCTCTTTAACTCCTCACAATAATCCCATAACCTTTCATATTGCTCCTCATAAGTCCCATCAGTCTTAGCAGCCACCAAACTTTTTGCTCTATATATTTGGTTCTTTGTGATATTCAGATTGTATTGTTTACGCACAGCTTCTTGGAATTTTGGCACTTCCCATTTAGGATTATCAATCAACTCTTCAATGTACCTATGTGACAACCAAGTCGATGTGCATAGTTTGATTTTTTCTGCCCTCGGGCATGTGTGCAAATCAGTAAGTGTCTTTACCATAAGAGTATAACTCTCATCCACCTTAGATGCATAAATCACCCAAAGACATGGCTTTTTGCACTTAGCTTGAACTTTGAAATTCTCTCTTAGTGTGAATCTAAT
Source organism: Prunus mume (assembly GCF_029339155.1). Lineage (NCBI taxonomy): Eukaryota > Viridiplantae > Streptophyta > Magnoliopsida > Rosales > Rosaceae > Prunus > Prunus mume. The sequence continues at coordinate 13,262,247 of NC_142705.1, forward strand.
ATCTTTTCCATTAACACAAGCATAATATCTTACTGCCTGTTTAAACTCATTCCTATTAGCAAACATCATGCCTAACCTAAACTGTGGATTCTTCATATCCATATCACTCCTAAATTGAGTGAAGTTAGGCAATTTCCTTTTTTGTGTACCACCATTTTCTTCACCCTCAGAATCTTCTTCACCACCACTCTTAAATTCATATGAATTTTCAGACTCTGTTTCAACATCCTCGAACTCCAAATTTGGGAAGGCTGCAGCACTACTTGAGACATTAACATTGCCTCCTTCATTGACACATTTCTCTACAATGTCATCAAAAATATTATCATCCTCAGCATCACTTTGCTCGTAGTCAGAATCTTCATATTCAGAATCCTCATCTTCTACACCTACATCAACTTTTGGTTCTTCTTGACTGAGGCTTGACTCCACACAATTATTAATTGCAACTTGACTCTCAATATTTGGGACAAAGTTGTCATCAACTATGTACACAATTCCCACTCTATTTGGGGGCAATATAGTAACTAAAGCCCAAAAATCAGAGTCATTCTTCAATTCCCTACATTCCCCTCCATTTGGTAATCTATAATAATATGTTGACGTCTTGCTGTACCCTAAACTCTCGGCACAATTCTCAATATCCCATTTTGACATCAAATCTTGATTTAAATTATCATACCAAGCCACATGCCCAACAACATACTTCAAGTTCCCATCACATTGCTTTATAAAGTGACCCTCATAGTGAATTTTCATGGTAAATGAATCACAATCACCTACACAAACACTCAAATTAACATTTATATAAAATATAACAGTTGCAGTCGATACATCCCCACACAACAAAGTAATTGACTTGCAAAAGGACAATACATTAACCCAAAGCACAAAAACAAAGCAATAGCATATAAATAAAGCCAAAGAACATAAAGAAAGAAAAAAGGATCCCATGAATCAAATTTCCCGTTGTCATATAAAAAGCAAAAACTTCAGAGATTTCCAAGTAGAAAGCAAAGCTTTACCGTAGTTTGGAGGGTTCCCAGTGACTCTGTAGCGTAGAGTAGCCATCAATCCCAATGTCGCTGACAACTTGCAGATATGCCTTAAAAAAAAATTTGAAACCCTAAAGTCTAACTGTTGTTTAGGCATAAAAGTACTGTTCTTAACCTTTTTTTTTTTTTTGTGAAAAAAGAGCTACACAAAGGTTTACATATTGGAAAGACTAAAATATCCTTTTAAATGGATGGAAAATTGGATGACGTTAAATTCTGGTGACAAATCATGAATTTTGAAAACTTAAGGTGACATTTCACTTAAATTTTTTTTTAAGGTGACATTGAAATTGATGTATAAGTTCATGTGACATTTCTACCAAAATCCCTTATATCAAATGTCACAACCAATTCATATGTATCAGAGTCAGTTAAAAATAATAATACAAAGACTTCTATATGATATTATTATAATACCTTCAAGCAACTTACCCGAACATCCTTTGAGCCAGTCATTGTGTTTGCAACAGGATCCCACCCAAATCTCGCATGCTAATCAAATCAGAGAAGTCACGATGTACTCGTCGCAGTATATTAAACTTAGATTTAAGTTGTGGAATAGTACATTTTTGTCCACATTGTGCATACAAGTCATCACTTATTTCTAACCAAACTTTTATTTTAAAAGTAGATGTCTGCAAGTCACCCTTCTTCACATGTTCATGCAATATATGTATGAATATTGTCTCATATCTTGGAGGCCATGACATTTTTTCTTGACCACCAACATTCTTGGACGTCATATCCTTTTAAAGAAAGAAAATTATGACAACCTTCAATCATGTAATGCACAACTAGAAACTACCAAATAGCCTTCCTAAACTAGTCCAGATTTATTCTCAAATGCACTAAGCATTGTTTCGTCTAAAACCAGAAAACATATAAAGCCAACAATCAATCTATCAATTACATCTAACAGTAAGCTCCTGTTTCAAGAGTTTCATCCTACTATGACAAAACCAAATGTTTGACTGAAACCAGAGTTATAAAGCAAACTAAAACCAGAAAATAGATCCAACTCTTTTGACTTAACCAAAGGTAGAAAACAGAGAAAAAATTCAATCTTAGTCAAGATCAATTGCAGAAAACAGGGAAAAAAATTCAATTCAATCCTAGTCAAGATCAATTGCAGAAAACAGGGAAAAAATTCAACCATTGACATAAACAAAATTGAAATTAAAGTTAGCATAAAGAAAACTCTAAATCTAAACACAAATAACACCATATTCTTCATACCCAAATCTAAACATAAATAGCAGAAAAAGAGTAATTTCATACCAAAATCTTCCAGAAGATTGAGTAGCAAGATCTTCCAAGTGAGTGTGAAATGAAATCTAAGAAGAAAAATTTCAGATACACCATACAAAAATACCCAAATCTAAAACGAAATATTTTATACAAATTTTTCTTATCAAGATCTTCCAACGGGGTGTGTAGGAAGATTGCAAGAGTGAGAAGCAGGGAATTTCTCTGTTTCTCATAGATGAAGGGCGTGTTTCTATTTTAGACTTAGACGAAGGGACGAAGATGAAGATCGAGGGATGACGATGAAGACGAAGATCAGGGAACAAAGCGAAGATGAAGGCGAAGCGGTGAAGAGACGAAGATGAAGGGACGAAGCGTGTACTGTTTCCCTTGTTTTCTCCATTTTCCCAAATAGAATTCTGTGTTCTCTAATTTAGAGTTGAGAATGGAGAGAACGTCATTTTGGCATTTTCACTTTTTAATCTTTAGGTGTGAATTCATTCTCCCAAAACCTTTTCTATGTTTTTGGGCTCAAAAAACAAAGACGGGCCTCTAAATATCCTACCGAACAGCCCCTTATTTTCAAAACTTTAAACACGTTTTTGACCTAGCATGTCACCTTAAAACCCTAAAATGCCCATATATCATAACAAAGCTATAAGTTGTGTAAGTTAGGTTTTTCCCTATTCAGAAAGGTATCTTGTGTCAAAAACGGACACCAAAATCCCGTAAAACACTGTTCATGCAGTTTTTCACTATTCACTACAATTTTAGGGTTTTCCTTCTTGAATTGTGTTTTATTTGGTTATTTTTCTGAGTCAGATAGATGTTTGTCTTTGTTCTGAGAATCAACAAACTTTTCATAAGAAAAACCAAACCTAAATACTCAAACCCTAAAGAAATAACCGAAAATTGCATCATACCTAAATTGCATCATGTAATTTATTTGTGATGTCACAAGATAACATGTTATTTGTGTAAGTTATAAGTAATCTCTTGCCACAAAGGTGTGATACTTAATTAAGGACGCTTGCTTGTATTATTTGTTAGTTTTGTGAATAAAGTTAAATTGTTTTCTCTTAACAACTTGAGAATCGGTTTCTAGGAAAAAAATATGCTTTTGTTTGCAAATCCTTACAGCTTTAAACACTCCATCAATCAATTTCAAGCAAATTGAAAAGATTCACTAGTAACTTCAATTTATGGACGTTTGATTTTAAAGTTATTATCGGAATGAATGAGATCGTTTATGATCTCACTCATGGCTATATTTAATTCAATTTAGCCTTTTCGCTTATGTGTCTTGTAGTACAACTCCTAGAGCTTAGGGAAAAGGAAAAACATCTAACTTTCAATAGGTCTCACTCGTGCCAACTTGTCACGAATGACATTCTAGTGAAGAACATAATAGAGTTAATTAAGAAGCGGCACGAAGATGAGCTGGGGCAAAAAAGGGTTAAGCTGTAGTGAAATCGTCTACCATATAGAGGACCTATAAGGATATACACGGCTACAAAGGATAGTCTCAGAAGTCTTAGGATCGCTATGAAGCTCGGTGCATGCGCTTATGGGAGAGGACGAAACATCAACAAGCTACTTCGATACAAGAATCTCCTAGTGCAGTTTGTGAAACCATCACCCCAACCTGAATCACCTGTTGAGTTTTTTGATGCCACCACTAATAGGGAGATAGTGGTACTTGACCCATTCCCTGCTAGGGAGAACAACACTTTCATGGCAGCAAGTTTCTGATAAGGAGGATTAGATAACTACCTGTTGTTTTTCATTAAATATTTTGGAGTAGTTGATTTTAAGTTGGATTCGGGTTTTATTTTAAAGTTGGATGATGTAGTTTCAGTACCCTAAATAAGGAGAAATTCAATTTCTGTTTCAAGATCATTAAGACTTGGTTTTATTTTGAATTCAATAAAGATGTTTTTGTGTCTCAGAATTCAAAGACAATAAAGATAGATCATATTGTCTCAATTATAATAAAGATAGTGAATTTTTAATGGCTGAATCGAGTAAGAAAATGATTAAAAGTGAATGATCATCCACTGGGTTATGGCATAAGCATTTAGGGCACATTTCAAAGGAAAGAATGAAAATTCTAGTTAAGGAACAAATCTTGCCATCATTGACTTTAAGTGACGACGAAATTTGTATTGAGTGTGTCAAAGAAAAACTCACTAAGACTAAGACAAAATGTGCAACTCGCAATAGCGATCTTTTAGAGATCATCCACACAGTTTTCGTGGACCATTCCCTATAAAACAATTGATAGAAATCATTTTTTTTTCATCACTTTTATAGATGACCATTCTCGTTTTGGTTATCTGTATCTCATAGCAAAAAAAGTCTCAAGCTCTTGAAATGTTTAAGATTTTCCAAACTGAAGTAGAAAGGCAGCTTGAGAAAAGGCTCAAAATTGTGAGGCCAGACAAAGGGGGTGAATATTATGGACATTTTGATGAAGGAGGACCGCTGGACTTTTTGCTAGGTATTTACAAGATAATGGAATAGTTGCTCAATACACAACGCCATGAATTCCGCAACATAATTGTGTGGCTGAGAAAATGGATCGAACCTTGAAGGACATGGTTCTTAGCAAGATTTCTAGAACTGATTTGCCTACAATTTTGAGAGAGGCGATCAAAACAACAAACTATAGAGTGCCTAGTAACTCCGTACCTAAGACACCTTTCGAAATTTGGACTACCAGAAAGCCTAGCCGGAGACATCTTCATGTATGGGGTTGCAAGGCTGAAGCTAGAATCCATAACCCTCAAGAGAATAAGCTTGATCCTAAAATGATAAGCTATCATTTTATAGGTTATCCCACAAGGTCAAAGGGTTTTAGATTTTATTGTCCAAATTATGGTACCCAAATTGTTAAGACTGGTTGTGCAAAATTTATAGAGCATGAGGAGAATGCCACTGGGAATGAAGATTTTATTTTATTTTATTTTATTTTGAAGAAGAATGTGATGTAGTTGTGATTGAGAATGCTGAACAAGGTGTTACACACTTGATTCCTTTAAGTGAAACTATATTGGAAAATTCTCAATTTGAAGAATGAGTTTAACCACAAGAACAAGCTGTTGAGAATCCTAAGCTAGATGATCCATAAGAACCTGTACAACCGAGGAAGATCTGACAGACCAAGAAGATCCACAGCAAATTCAAATTATGTGTACTTACAAGAAGCAGATTTTGACATTGGAGATGAAGCTGATCCAATAAATTTTAAAGAAACAATGGAGAGTCAGAATGCAGACAAATGGAGGGAAGCAATGTTGAATGAACTTGAAAGCATGAAGAATAATCAAGTATGGGAATTAGTTGAACCTCACAATAGTCAAAAATTGGTGGGCTCGAAATGGGTATTCAAGACAAAGAAGGATAAGGTTGAAAGAATCGAAAGATTTAAGGCTAGATTAGTAGCCAAAGGATTTACCCAAAGGGAGGGAATTGATTATACTGAGACGTTTTCTCCAGTTTCCACCAAAGATTCTTTCTACATCATTATGGCTTTGGTAGTGCATTATGACCTACTTTTGCATCAAATGGATGTCCAAACTGCCTTCCTGAATGGTGAGCTAGAGGAAGAAAATTATATGAGGCAACCTGAAGAGTTTGCAAAGGAGGGAAAAGAGAATATGGTTTGCAAACTTGATAAGGAAATTTATGGACTAAAGCAAGCAAGCAGGAGGATTTCTTCTTTCATGGTATCAGAGCAAGGCTTCACGTGTTGGGCCCAATGGCTACACTTGCTCCCAAGTCACCCAATATATGTTGTTCGCGTGTTAGGCTTGAAAGTTCAACATACATGTGGGGGCGTGTTGATAGTGTTTGTCCCACATTGAAAAGTTAAGGGAACCTAACTTGGGTTAATAAGGAGTTGGGGAGGAAAACTAAGGAAGGGGAGGAGAGAAGATAGGGAAAGAGAAGGAAGGAGAGGGTAGGAAAGGCAGTGACCTTCCTTCCCCCTCCCATAGAATAGGAGCGGCGGCTAAGGTTTGAGAGGGAGAAAAGTGGAAAGTGTTTGTGAGAAAAAAAAATTTTTTTTTCGCTTTATAATTTTTAATTAGGTTTTCTTTTTTCATATGGCTTTTACCATTCACCTTGTTAAATTTTATAGAGACAAGCCAGCAACCCACTACTAGCAACACCAACATTGTCTCTAACTTAAACATCTACCAAGCCCAATAGGTGTGAGATTTTATCACAAAATGCCTCGATCATATTAGGAGTGGAACCACTTATTATAAGTTGAATTTTATTTAGTCAATCATCTAATGTGAGACTTATATTCTTCAACAGGCTCCCTCACGTGTGACTATCACATATTGGGTCAAGTAGCCCACTACTAGCAACATCAATATTATCCCTAACTTAACCATCTACCAAGCCCAATAGGTGTGGGGTTTTATCACAAAATGCCGATGATATTAGGAGTGGAACCACTTATTATAAGTTGTATTTTATTTAGTCAATCATCCAATATGGGACTTATATTCTTCAACACGCTCCCTCATGTATGACCACCACATACTAAGCCACACGTGGAGCCAAGCCCACATTGGTATAGGTGGTGTCTCTATATTGATGGGTCATCATATTGCTAGATCTCATGTATTGTTGGAGCAACCACCTAAACGACCCACTCTTATCCATATGGGCCATGTTTTTGTATTGTAGGATCCACCACTTGAGCCTCATGCTCTGATACCATAAAAGAAGTTGAGGTTCCACCCTAAAATCAATTGGAAATGGAGGAGTAGCCCTAACTCCTTATAAACCTAGGCTAAGTCCCTTAACTTTTCAATGTGCAACAAACACTCTCAACACGCCCTCACATGTATAGCTAACTTTTAAGTCTAACACGTGGACAACATATATTGGGTGACGTGGAAGCACGTGTGCTTATTGGGCCCACCACGTGAAGCCTTACTTTGATACCATGTTGAATTTCAGAAAGACAGGCCAGCAGCGCACTATTTGCAGCATCAATATTATCCCCAACTTCTAGTAAGTGAAGCCAAACAAAGTAGGGCAAATTTTCAGATATGCTCGGATATGTTTTCTTCTCCAATATGGAGGTATTTATAAGGAAGTACAAATATGTATTAACTTTAAATACAAAAGAAAATAAATATAAATTAGAATAGAAAATAAATCTCAATTATAGTACGACTAGACAAATGGGTAAGTAACTAAAACCGTAACATAGTAAGGAACCAAAATCCTAACTAAGTAAGGACTCGCCAACAGTCCCCCTCAAGTTGGGGCAAAGATGTTTCACATGCCCAAATTGACAAGAGAGTCATAGAACACCATACTACATTAACCAAATCGAACAACTGTTGAGAAGGTATTGTCGTAAACATGAGTGGAACAACTGACAAACCAAATGAACGTTCACAACAGAAACAAAAGAGCAAACCTTAACAAATAGGGCATATAGCAGAACACATAAAAGCAAAACACAGAAGGGTCCATTCAATTTGAAGGCAGAACATAAAAATCATGTAAGCACGACAGAAGAGGTCCATTCAATTTGAGTCCCAATAGTAGATTGGTGGATGATTTTGTATGAACCATCACAATAGGGTTCGGAGAATTAGTAGGTGAAGTATAACCACAAGCAAGTGAAGAAATAAAGCCATCAACATTCGGCATGGTGATGGATGTCAGGGTGGTGGCATCGGTGACAATAGCAAGGTAAGCAGTGGCGATGATGGTAATGTAGACGACCGCGGCGGGCTAGGATTATAGGCTAGGTGTATAATGCATCTGTAATAGGTAGTGTTTAGGATTATGGTTTTTTTATGTTGTAGAGACGGATCGAAACACATCAACATCATCAGCAATGACAAAGGAATGACAAAGGATAATTTCTCCTAATTCAGCGAAAACTTCTCTTCATTCCCCCTCTCTCCCTGAAGAGAAAGGGTCGTCGGTGTTAAGAAATAGGCTGTATCTTAATAGGAATACATCAAGGTAATGAGGATACATCAATAAACATATCATTTTCACTCCCCCTTCAAGGGGTAGAGGAGAGCACTTAAATTGCAAGGAGAACACAAGCACATGTCACAAGAGAACCAGGCTCTAATGCCAAGTCAAACAACGTAGGACAAATTTTCAGATATACTTAGGATATGTATTATTCTCCAATATGGAGGTATTTATAAGGAAGTACAAAGATGTTTAACCCTAAATACAATAGGAAATAAATCTCCATTATAATTGAACTAGACAAATGAGTAGTAATCAAAATCCTAAAATAGTAAAGAATCAAAATTCTAACCAAGTAAAAACTAGTCAACAATTACAACATTCAATGTCAAATGTATGAGTCTTTTGTTTGAAGATTTTTGTTGGGCCTGTTTGAACCACCATAAAGAGAATGGATACGGTTATATTTTCCCTCTTTATCAATGAAATAGGTGTGAGCCCTAGAGAGTGTTATGGTAAAATCTGTTATCATTGAGATTGAGAGGATTGTGGAGTCAGCCAAGTATCGACAAGTTTTTTTTTTTTTGGGTCGAATGGTATCGACAAGTTGAGCATAAAGAAATTCCTTTTACATTAGGTATGCTTAAGATTCAGAAGAGAGGTGCTAAGGGTATCTTCAAGACTTCTCAAAACAAGAATAGACGAAGGGAAAAGTAGGAAAAATATTCGACAATATACACCATAACATATTTATGGAGTCTATTTATCGATATATAGCCCATTATGGCAAGAAATGCCATCACTAAAACACCCAAAATGGAAAGAAAAAAATTATTACAGCCCAAAAAAAACCCAAGAATATGGGTTTTTTTATAAATACATATCTAGGATTAGGTTTATTTATAAATTTGTATAATTAAAATGCTAAAAACAGAAAGAAAAAAAATATTAAACCATAGTAAAAAGGTAAACTATTCGGCTGAAATTAAAATTAAAATTACAATAACAAATTCACATTTCTCCCAATCTTTGCTACTCCTAGAAATAAATAAAAAAATACATTATAAAAAAAGATGCGAGTGTGGATCACAAGACTAAATATATATATATATATATATATATATATATGTATATTATATTAGGCAGCTGATTTTCTCACTTCTCTTTTGTCCACTTAGACTAACTTTTACTTTTTCATACTTAATTTTGTTCTCTCTCTTTCCTATTCTATCCTTAGCCTACATTAAGATTTTCTGTTTCTTTGTAGCCACCTTGGTCATCTCTATATGTTATTGTCTTTTGCATTAAATTTGTTTCCTTTTTTAAAACTAAAAACAAAAAAACCAAAAAAAACTATGGCTGCAAGGTTTATTCCTGGGGCATGAGTTTTTGCAAGGTGCATCATATAATTTTGCCCAGACAAATATACAGTGTTAATTATTTCTTACTCGAAGAAAAAAATAATTAAAATAAAGTACAAGTTGGAAAATTAAATATAAATAAAAAAATAGGAAAAAGAAAGAATAAAAAATAACAAAACTGATTTTAAAAAAATAAAAAAGAGTGCAAGTGAACAAACAGGAAGTAGAAAAATCAACTCCCAAAAATTGAGTCCTAAGGTCCTTACACATGTTTTCAGACAAAAAGAGAAAAAGATATTAAAAAAGGAACTAGTCTTACTTTGACTACTAGTCTTACTTTGACCATTGACCAAAAAAAAAAAAGTCTTACTTTGACCATTCTTTCAAATCAAAGCCATATTGCTATTTGGTCACACACAAAAAAGAAAATGATAAATTACTCAAATGATCCTCAAACTTATACTCGATTTATATTTTGGTCCCTCAATTAAATTATTCGTTTAAATTGTCCATCAACTCTATATTATTCGCTTCATTGGTCCAACCATTACATTCTTTCAATATTTCCGCTAAATATAAGAGCAAATTGGTCATTATTTATCCTAAAATTAGGTTAAATATAACAAAAAATTAGACGGTAGGACCACTGGAGCAAATAATATAGAGTTGATGGACTATTTGAACGAATAATTTAATTGAGGAACCAAAATGTAAATTAGGTATAAGTTTGAGGACCATTTGAGTAATTTACCCAAAAGAAAAATTAAAAATAAAAAATCCCACGGCTGAGGTAGAGCCTAGTGCGCTGAAATCTTCGGTTGGCCTATGACCTCTTTTTGTCTTGAATTCTTCTTCTTCTGCGCATGTGAAATGTGCCAATCCTGTTTTGGTGCGCACCTCTGTTTTCTTTTGACCCTCCTCACCTCAACCAAGTTTCCTTCAACTTTGCTAAAAGTGGCTTCGTAATGAACTGGAAATTGGGTTTGCTGGTTTCACTTGAAACGTTCAGTGCTTAAAAATAATTTATTAATTCTAGAGTTGTGGTCTTGCAACTCATTGTGAATGAAGCTGAAGCTAATTAAGCTGCTTAAAGATAGGCTAAGCATGTTCTTCTTTTATTATTATTATTATTTTCCTAAAGAAATTTAAGGGTTCAAAACATTTTTCGTCGCTGTGTTTATGCCGAAAATCTATACTCCAAGTCCATGAAAATAAATTATAATTCAACAAGCACAAAAACCCAAGAAAACCAACACCAATAGAGAAAGATAGAGATATAGTTGCAATAATTTGAGGTTATGGAAACCCCAATTAAATTATTAATAATGGGTTAATTTTGCAAATAATACACAAACCAACCATTTGGAAGACTAAATCCCAAAAAAAGAAAACGAAAAAAATTAAAAGTTCAATCTCGCAACCCAATCATATAATTTCATGAACAACAACCCCTTCAACAAAATTAAAACATCACAAACAAATCACAATTTACAAACCCATCCCTCCTAAAAACTAAAAGAAAATCATACAATAAAAAACAAAACATTTATAAAATTAAAAAAAACTCGGGTAGTTCGGGTCGGGTCGGGTGAGATGAGCAATGTAATGGGTTGAAGAAGAATTGAGGAAATCGGGCGTGAGTGTGGGGTCTACCTGGAGAAGTGGAGGAAGGAGTTGAGGAGACGAGAGATGGCGTGGCGGAGGCGAGGGTAGAGTCTGATGCTGTAAACGGCGGTGTTGCGGAGAAAGTATTCGATTGTCTCCACGAACAGGTTGATGCTTCGGATCGGCGGCACGTAGAGGGTCAAAGGCACCGCCGAGAAAGCCACCGCGAATAGCAGCTGCAGCATTTTAAACTCCAACCAAACAAGTCAAATAAAAGGATTCAATTTCACACCAAACCAACCCCAACCCAATAACATACAAAGATTGCAAGACTCTGCAGCTCTAGATTCTGATAATATATATGATTTTGCTTTTGGGCTTTTTGGTCTAGCGATTTTTTTTTGGGCAGAAAGAGAAAGTGAGTGACTTTTCAAAGAGAGAAGCTTTCTTCTTTGTCTCTCTCCTTTTCCCCTCTATGGGTAACGTGGTTTTGTACTTTTTGATTGGGTAGTGGGGTGGTTAGGACAAGGCATGCTTTTATAGGAGGATGATGTAAATTCTAACCTCTCTCATATATATGCAGTGTTGTAACTTGTATGCAAAAACTCATTTATATAATGAATTTATGGGTGTTGTCTTATGTTAAACTAGTCCTTTCGCATCATGTGCCAATTGGTTTTATTTTTTATTTTTTATTTTTTATTTTATTTTTAGAATTAAAAAAAGATAATATAAATAGTTATGTTTCATAAAAATAAGATCTATTATTTAATTTTGTTTTTAATTTTAATTTTTTTAATATGAAAAAATATGAATTTACCATATTATCTTCGTTTAATTAATAATTTCAATTCTTAATGTTTTAATTAACTAATCGACATTTCTTAGTATTTTGAATGTTTCATTATTCTCTGCATTTTACTCTATATATATAGATATAGATGTTCTATGAAAAAAAAATTAAAAAAAAAAATCCATCTAAGGGATAATACAAAATGCAACCTCTTATCTATATTGTGGGCCTCGCTCTCAAGATCTATTATGTATTGCACACGTATGGCTTTGTTTTAAATGTACAATCAAATTGATATAAAGGGACAAACCTAATTTAATCGGTTTTGATGAATTTGGTGGGGTCACATAGTTATATCGGATGGAGAATTTAAAATTCAATCGTATTTAGGTTTTGTTTAGTTTTTTTTAAGGAAGATTCAAACCTCAAAGTAGTTAGTTGGTTTCGTACGTCTCTTGTCAACGCTGAAAGATGTTTGTAGAAGAAAAAATTTCATTTCACATCTAATTCTATTAAGGTTTGAGATTAAGTTTGATTTAATGATAATTCTTTTTTTAACCATTGAAGTTCGAACTTGAGATCATTAATTTGCATACAAATGCTCTTACCACTAAACTATAGACTCGTTGACGAGTTTTTTTTTTGTACATTATAAAAATGAAGGATTTGATTGGATTGGATTCTAACATTAGAACATATTTAATTGGTTTAATGTGAAATCTACAAGGGAGTTGTTTTTGCATTTCTAGGGAATTAGAAGATTCATCTTAGAATTATAAGAAATGTTGAAAACTATAAATAAAGTAAAAAAGGAAAATTTTGGTAAAGAGGAGAAATATTAATTTGTGACCATAATAATATCTTAATTTTATTACTAATTCACGTATTATAATATACGATATAATATTAACAAATATTCACGGATTATAATATTGGACTTGTCAACACCAAACACTGAAAATTTAATTGAAAAGAATGTTCGACGGCTTTCTACTTTCTTTAGAAAAGAAGAATTCATTAAATTAGAATTCTATGGGTGATGATGTGAGGACAAGTGGTATCAGAGCTACTGGAATTCTCAGGACAAATATAGCCCATAGGAAGGTTTGGTTTGGGGAGCGACTAGTGGGTTGAGAAATGTACCACACCTTGGAATGCTTTTGATAGAAGAACAAGATAAGCATGTATTTTGTGTGTGTGTGCGTGTGTGAGAGAGAGAGACAGACACACACACAGAGACACACACAGAGACACAGAGACACAGAGACACACAGAGAGAGGCAGACCGACAGAGAGAGAATACTTTCATCCAGTCACAGGCTACTAATTTACAAATTAATGACTTGACAAATAATTTGGGTCCTAGGTTCTTTATCATGTAGCATAGGTTTACACATACATCTATTCTTCTTTAGTTTGCTTTTGGTCACCTGTCTATTATTTTAGTTGGACAGTATATATATTTGACAAGTCCTTGCAAACGATACTAGAAATTTTGCAAGAGATAATTTCCTCCTTCAAAGAAATGCGTAAGCAAGCAAAAGATAATTTAGAGTATGGCCAATGGAATATCTCTTGATAGGGGCATTATCTTAAAGTATTAAAGTAATTTGATAAAAAAAAATTACGGATTATCCTTGAATTGTTCGAAATTAAAATTACAAATGGACAAAAATAATCAAATTAAAATGACAGGCACCAAAGTGATAAAAATGATAAATTATAAAGACCGAAAATAATTTTTTGTCTTTTAAAAATATGGTATTCTTTAACTTTGGGTAACTTTTTCTTTTATAAATAATTTCACTTTCACCATGCAACTTTTGATCGGGACATTGTTATTTTGTTTTGATTGCTCATCATGCATCTATCCTGTTGTGACATGAAAGTATGATATCATATCAATAAGATATCTGTACATCAAATTTTGAGCACCATCCACTGTAAACATTCATTCAATGCATCAATAAGATTGTCTTTGTTCCAATTCAGAGTTTATTTTAAGCATCATTTAATCCATACCTACATAAATATTTTTAATTTTTCGAGTTTATTTGTGAGAGTGTGGTCCAGTTGCCAACCTCGGTGACATAGAGCTAACAATATAAAAAAGCCTTGTCGCCAAGGTACGTAAAAGAATTGAGGGTCGAGAGGTGTTCTTTCCGTGACCACGATCGCTCAGTTAGAAAATAAAAATCATGCACATTCATGAACACCATATGTTACACTCACTTGCACGCACGGCCATTGAGGTCGCTGTGCTGGCACACCTTGCACACTCACACATCTCGAGAAAGATGGTTAGTTGGCACTGAATTCTTCGCAGGTCACATCATGATTTTCCTTATTATTTTTAAATTAGTGAAAGGGGCCGAAAAGGGTTTTAGATCAACAACTACTAATAGAAATGTAAGAGTTTTGTTGCAATATTTATATGCAATGACATGCTATTGTACGTGTATTTGAAATTTTGGAGAGCCAAGGGCCACTACTGGCCCATGAGTAGCTTCGCCCCTGATCTTCTCGATTAATCATAGATACACTCTTTTGTTACCAATCAATGTTCATAAACTCATAACTTTGAATTAATACTAATATGCACTAGGAGATTATAACTCAAGAGTTTAAAAGTATTTATTCATGTACGGTAAAACTGAATCGACAGTTGGTCCCTGTGGAGACACACAACATAAAGGCGATAGGGAAAGAAGAAGATGACACGGAAAGAGACTGAATTGATTTTGATGTCAATTAGTTGGCTGGTGCAACAAATGGCGTGGTGCAAAATGGGTTCTCAACTCAACTACTAGTCTCCCATCGACCAACAAATTATACACCTATCTACCAGTCTACAAATATATATTATATAATTTTAAAATGGGCTCATAGGGTAAACAAAACACAGTTCAATGGATTGTCCCTTGTTGGAATTCCCCCCTCGTGAAATTAATATTTATCATTAATGCTCATCTGTATGAGATGCACATCTTTAGACAAATAATTATTACACAGCTATCGTGGGTATTTTTTGAGAAGCCATATAATTAATTGGTGGGTGTATTCTCTAGGAGGTGGTTGTCTGCTCGCTGTATTATTTAAGTGACTATTATACAGATTTTTTGTAGAGAGAGAAGAAGAAATAGTATGCGAGTGGTGTTTTTTCTCTGTGTAAGAGAGAGAGTTCAGCTAGTAGAGTTGAGGTCATTCTCTATTGATTAGAGAGATTAGTGCTTGTAATCCCATTTTCTTTAGTGGAAGAAATTTTGGAGTTTGTCCAGCAGTTTTTCCCTTCACATTGAAGGGTTTTCCACGTTAAATCTTGTGTCTCTAAGCTCTCTATATTTTTCTTATTGTATTTACATTTGTTTTCGTTGCACTTGGCTCAACATCCCTGAAATCATAATTGTGTTTTTTTTTCTTTTGCTCTGAAAGGACAGTGTTTTTTGTTGTTGTCACCCTCTTCCCCGACCCTCAAACCCTAGCCCACCCCACAGCCTCAGGGGAAGGGGGTGGCTGCTTAGGGCTAATGTGCTTTTATTTTATTTTATGTTTATAAATCTTTTTCTTATTTTTAATATTTTATTAATATTTGTTGTGAAATTATTGCAAGCGCACAATTCGTACAAGTAATATAGAAATAAGTAGAGTGTCGTTCCCACGAAGACTGTAATTTCCTATTAACTACCAATTATGATTAATTTAGAAGTTTATTTGAACAGTTAATTAAGAAGATTGATTGATTCAAGAAAGCTAAAACAATTATGAAAAATAACAATTTAATTAACGATAGAAAATTAAGATGATGAGACACTAGAGCATCCGATTTCACCATAACCAATTCTACTTAATTCTTATAGCCAATTAACCCTAATTACTATCCCTGTTGACAGTTGGTTTCTCCTAATTCATTCGATATCCCCTCTCGGGCTCAACCAAAAGTATTCTCAATTAACAACCCATTCTCTCTCGAGCAACGGATTTAGAAAACTAAGAACCCATTAAGTTCTATGAGAACCTACAAGAAAACTGCATGAGTCATGTTAGTCCCTCTCGGGCACTCATTCAAGTCATGGTATTTGTTACAAGAAGCAAACACCAAACATCTCCTCTCGGTCTCCGCTTGGATCATCAATTAAATATTAGCTAGATATTTAAATCATTAAGAACAGTAACAAATACTCAACATGGGATAATAATAAGGAATTAATATAACTATAAAAATTGAGTATTCATGGTTAGGCTACATCGTAGCCCTAGCAAGGGAAATTAGTTCATGACAGAAGAAAATATAAACAAGAGAATTATTGTCATAAAACCAATTTGGCCGATGGACTTGATCTTCAAAATCTTCACAGGAACACCTTCAAAAGCTCCTCAAATAATGCAGCAGCAAATTCTTGGCTTCCTCTGATATTTCTCTGGTTGTATGAAAGTTGGTGGAAAAAGATGATAGAGAAAACGATGGTGGAAAAAGATGATAGAGAAAACGATGGTGGAAAAAGATGATACCATGAAGAGATCCTAGGGTGACCTTATATAGTATAAAACAACTAAACCCTACTTCAAAAAGGTCTAGAAAAACTCTCTTAAAGCAAAACAAAATCTCAAACAATTAAGGAAACAAACTAGGAAAGAATCCTTATTTGACTTGGAAACACGTCAGCCAACTTGCACGCACGTTTTGGGGTTGTTCCACTTCCTAGAAAATTCTGGAAAAATATGAGAAACGTAGCTTTATCTCTAAGCTTTCCAAGCATATATTACACACCACTAGGAAAAATCGGAAAGATATTCAAATCTTCACTCTTCCACAGCAGTGCAGTTCTGACGGGATTTCAACTTAGGCTGTCTTGACTTGCAGGTCTGGAGCATTTGGCTTGGTAGAAAATTATGAAACTTTGATACAATGATCTTCAATGTCTTAGCTTTCTTCTACAATTGGTCTTGCACTAAAATGCATTCGAAAAGTTGATTTTCAGTTGAAATCCTTCCAAGAGCGCAGAATAGCTGAAAATAAGGAAAGTAAAGTAATAATACTCTTTTTAATTAACTTTCCCCACAAAACCTACATATAAAAGGTGTAAAAATATAGGAAATAATACACTTATCAATATTTTAAGCAAGTTAAAAAGGTAAGTCCATATATGCCACATTAGCAACTAACGAAATTGTAAAAAAATTACAAATATAGGGTACCTCATTGTTAAAATTAAAAACACGGATACAAACATGCCTTAAGAGTACAACTGCATGATACCAAACAAAAATTAACCAAAAAAATAAAGTACTTTTCAATTGAGAGGTAGGAAGCAAATTATCCACAAGGCTTCACCTTTACTTAGGGCTGGGCTCGGTTTGGGTTGGTTCGGTTTTGGGCTCAACCCAACACCGAACCGTAAAGGCTTCGAGTTTGGTTATTTTGAAAACCGAAACCAAACCATAATTAATGAAAACCGACCACTACGGTTAACCGGACTTGGTGGTTTGGTTTGGTTCGGTTTCGATTTTTTGGCTCTTAGAGAGAGAGAGAGAGAGAGAGAGAGAGAGAAGAAATAAAACCGATGGAGAGGAGAAGAAGAAAAAAAAGATAGGGAGAGATGGAGAAGAAGAAGAAGAAGAGGGAGACGAGGAGAGGGAGTGAAAACAAAAATAAGAATGACAAGACAAACAAAGAGATTAAGAGAGAAGAAAAAGAAAAGATTGAAACTATGTATTATATATCTATATATACATATATTTCTTATAATAATATTATATATAATATTTTTTAATATCTTCAGTTTGGTTTGATTAAACCGTGGTTTTGAATATTGCAAATTGTACACCGAATCATATATTTCGGTTGGTTTGGGTTCAAACCAGTGACAAAAAAAAAATTGAAAAAAACCAAACCAACCCAACCCATCGGTTGGTTTGGGCAGTTTGGCCAGGTTTCGAGTCCAAATGCCCAGCCTTACCTTTACTGGTTGCTTTCTCCACCCGTCCATGCCACCATCCACACACCCCATATAGCATCATTAAGGAGAGAAATGGGTATGGGATCAACTCCTCCCTCCCAATCTATCTAAGTCCTGTTTTTTTAGGTATTAGATTACGAATTGTTATTTGAAATCGACATAAATAGAAGTCATGAATTAGAATAATTCTAATATCCATGTATTAGAAAGTGCAAAAGAAATTCAGAATCGGAACAATCCAATACCCATTCCAAATTGTTTTTTTCTTCTTAACTCTGATACTAAAAACTATCAAAACTTTTAAATTTAGCCAAACAGTATTGAGCAATCGCTGAACAAGTGATTAAAAGCCTACTCAAAAAGTCAAGTCCATCATTGCCCACAAGACCACTCTAAACTCCCAAACCAAAGAAGAACCCCAACCTCTAAATGCTTCACCCACTTCCCAAAACACCCCACCATCAACTGATCCCCAACTTCACACTCCCAAAACCCCCACAAAACCCTCTAAACCAACACAGCTTTGAACAAAACTACAGGCACATCTGCAACCTCCTCCTCTCCCTAACCCAATCAAGAGCCCTCCCAAAGGGTCTCCAACTCCATGCCCATGTCCTCAAATCAGGCTTCCAAACCATCCCTCTCATATCTCACCACCTCATCAACTTCTACTCCAAGAACCAGCTGCCCCTTCATTCCAGCCAAATTTTTGAAGAGGCCCCAGATAAGTCATCCACCACTTGGAGCTCAGTCATCTCCTCCTTTGCCCAAAATGAGCTTCCGGTTCTCGCCATTGAGTACTTTCGTCGAATGCTTGGCACGCCATTACGCCCTGATAACCATATATACCCGAGCGTGACCAAGTCCTGCGCCATTTTGAATAGGCGGGATGTTGGGCAGTCTGTACATGGCTTTGCGGTGAAGACTGGGTTTGAGTTTGATGTGTTTGTGGGGAGTTCAGTGGTTGATATGTATGCTAAATGTGGAGAGATAAGAGATGCTCGGAAGATGTTTGATGATATTCCTCACAAGAATGTGGTTTCTTGGAGTGGGATGATATATGGGTATGCTCAAGTGGGCGAGGATGAGGAGGCTTTGAGACTGTTTAAACAGGCCTTGGTTCAAAATTTGGGCGTCAATGATTTCACATTTTCAAGTGTTATACGGGTTTGTGGCAACTCCACGCTTCTTGAATTGGGGAAGCAAATACATGGCTTGTGCTTCAAAACAAATTTTAATTTGTCAAGTTTTGTAGGTAGTTCTTTGGTTTCCTTGTATTCCAAGTGTGGAGTGATCGAAGGAGCTTACCAAATTTTTGATGAGATACCTGTTAAGAATCTTGGAATATGGAATGCAATGCTTATCGCATGCGCGCAGCATGTGCACACGGATAAGGCTCTTGATCTGTTTAAACAGATGGGAAGTGCTGGGATGAAGCCAAATTTCATTACGTTTTTATGTGTGCTATATGCTTGCAGCCATGCTGGGCTCGTTGAAAAGGGGCAATATTATTTTGCTCTTATGAAAGAGTACGGGATTGAGCCAGGGGAACAGCATTATGCTTCCCTGGTAGATTTGCTTGGCCGTGCTGGAAAATTGATAGAGGCAGTTAAAATTATTGAGGAAATGCCTATAGAACCAACAGAATCTATATGGGGGGCTTTATTAACGGGTTGTCGAATCCATGGTGACACTGAATTGGCAGCCTCTGTGGCTGACAGAGTCTTTGAGTTGGGTCCTGTGAGCTCTGGCCTGCATGTGCTTATGTCTAATGCTTATGCTGCGGCTGGAAGATTTGAGGAAGCAGCAAAGGCCAGGAAGATGCTAAGAGACCGAGGCATGAAAAAGGAAACTGGTTTGAGCTGGGTTGAGGAGGGAAACAAGATTCACACATTTGCGGCCGGGGACAGGAGGCACATGAGAACTAAAGAGATTTATCTGAAGTTGGAGGAGTTAGGGGAGGAAATGGAGAAAGCTGGTTATGTTGCAGACACAAGTTTTGTGCTAAGAGAAGTAAATCGAGAAGAGAAAGATCAGACTATTAGGTATCACAGTGAAAGACTAGCCGTAGCATTCGGTCTTATTGCTTTTCCACCTGATAGGCCAATTAGGATTATGAAGAATTTGCGTATTTGCGGCGATTGTCATACTGCTATCAAGTTTATGTCCAAGTGCTCAGGAAGAGTTATCATAGTGAGGGATAACAATAGGTTTCATAGGTTTGAGGATGGAAAATGTACGTGTGGAGATTATTGGTAAGTAAGATGTAACAAATTCATAAACTATTAACCAAAAGATGGTCTGAGGCTGAATAGTCTAAAATTCCCCCAACAAAAAAATTCTTAAAGCTCCCCTTCAAGCTCTGGCTGCTGGTTGATCATAAAGCGTGCATCAGCAGACCTCCAGTCAATCTTTCCGTTGATTGTTAGGGACTAGAGCCTATCTCTTTCAATTGATACAGCAAGAGCTAGTGAGCCATTTTTTCCTGTACCATTTTTTATTTTCTCCTTTTTCGGTCCTGAGCACTTGTACATCCATAGATTCAATTTACAGATCATCTATCAAATGTTACGGATTCACGCTACGCAGGTTTCGAGTTCTTTTTTTTATGTTGTTGCCAAAATATGTCTAGATTCTTTTATAATCTGTATTGTTATGCTTGTTGGATGAAGAAGAGATGAGCCACAGCCAAGTCACCGTGCCAAATAGCACAGCCTAATTATTAAATGAAACTTTTTAACTCCATGGAACAAAATGCAACTCAAACCGCATGTCAAAGGCAAAGATTCAAGTACAATACTAATACAAAAGGCTTATGAGGAGATGGAATGAGCAAACAAGGCTTCTGGTATAGCCGATTATCGGCACCACCAAGCCCCTTCCCCACGATGGAAGGCTAAACTCCCATATTATCTGTGTATATATAAATATGTATTTTCCATGTGGCTAAAATTATCAAATTAGTGTCATGTAAGTTAAAAAATGTTTGAACTAAAGGAAAGCCTCAACAGAAGGCAGCAAAAACGTTGGATTGGACATTGGCATTGCCATTGGACAAATCGACTTTTACAGAGTGAGTCAAATCATATGGGCTTTTGAGTCCTACAATTATGCTACGACCCTTTATTTTTCTTTGTTTTGTAGTTGTTTACGTTAAACGTGTATATACCATGTAGATTGCCATTGTCTGAGGTTAAATTATTATAATATATCAGGGTTGGGTTCTGTCTGAATTTTATGAACTGAGGGAGGTTCATTTGGTGTCTGCTTACATGGTGTCAGCAGGTTAGTTTAGCACTCCAAATCACCTCTTCTGGAGGACAAGATTTATTTTATTTTTGCCCTTAAGCGTACTCTTTTCGTTTGATGATTTGGGTCCTCATTGTTACAGTTTTTTATTGATCATTTTAGTAATAAAAACCAAAAAATATACAATCTTTAGATAGCTGTTGTCAATTCTTAAGGGTTGTTCCTGTTTTCTTTTTTGGTTTTCGTTTCAAATTGTTGTTTGACTTTTTCTTGAAGTTGGGTTTCCTTATTTCTTGAATGTTTATCCATTTGAAGCATTTCTTGTTTCTGGAATGGTAATGATCAGAATTAGTTTTGAATATTGAGATTTTCTCTTTCATAGCACTGTTTATTGTTTGTTGCCTTGCTGTATTTGCTCCATGAGAAAGGCCTTGCTCTCTTGAATTTGTGAAAGAATATGGGCAATATGCCCCTCTTTGTTTTCTTCAAGGACATAAGGTAACTATTTGTTTCCCTAAGTGGCCTCTTTTAGCTTATTTCTATTGTCATCATTATCGTTGTTGTATTAAAGGTTCAAACGTCTAATTAAATCTGGTTTCTTTTTTCTTTTTGTTGGTTCTATTTGTTAGGATTTTAGTGGCAAGTTTATGATTTCTAATTGCAGTTTTTTGCGTGTTATTGCCAGAAATGTTTTCAAAGCGGATGAGCTAGGCCTGGAAATAGTGCATATAGCCCTTCCTACACTGTTGGCGTTATTGGCAGACCCTGTTGCTTCTCTAGTTGATACAGCATTCGTTGGCCATATAGGTTTGTCATATAACAAAGATAATCTTCAGTCGAGGAAGCTGTGACTTCTTGAATTGTTTGTTTGGTGTTCACAAATGCATTTCCAATCTTTCTTTACATCTTGACCATTTTAGCGGAATCTTTTCTGGGAGATTAAAATGTAAATTTTTTCTCTAAAATCAAAATTTTAAAAATGGGAAGCTTTTTGTTCATGTTGCAGCTTTTTTCTTTCTAAAGCGGAAAAATGTGAACTGCACAGAGCCTTTTTTCCAGGTTGTTTATAGGACAGTTACAAAGTTAATGTTATGAAGTGTCATGGAAGGAACAAAGTTAATTACTTGCAAAATCTTGGAAATAGTTATCTACTGGGTTGATTTTAGAATTGCAATATTTCATTGCTGGCCATTGAAACTGTTGCTTTGCAATGAACTACATGGATAAGTTCATCCATTTTATGTATCTATGTACGTATGCTTAACTTCTGCTGCCATGTCCAGGTAGATGTGCCATTTAAATGCTGTTACATTTTCCTTTATTATAGAAATAATACTAGTTATCAATAATTAAGCTCTTGTTACCCAATAATCCATATAGGTCCAGTGGAGCTCGCGGCTGTTGGAATTTCTATTGCTGTTTTCAATCAAGTATCAAAGATAGCAATTTTTCCTCTTGTCAGTATTACAACCTCTTTTGTTGCTGAAGAAGATGCTACTGAAGAACTGAGGGCAAATGAACAAGTTCATGAAAACGTTGAAAATGGTACTCCCATTAGCATGGAAATGGAGATGGAAGAACTCGTACCACTAGTTGGTATATTGCCTCCTTTACTCCCTTCTTAATGTGAGACTATGCTGAATATATGGATAAAGTTGCATATGTTCATAGGAGCTCCTCTATAATTTAATTCAACTATTTAGAATTATACTCACTTATTATATATTTTTGCTACAATTTTGAACTACACTCCACAGGAAAGTCGTCATCTACGGAAATGGTCAAACTTGAGCATGTCCGAAGGCATATTCCATCTGCATCATCAGCATTGGTGGTTGGCAGTGTACTTGGGTTTATTCAAGCTGTATTCCTAATTTTTGCTGCAAAGCCTATCCTCAATTACATGGGTGTTGATTCTGTAAGTAACATTTTGAAATGCTGGAGTCTTTAGATATTTTGTTTTATCCTTTTTTTGTTTTTGTTTTTTTTAAATTCTTGTTATGGAGTACCTTGAATATTAGTCAAGTTGATCTCATATCTTTGTCATTAGCAACTTCAGTTTATTTGTGAGGGTTTCCTTATCGAACCCTTTCTGTTTCCATTTCTGCATCATACATTTAATAAGCTATGCTTTACTGTTTTAAACTTCAACCTCCAAATATATTGGGTCCGGTTTGCAAAAATGTCGAGCCGATGGGGTGTCTTTTCTGCCTACAAAAAGAAAAGAAAAGAAAAGGAGGGCGGGGGGTCTAGTTCTTACATACCTATCAGTAAAAAAATGTTTTTCTACGAGAAGTGTTTATGAAAATCAGGCAGGGATTAAGTTAGGTAGTATTAGTAGTGATGGAACAAACTTACGGAGCAATGTTGCACGATGGAAATTAAGATTGTTCTTTCTGCCTCATTTCTTCACAAGAGAGAGAGAGAGAGAGAGAGAGAGAGAGAGGTGTGGAAGATATCTCATATCTGAGACATACCATTTTTTTGCTGGGTATGTTTTGTGGGAACTTCCAGCAGTACTACTGAATCATTGTTTCTGCTCTTTTTATTAGATTCAGATGCTTACAAGGATAGATTTGATGTGTTGAAGTCAATCATTTTCTATATGTTTAATGAGTACTAAATTCTTGAGTTATCTGTATTCAGAATTTGAAGTAAAGCACATTCGGATTCCTTATTGTTGCAATGTTGTTCAGATGTACATAATTTCCTTGTTGAAGTTGTTCCGGTACTTCACATATATAAGTCCTGAATTTCTACAATTCTTATGTTGATGTTATATTTCTCACATAAGTTTGTTTTTCTATTCAAGAATGCGCTTCGAGTTCATCTCTATTTGCTTTTTCTATTCAAGAATGCGCTTCGAGTTCATCTCTATTTGCCTTTTGGTTCTATATAAAATTACTGAAGTTTTAAGATATATCTTGGCATGTATAGCGAGTTCAATAATGACAGTTTCTTTTGTTTTCTTAATGCAGAATTCTCCTATGCTAAAACCAGCAAGACAATACTTAACATTGAGGTCACTTGGTGCTCCGGCTGTTCTTCTCTCTTTGGCTGTGCAAGGGGTTTTTCGTGGTTTTAAAGATACAAAAACTCCTTTATATGCTACAAGTAATCTAAGCCTTCTATCTTTCTTTTTAATTTCTTTTTCCCTTTAGACTACTAGACAGTAATACGTTGTCAATGCACATACGAGCTATTGGTCCGTCGCAAATCTCGCGGCCTGGTGCTCCCGGCCGAGGGGATGCGCGTCAACACGTGACGTCCTTCTTTTGGGTGCGGTGCGGTTTGTGTGCGGGCGTGCCAGCACGGTCTCTGTGCGTCGAGATGGTGATGGGGTTTGGGTAGAAGATGTTCAAATGATGCGCCTGTTTCGGGTTCGACTTCTAATCAAACGATTGTGGCCGAGAGAGGAACTGGTCTCGGCCGTCAGGTTCACGGCATGAGCTACAAGGCCGTTTAGTGGTGGTGTTGGTGGTGGGTTTTAGGCGGTGCTCCTGCGTGTTGCTCGGAGAGCGACGGTCGTATGATATATAGGGTGAATGAGGCGATAACAGGGATGGTGCTTCCGGCGCCTTGAAAATCAAGGGTTGTATGATATATTGATGAATGGATTTTCCTTACAATCTACCACTACTCCTAGGAAAGCATGTAAAGGTATTGAAAATGCATTACAGGAAAAATAAGTTGCTCTGTGGGAGGCTTTTGTTTGGTGCTGGACCCTTGAACGTGGTCTTGAGCTTAGTATTTATAGGAGGAGTCCTGGAGGGCCAATCGAGGCTGAAAAAAGATCTGCCTGATGGCTTGAAAATATCTGCATGGTGGAGTATGATCGGGGCAAGTGGGTAGTCAAATCGGCATTTGGGATCGTGAACCATGGTGGTGTGACCCCCATAAATCTCAGCAAATCTCGGCCACCGCCCTGATCGTGGGCTCTGCACTCTTGGCCGTGAGAACGCATTTAATGCTCTGGTCCAGTGGTTGGTGATCTGACCTCAAGCCGTGAGAATGCATTGTGAGAATGTTTGCGCCTAACCACTCTGATTCCTGTTACCAAATCCGACTTCAATCACTTCCCTTCTGCCTCGTGCATTAAATGCTTCTTGCACCCAGTGGTTTTGCTGTGGCGGTCAGAGGCACTACTTCATTAAATGGGGCGTGGGACCCTGAGGCCACGTGGCGATTTGACCATAGTATCTTTGGCCGTGTCTCTCATGGACCTCGGCCTCGGCCCATAATGCCGTGGTTGTGAGGCCGAGAAGATCCTGCCTTCGTATTTTTCTTTTGTTTTCGAAAAGGCTAAATGTCTGACTAAAGCGTGGCGTTCAGTCCATGAACAGGTGCCACGGCCGAGAAGAGGTCCCTTCTGATGACCGTGATTTATTTAGGCACAAACACGAGCATGACCCAAAAAAATGCAGTGACTTCATTAGCTTTTGAAACAAGTATAATCTTCTCCCAGAATTTGAACTGAATAATTTCCTTCTGCAATGGAAGATCATTATGAAGATCCATGTCATGATGGCATTCATAATTTCTATGCCAATATATCAGATCCAGGGGGATGACTATCAAATTGAATTGGATTGGGTCCGGGACATCATTTGTGTCCTCCATTATTCTTTCTTCATCCTGTCATTATATCATTCTGATCCTGTTCTCATTTTCAAGCATAAAATCTCAAAACTAGCAATCCTCCATTCTTGTCTTATCTTCACCTCCAGGGAAGTGATACTGGCGTAAGTTTTCAAGTTTCTTTTAATCATGATCAAACGATAGCATTAGTCTCAGTTTCGTATGTAAAAATGTAAATACCAACCATTTATCCTGGGTTTGACTTGTTTTCCGTTGTCGGGGGGTTAGGAATCTGTTTCATTTAATTCACTGTTTGTATTATATTTTATGCATCCGTCTTATGAAAAGATTGCATTTGATAGTTGATCCAAGTTGTAGAATGCTTGAATCCCATATATATCTGTTCATTGACTTGGACATTTAGTCTTCCAGTTATTTTTTGTTTAACAACTGCTTATACTGCTAAATAATCAGGAAGAAAGTATCAATGATCTAAAACTTTGCAAACACCAGAATATATATTGTTACTAAGTATGTGTATATGCACATATTTTGTCTACATTAACAATTTCATTACTTGTTGGGGGTAATTCTAAATTTTGTTCTATTGAGCAGATTCTGCTATGAAGGATATGAACTCGTCATCTTTGTTGGGTTAATTTGACTGAAATCCTTCTGCATGGTTTGTTTCTTAACATGTAGTTGTGGGAGATGTAGCAAACATCATTTTGGACCCAATATTAATGTTCGTATTCCATATGGGTGTTAGAGGTGCGGCCATTGCCCATGTTATTTCTCAGTAAGCTTATCTTTGGCTGATAGTAATTGATTAGTTCAGACCATTTGCCAAGACTTCTTTTCTTCTCTTTTTCTTTTTTTGTTAGTATAAATGACACTCTTTGGCATCTTTGCTGCTGTTTCACTTGATTTGTGATCATTGTAGGTACTTAATCTCCCTGATATTGATATGGAAATTAAACAAGCAAGTTGATCTCCTAACCTCAGGTGTCAAAGATCTACGATTTGGCCAGTTTCTGAAAAATGGTAGAGGCTTCTATTTCTAAACCCTAATCTGCAAGTAGAATTTCACCAGTCCTTAGATAATGAATCCGTATCTTTGGTATTATTGAAACTCAAGGCCCCAAATATGTCTTAATATATGTACAAAAACACTGATAGCCTATAGTCGAGTTCCCATATCTTCTCGAGCAGGTTTTCATGAAGTTAAAATGTTTGTTATTATATTAAAGGTATTACGATCATTTTGTTTGACATTCAAGTTATTTTATAAGAATTTATCGTGTTGGCCCTTCTATTATAATCTAAATTCTCAACAAACAAAAAAATTCCTTCACTAGTTCCTCATCTTCTGGTCTATGGTTTTTCTATTAGAAAATAGTTTCTTGTTGATTGTTCTATAACTTAATTTTTTGGTCTTGGATCAGGGTTTTTGTTAATGGTGAGGGTGATAGCTGCAACATTCTGTGTTACTCTGGCAGCAGCATTAGCTGCAAGGCAGGGACCAACGACAATGGCTGCATTCCAAGTTTGCTTGCAGATCTGGTTGGCAGCCTCTTTGCTTGCTGACGGCTTGGCTGTGGCTGGACAAGTAAGTAATGGATTTTGAAAAGAGAATGGATTGATATGATGGTAATTTACATTCCTGACATCCCACAATTTTGTGGACTTACCTTATCATGTTCAAATAAGAATTGCACTTCACTTAAGAATGTTTAGAAATTGTATCTAGCATAGTAAAAATCTACAACCTATGAGCTTGGTGTTTGGCCATATATAGACTATCTTCTGTACATATCGTTTCAGAAATTATGTTTTGCTCGTGTTAAGAATCACATTTTGCTCTGTTTTAAGGCAGTCTTAGCCTTGTTTTATTTGCTGTAATTCTGTTGTTTCTTATCATCTATAACACCGTCCTACTTCACTTTCAGGCAATCCTTGCAAGCGCCTTTGCAAGGAAAGATTACAGCAAGGCTGCCGCCACAGCTTCACGTGTATTGCAGGTAACCTAACTTTTGAACATATCAATTTACTCTTTTTCCTTGTCATATTTTGAATTGCTTATGGTTCTATTATGCAGTTGGCTTTGGTTCTAGGGCTAATGCTCTCGATCATCCTCACAGTTGTATTACAGTTTGGCTCCAGAATATTTACAAAAGACATCAATGTTTTGCAGCTTATAAGTTTAGGCATCCCGGTATCTCTCTCCCCTTCTGCCCAAGCAAAGAAACAAATGACTTTTCTTTTTTTCTTGTTCCAATAGTTCCAGGGCAATTTAGAGCTGAGACTTTTTTGTTTTTGTTTTTGTTTTGGCTAGTTTGTTTCAGTGACTCAACCTATTAATGCTTTAGCATTTGTTTTTGATGGAGTCAATTATGGAGCGTCAGATTTTGCATATTCTGCATACTCAATGGCAAGTCTAACGCTTGTTGCGCTCTTAATCAATTATTTTTTATTTTGCTTCTTGTTTACCAGTGGTAGAATAGATGTCTGTACAGAAAAATCTCTCTCTCTCTCTCTCTCTCTCTCTCTCTCTCTCTCTCTCTCTCTCTCTCTGTGACTATTCTCTGTCAATTCCAGGTTTTGGTGGCTTTGGTGAGCATATTGTGCCTATTTCTATTATCAAGCCACGGCTTTGTTGGTATCTGGGTTGCTTTATCTGTCTTTATGAGTTTGCGCGCACTGGTTGGATTTTGGAGGTAAATATCCAGTTGAACTAAATTGTTTAACAAAGATTGTTGTCATAACATATTTGGTGATCTGTAAATTCAAAGTTGCTTCAACAGCATGAAACCTTTTGCAGGATAGGAACGGGAACGGGACCGTGGAGCTTTCTTAGGGAGTAAATTCTGAATAATATGTTTCTGCATATATTCCTTCTCTTCCAAACATTATTTATTGTCGAGCATGTCTTACAAGCTCACCAGAAGGGCAAAGAGGAAACTCTTATGAGGGGATGATATTACTGATCTGCCATCACCATTTCTTGTTTGGGGATGATTGAGATAACCACACATATGTAATGAAAAACAAGAGAGCACCATTCTTTTACTGCTTTCTCAAGTTAGGTCAAATGAATCGTAATTGGTGATCTTTACTGTTGTTTATGTTCACGTGTGAATTATGATAAGGATTGGGTGATTGTCAGCCGTTGATGCATGTAGACTATTATCAGCTGCACTCACATGCATCAACAGTTAACATTCATCTATAAGTGCGTGGGTGACTGTTCTTAGCACCCCACAAGTTCACGTCCTTTAGCATCCCCAGTTAACTAGATGGCAAACTAAATCCCTCAAAAGATCTTATTTACTATGTTGATGACACTAACTTATGTGACAGATGAGATGGCAACTCATGTCATCTACCACATGAGATGGCACAAAAATAAATAGAAAACCACTTACAAACAACAGCAGCAGCGACAACAACGCTGTATGTAGTGAAGTGATCATCAGGGAATGAAAGGAATGGCGATAACATCCAAGTCATTCTTCTTGATAGCAGCCAACTTGATCGGTTCCGTCATGTCAAGCTGAAGCTGTTGCTGTTGCTCTTGTTCTTCTTCTTCTTCAGTGGCATTAAAGGCATTTTTTAAGACAACAGGAGGGGAGGGGGGAGGGAGTTTCCAGTTAAAGTGGTAGAGCAGTTGAGCAAGTGCAAGCTCAACGGATGTAGTTTCAAATAATATGCCTGTACACATTCTCTTACTTTCCCCAAATGGAATAAATTTGAAGTCGTTCCCTCAAAAATCAACCCGGCGACCTTGGAACCTGTCAGGTATAAAGCAATCAGGATTTTCCCTGTGTTGAGGGTCTCTCCCCATCCCCCAAGCATTGATTAACACTCTCGATTTACTTGGTATATCGTACCTGCCAATTTTATGTAATAATAAGCCGCTTTGATAATCATCATCTGCTTCAGCTAATTGCCTTGGGAATAAGGGAAGAGGAGGGTGTAATCATAGAGTTTCTTTTATCACCATCTTCAAGTAGTCTAGCTTCTTCATGTCTGCATCTTCAAGTTTTTTCTCATTTCCCAATCCAGCAACAACTTGGCGTACCTCCGCCAGTGCTTTCTCCATTGCTCTAGGATTTCTCACAAGTTCTGACATTGCCCATTCTGTGGTAGCCACTGCAGTCTCACTTCCAGCAAAATACAAGTCCTATAAAAATGAAAGAAAAATAAAAGTACTTTATTCACTTAATATCATTTTCGTACCAACTAATTATAATGTCATGTCCTGATGACCTTGACAGAACAGAAATTAATTAGTCAAGAAACAAAAGAAGTAGATTATAACACTCATAGAGGTAACGTTATGTACATACGTACCAGCGTGACAGCTTTGATTATGGTGTTTGTGAGATCAATTTGGAGTTCACCAGACTCCTGGAGTTGTAAAAGCACATCAACTAGATCTTCTTCTTCTTCCTGATGGCATGATTCTTTGTTATTTTTGTTGGTTAATAATGCAAAGGCGGCCTTTCTTTTCTTTCTATGGTCTTTGATGACTTCCTCTAGAATCCTGTCCATCTTTCGGTGTATTTTCTCCGAGGCAAGCTTCAAACCAGTGACACAACGGAGGCGCTAAAGCGAAAGGAAGAGATCAGGCAGATCAAAGCCCACCACGAACTTTCCCATTTCCTCCACCAATGATATAAATTCTTGTTGATGTTTGCACTTTTTCCCCAAGGCTGCACGGGCAGTAATGCAATTCTGCATGTTGAAGATCATGTTGCTAAGATTGACAGGATGACCCTCAGATGAGGAGATTGATTGAACTAGACTCGATGCCTCTTCGTTACTTATCGATGCAAAAGAACGCACCCGTTTCGCGCTCAGGAGCTCAAGCATGCAAACCTTTCTCATTTCTCTCCAGTGATCATTATCAGGAACAAAGATGAGACCTGCACAATTGTAGGAAAACATTTCAGCAGCGATAAGCGCTGGCAGGCCGGTCAGAGAAAGCGGCCTTGTTTATCTTCAACACCTCTTCAGCTAACTGTGGTGATGAAATGACTATGGTTGATGCTTGTCACAGTTTGAGGTGCATGATAGGCCCATACTTCTTGGCCAAGTCTGTCAGGCAATGATGTTGTAAAGAGCCAGCCAACTGGTGCAAGTTTCCAATCAGATGTAGCTTCCATGGCCCTGGAGGCAACCTAAGATCAATTGGACAAGTATGGCTTCTAAATCTCTTCCAGTATATAGCAAGGACAACAAGGAGCACCAGAGAAGTGAAGAGAGGAAGGGAAGGACTTTGGATTATTTGGAGCATCATCTGTGACAAAAATGAAGAAGCTCTTGTCATTATAATCATACATCTGCTTTGCTGGCAGAAGTATTGGTTTTAAAATGGGCACTTTTACATGCTTCCAGGCTTCCTTTACAATATCTGGATATTGAAGATTTTTGGCAATTTTTACGATCTTTTAACTAACTGGGTTTCTATCAAGAATGTCTTCAGTGAACCTAATATGGATGTCTATATGTTTGGCTAATAGCTGACAGGGCAAGGCTGCTGATGTGTCAAGACTGTTGCGTTGATCATGGGTGTTAGTTTGTATTAGCTGTTGTAATAGTCATGTGTATCTTTCAATTAGTTTGGAAGAGCTAGCTTAATTACTAAGCAAAGCCCAAAGTATAAAGGTCTCTTGGTACTGTAATATTCATGAATTGGAAAAGAAATCTCATATACTATTCTCATTTTCTCTCTCTGATTTCTCGATCCTTCTTCTTCTTCTCAATTCTTCCTCAATCGTTAGCATGGTATCAAAGCAGGTTTTAATCTTGGGACCTGTGGGTTATGGGCTCACCAAAACCTGGCTCAATCTGCAGACTTTTATAGAGCTCTGCGTGGCTTGTACACTCTGATCCTGATGTGCTTCCTCTGTGTTCAGCTCTGATTTCTTGTTCTCTTTCTTTCCCCTTCTTCAATTTCATGCTCAATTCCTTTCCTGTTCGTTGAATCAATTTCTTCGATTTCACGCTCAATTTCTTTCTCAATTTCACGTCTTCTTCTTCGATTCCAAAACTATCATCTTTCTTCTGTGATTGTTAGACGAATTCCTCTTCTAAGGTTTCTTTGACATTCTATTTTTCTGCATCAATGGCGGCTTCATCTCTCAAAATTGAAGGATTGCTAGGAATGGTTACTCTACGTCTAAAAGATTATAATTTCTTGAAATGGTGATATCAGCTTGAATTTGTCCTGGAAGGTTATGATCTTTTTGGCCATTTCGATGGATCTACCATTGCTCCCCCAAAATTTTCTATTTTGGATGAAGAAGCAGTCACCTCAGAGGTTACTGCAACGGATAAGGAGTGGTTTCGGGCTAATAAAGCGTTATTGAGCTTTCTGATTGCAACACTCTCGGACGACGCGATTGAATATGTTATCAGCAGTAAAACGGCTCATGATGCTTGGTTGAGCCTCTCCGATCACTATGCCACCGTCTCTCGTGCTCCATCTTAAGACTGAGTTATAGACGACTAAAAAATGTGGTGATTCGGTTGATAAATATCTCCTGCGTCTATACATATCAAGGATCGGTTGTCTGTTACTGGAGTTTCAATTTCGGATGATGATCTCATGATTGCAGCCCTCAATGGATTACCTTCCAAGTACGATATGATCAAGACAGTTCTCATTGCTCGAGATACTTCCATTTCATTCAAAGAGTTTGGCACTCAGCTTTTAGTTGCTGAACAATCTGTCGAATCACCCCTTTCAGCTCTTCATACTCCTATGGTGGCCATGATTGGTCATACTTCTTCTGGCTCTCTCAATCCAGGCACTGGTATCCTTCCTACTCCCTCGATTGTTCCTATATCTCCTTCTGGTCTTCATGCCAATGCTCAGCCCTCTAGTTCTATGTCTAATTCTTTAGGCAGAGGACAGTTTTCTAATGTCGATCTTTTCCTCCTCGTGGAGGTTTTTAAGGCTCCAGACCGTCTCATGGTGTTTTCCAAAGACTGGTGTTGTGCCAAAATGCCAAATTTGCAACAATTGTGGATATAGTGCTATCAACTGCTACTATAGGAATGTTTCTCCTCAACACTCAGCCTCATCATCTGTTATTGAGTGTCAAATCTGTGGGAAACGTGGCCATGGGGCTTTGGATTGCTTTCATCGTTCAAACTACGTGTATCAAGGTTCTTCTCCTCCTAATCTCTCACTCTAATGACAACTCAAACCTCATTTTTTCCTGAAACATTCTAGATAGCTAATAGTGGTGCCAGTCATCACATGGTGCCCACTATTGATCAATTGGATTCTGTAACTCCATGTACTTCTGCTGCAGATCAAGTTATTATTGGCAATGGGGCAGGTTTGCAGATTGCTCACATTAGCCACACCAATCTCTCTAATGGCACTTCTAAGCTACATTTGCACGATGTTTTTCATGTTCCACAACTTACTGCTAAACTTATGTCTCTCTCAATCCAGGCACTGGTATCCTTCCCACTCCCTCGACTGTTCCTATAACTCATTCTAGTCTTCATGCCAATGCTCAGCCCTCTAGTTCTATGTCTAATTCTTTAGGCAGAGGATAGTTTTCTGGTAATCGATCTTTTCCTCCTCGTGGAGGTTTTTAAGGCTCCAGATCGTCTCATGGTGTTTTCCAAAGACTGGTGTTGTGCCAGAATGCCAAATTTGCAACAATTGTGGATATAGTGCTATCAACTGCTACTATAGGAATGTTTCTCCTCAACACTCAGCCTCATCATCTGTTATTGAGTGTCAAATCTGTGGGAAACGTGGCCATGGGGCTTTGGATTGCTTTCATCGCTCAAACTACGTGTATCAAGGTTCCTCTCCTCATAATCTCTCACTCTAATGACAACTCAAACCTCATTTTTTCCTGAAACATTCTAGATAGCTAATAGTGGTGCCAGTCATCACATGGTGCCCACTATTGATCAACTGGATTCTGTAACTCCATGTACTTCTACTGTAGATCAAGTTATTATTGGCAATGGGGCAGGTTTGCAGATTGCTCACATTAGCCACACCAATCTCTCTAATGGCACTTCTAAGCTACATTTGCACAATGTTTTTCATGTTCCACAACTTACTGCTAAACTTATGTCTATTCATCAGCTATGTCAAGATAATAATTGTTATGTCATTTTTGATTAGTTTGGTTTCTGTATACAGGACAAAGCAACAAACCAAGTTCTTCTCAAGGGCAAGAGCAATAAAGGCATATATCCTATACCTAGTGCAGTTTATCCTGTCAATTCTTCTTCTGTAGCTAATGGTTCTTCTTCTCTAGCTGATGGTTCTTTTTCTCTAGCTACTGCTTATGTGGGCCAACAAATCAAATCATCTATGTGGCATAGTAGGTTAGGGCATCCTACTAATGAGGTATGAGGTAGTTCAAACTATGCTTAAAACCTCTCAATTACCAGTTCTTGTAGATGCTCATTAGCATATTTGCCCTTACTGTTTAAGTGGTAAAATGCACACCTTACCCTTTCCATCTACTCGTGTTAAGTCTTTAGTGCCATTTCAAAGAATCCATAGTGATCTTTGGGGACCCTCTCCGTGTAAATCCTTTTATGGATATAGATAGGTAGTGACCTTTATTGATGAGTTTACTGGAATTCTTGGATATTTCCATTGTTCAATAAATTTAAGACCTTCTCAAAGTTTCTTCAATTTTCTGCATTTATCAAGAATTAATTTTCTGCATCTATTAAGTGTCTTCAAATTGATGGGGAATGAGAGTTTACGAGCAAGCACTTTACAGATTTCTTGTTGAATAATGGTATTGAACATCAAATATCATGTCCTTATTCTCCCTAGCAGAATGGTCTTGTTGAGAGAATGAATAGACATTTGATTGAGACATCTATAACCATGTTAACTACAGTTCTTTGCCTGAGATGTTTTGGTTTCATGCTATGGCACATTCTCTCTATCTTATTAACAGAATGCCTAGTGAATATTAGCAAATGAATCGCCTTATTTAGATTGTTTCACAAAATTCTAGAGATCAAGCATCTAAGAATATTTGGTTATGTTGTGTATCCCAGTTTGAGGTCCTTAACTATGCATAAGCTTCAGTCTCGATTTTCCTTATGTATGTTTTTAGGCTATATGTTGGGCTATATGGGTGTCATGTGTTATAATATGGAAAATCACAAGGTTCTTATTTCTAGGAATGTTATCCATGATGAAAGTATATATCCTTTTAAAGGTCATAAGGTGTCTCCTTCAAAGGACATTTCTTCAGTTTCTTGTATGCCTATAAGTGTTCCTTCAAGTGTAGTTTTCCCCACCTCTCATACAAATCCTACACCACATATTGTACCTTCTATCTCAACATCCACAGAGGAGTTTTCTTCATCTCAAGCCCTTGAGACTTCTATACTTGCAGTTCCTACTTTGCCAGTTTTATGTGAAGCTCAGTTGGAAGCTTTACTCCCTCATATACCATCATCTAGTTCTTCTGAGGTTGTTCCAAACTCATATAGTTCCTCTAGCTCTAATGATTCAAATCATGCTAATGATCATCCTATGGAAACTTGAGCAAAGTCTGGTATTAGCAAACACGAGGATTTCTCATATTATCATTGTTTTAGTTCGACTTTTTTGCCCCCTTCCGAACTAGAAATGAACCTACCAGTTATAAGATTGATTCTTACTCCTCAGAATGGACAAAAGCTATGCAAGAGGAGATTGCAGCTTTACATATGCAAGGCACATGGGTTTTAGTTCCACCTCCTTTGCATAAAAATGTGATTGGTACTAAATGGATTTATAAGATCAAACGAAATTCTGATTGCACCATTTCCAAATATAAAGCAAGGCTCGTAGCTTAGGGATTTAGCCAGACTCATGGTTGTTATTACTCCAAGACCTTTAGTCCAATAGTTAGGCACACTAGTGTCAAGAATTTTTTTTTACATGGTGATCTTGATGAAGAGGTCTACATGAAGCAACCACAAGGGTTTGAAGATCCTCAACATCCAAATTTTGTGTGTTGACTAAAGAAATAGTTATATGGCTTGAAACAAGCTCCAAGGGCATGGAACTTAAGTTATACTAGATACTTACCTTCTTTAGGTTTCAAAGTCTCTCAATCTGATCCCAGTTTATTTGTCAAGCATCATGGTTTAGATGTAGTTATCTTACTTCTTTATGTAGATGATATAATTTTAACAGGTTCTAATACAAGTCTCATTCAAGAAATCATTGTTGATCTTGGTTCTGTTTTTTAGTTAAAAGATATAGGGCAACTCTCCTATTTCTTGGGGCTACAAATTTCGTATCAGCATAATGGGGCTATTTTTGTACATTAATAAAAGTACGCAAAGGATTTGCTGGCAAAGGCTGGTATGAGTACATGTAAAGCATGTTCTACTCCAAGTAAACCACATACTCAGATTTTGAAGACTGAAGGAGAACCTTTAAAGGATCCCACTTTTTATCGTAGTATTGTTGGTGCACTACAGTACCTTACATTTACAAGGCCAAATTTAGCATATATTTTCAATACAGTGTGTCAGTATATAACCACACCAACTAATGCTCATTTCTATCTTGTTAAGCGGATCTTGAGGTATATACAAGGGACATTACAATTTGGTATTCTCTATACACCTGGTTCTGTTTCTATAGTGACGCAAAGGGCAGGAGATGTCTCAACTCGCAAGTCTATCATAGGTTAGGTCATCTTCAGTCATAAGGCTAATTATAGTACAGTCCAAAATATTAATTTTTAAAAGAATACTGCATTGCTAAATTTTTCCATCTCAAGCTATGCATGACTACATTTTAGAGCCTTTCATATTTTATTTTTGTAAGAAAAACTATGGTACAACACACATATATTCCACAACGACGTATTGTTTAATTTAATTAAACTACGATTTAGAGACAATATTTTTTTAAACAAAATGAATTTAAAACATTTAAAAAGGTTTTAAATAAATAAATAACTTTTCAATCAATGGTTCTGACCTCCAACGATCAGAACCCAATTATATTTATATATATTTTTAAGTGAATTTAAAAACATTTGAAAAGGTTATTAAAAATTAAAAAAAAAACCTAACGGCTAGCTGACGTCATCGATGATGTCAATGCATCTTTAATATTAGTTGTTGGATCTGCAATTACACAAGATGTTTCGTGCTCTTACCCACGGGTGATACTTTCTCCTCTTGGAAAGCACATGCGCTGGGTCCCACAAAAATTTGGCATAGGCCAAAGATGGGCTATATTTGGCCTAGTTGGAGGGCTAAAAGGCCAATTGTGGCCTCCAAATTTGGCCAAATTTTTTTAGCCCATGTCTGGAGATGGGTTTTGCATTATTTTATAGCTATATTTAGCCTAAGGCCCATCGCTGGAGATGGCCTTATATAGTATTTATTGGTCCTAATCCAGTATCTTGGCAATCACGGAAACAAATTTGTTTCTCATAGTACTACAGAGCGAGTATCGAGCTCTTGCTAACACTTCTGCTGATGTTGCCTG
Source organism: Prunus mume (assembly GCF_029339155.1). Taxonomy (NCBI): domain Eukaryota; kingdom Viridiplantae; phylum Streptophyta; class Magnoliopsida; order Rosales; family Rosaceae; genus Prunus; species Prunus mume. The sequence continues at coordinate 13,299,560 of NC_142705.1, forward strand.
GATAAGACAAGTGCTTACAGATCTTCATGAATTTCTTCATGAGCCTCCAATGATTCATTGTGACAACATGTCTGCTTTAGCCCTCTGTTCTAATCCAGTTTACTACTCCCGTATTAAGCACCTCGTTATTGATTTCCATTTTGTGAGGGAATGGGTTCAACACAAAGATATCTTAGTGCAATATATTCCAATAGATGAGCAGGTTGCAGATGTATTTACAAAGGGACTTCATACTCCTGTGTTCTCAAAGCACTATACCAATCTCAGACTGGGAAATCCAGTGAGCTTGATGAGGAATGTTTGACTAATAGCTGACAAGGCAAGGCTGCTGATGTGTCAAGACTATTGCGTTAATCATGGGTGTTAGTTTGTATTAGCTATTGTAATAGTCACGTGCATCTTTCAGTTAGTTTGGAAGAGCTAGCTTAATTATTAAGCAAAGCCCAAAGTATAAAGGTCTCTTGGTACTATAATATTCATGAATTGGAAAATAAATCTCAGATACTATTCTCATTTTCTCTCTCTTATTTCTCGATTCTTCTTCTTCTTCTCAATTCTTCCTCAATCGGTAGCAATCTACACTCTTGCCAAGAAGGGACATGTTTTTACAAATATTTGCATTTGGTTTTGTAACTTCCCTTTTCAAGTATTACATAGTTTTAAGTTTGACTTGTACGGTTATAAGAGCAATTCCAACGAGCATCCTTGGCCTGGGCAGGAAGGGCCCAAGCCCTGTGTTGACGCGCTTCAGCAGCCGGGCAGCTGGTGGGCTCCACAAGCCTGGGCAGGTTTGAAGGCAAGGACAACGGGTTTGTTGACGTCAGAGATGACGTCGATGTAAAAATCTAAAAAAATACTAAAAATTTCAGAATTTTTTGAAATAAATACTTAAGTCATATTCTTCACTTCTCACACCAAAATTCTATACAAATTCCTTTCGTCATATCTCATATAAATAGTAGTTGCCCTTGAGTTGTTATAGCAATGGTTGAAAACACCACAAGCCTTTTGCAAGGACTGCCACTATTCACATGAGTAGTAACAACCATTGCCTTACCCTTGCTCTTTACCATGACAAATGGGTAGTAGTGCTCTAAGATCCCTATAGAATCTTCTATGTAATATTTGTACTTTTGTTTACCTCAAATCTCACAGCCTCATAAATAGGCCAAAGATTGTGTTAAATTATGAACGTGCCACTATTAATGGTGCAAAATCCTAATAGACTTGAATGAATTTAAATAACTTATGCGTCAAGAAACTTGACTTTTGATCAAACAATGATGCATTGAATGGGGAACTTGTTCAATATAGATTCTTTTCTATGCCTCGAGAAAAACGAGGACTTTATTATATCTCTAATACAAAGCTAAGAGGTCAAGAAAACAGAAAACATAGTAAACAATGTGCCAGATCGATCAAATCTTATCAAAACTCGGAATGCTACCACCTAGACTTCTGTTAGAGTCACTAAATTGACCTAGTCTCCTTATTTTTGCCAATGTACTGAGAGCCTAAGCCAATTGGCCCAAAATCTTTAATTACTTCCCATAGGCTGAAAATAGGCCCAAAATCCACAGAGTTCCTAGGCCTAAATTCCAGAATTTCATTTTCCAAACTCAACCTCTAATCCAATTTATTAGACAACCTATCTTATGTATTCCTCAATAAAGCTCAAATTAACTTTGTTTGAAACTTAAAGATCCAAAAAAATCTCATGAACATAAACTCTAAAACAAAGTTCCACCAATAAAATCATCTCAAAACCTTATCTTAATCCTCAGCTAAGCTCCCAAGGAGAACAAACAACCAATTCAACACTTGAAAACAAGAAAGAGGTTATTTTGGTTACACCACTGCCGAGAGAGGTACAATGGTTGGATGGCCATGATATTTGGATATGTTGCAGAGAGCACAACTCTGAGCAACTCTTATGAAGGAAGCCTTGTCATCTGAGCAAGGAAAATCGACATGCATGGCTGACCCAGAAATTTTTTAGCGAATGTGCAATATTGACTAAGTATGAAAAATGATTTTTCGGAATAATCATTTTCTCAAAATAATTTTTTGCGGCTTTTATTCCTTACACATCAAATAAGAAAACTTGATTTTATGAGATTTTAGTATGAAGTATATATTGACTTAATGAGCCATCATTTTTAGCCTACATCTTATTTTGCACTTAAACCGATTTTTCATATTTTGATTTGGTGGGAATTTGATTTTCTAGTATTTTATTTGAATCCAAATGGGGAGTACTTCCTTATTTACATTGTAAACTTAAGTAAATGTCTGTCTTTTTACTTTAAGTTACTTTAAGTAAATTAAAGTAAAAAGACAGACATTTACTTACATGTTGAAAATAGAAATAAGGTAATCTGTACACCAATTGAGCAAAAGCGCAATTTGAAGCACCTACAATAATTTTTCAGGAGCGGGAAGGTGCAGCTGCACCTCCTTACGCCTTAATAGGTCCAGCATGCAAGAGTGAATATCGGTACTCTAGAGCAAAATGCAAGAACAGATGACCAGTCCAATTGCGCTGAGTTTTGGATATGTTAAGAGTTCTCAACCTGAGGAACAACTTTTGTGAAGGAAGATTTGTGAAACGAGCACTGGAAACTGACATGCAAGGCCAAATCCTTGCCTACAGCAGAATACCAGGCAGAGATGAACAGCTTGCACTCACAGTCAGTTTGAGCTATACTGCTTCGATTAGGCTGGAATTTTTATATGTTTTTGTAGACGCGCAGAGGAACGACTTTGAAGAAGTACGTTTTCTGGTTCGAGCTACAGAGGGTGCAATTCTTAGCCTCTGAAAATGGACAATTGGAACTCCCAACTTTGAAGAGAAATAAAACAATGATAACCTGCCTGGCTTTTTTAGGGCATTCCTCCAGTTTTGATCCTTGCTCAAATTACTAATTTCAGTTTACACAGTTTTCTTATTTGTAAACTGAAATTAATATTCTTTTTTTTTTTTTATAAACAATTAAAAAATTTAATTAATTTGTATGACTTTAATAAATTTTAAACAATAATTTAACAGAATTGACAAAATTTGTTGAAAGAGTAAAACACAAGAATCAAATCGGCTAAATTAAAAATACGAGAATTAAATTGGCCAAATTTAAGCCTAATTATATATTTGTTGTCAGAAGTCGGGTGATCGGCAATATATGGTGAGTTGTCCGACTTCTCGCACTTCGCATATGAAGACAAAAATATACCCAAGTAAAAAAGTGTTTAACCATCGAATTGGAATTGATAAATAGACGAGTATTTTGTTCCCAACAAACAACATTCGGTGTACGTACTTGTTCCAAACACTAATCGGAATCAACTATTAATTGATTTTTGTAATAAATTAGTAATTGACGACATAACAAGAATAAACTACTCCATTTATGATATACTTATATTATAGGCTAGAGGATTCATCCTTTTTTGCATACGTGTGTTAAGTCAGTTAGTTCACCCCTTTACACTCAAGTTCGAATCCCCTTTACACTATCGCTTGTATTAGAAAATTAATAATCAAAGCTCCCCCACTTTGTTTTTGTTTGACTGCATTGCATACACACCATTAAAAAAGTCCACAATAGCGTTGCATGGCGCATGGCGCTTGGCTACTAAAAACCTCAACAACAAAAACCAGGAAATGTCCCAATCAATCCACGCACCGAAAGTGGATGAAACATTTTCCCCCCAAGTCTCTTTTAACTGTTTCTTTTTCTTGTCTTGTTTTTTTATTTAGTTTCTGGCTCAACTTTGTGGCCAGGAGCCATTTACTTCATTTCTAGTAGGGAAAAGAGCACAAAGACGAGCAAAATTCCACCAACTTGCATCCTAATTTTTCTTTTCTTTTATTTGTTTGGTCACCCTTTTTCTTTCTTTTCCTGTTCTTTTATTTGTTTGGTAACCATTTTTCTTCTCCATTATAGAGAATACCTGATAGTTAAAAGAAAAAAGACCTGATATGAAGGAAGGTCATGTATGGTCAGCTTCATATAGATAAATAATATCTAAACATCAACATCATATAATATGGATCTTTCAGTTTCAACGGAGTAAACGATGACAGCACCAAAAACCTAGTACAAAATGCCAATACAAGCAACAGGAACTGGTTCCAAGGGGCAGTCACATTGTTTTTCGTGGCATAAAAAATAGCCCTTGGGATAAATCCGACTGTCAACGCATTGCGAGTGCCACATGCATCAATGGTCAGGAAACACCCGGACTCACATATGCGACTGACCGTGACATGCCTCTAACATTCGCTAATTTCAGCAAAAGAGAGAGAAGAGAGCAACAGAATAGCTAATGTTTGATACTCATTCCTCACGCTATATCAGGCTAAAAGAAAATTTCCTCACACTAACAATGCAACTCCTATAACAAGAGGCATAAACAATTTGACACGGCATCTGATAAAATTCGACAAGGATTGAGAGAATCCATATCCGATATCTTTTTCTTTTTCGCCATCCACATCCCACACAATCTCAAATCCCACCACCATGATTTGGAATCCACCAAACCCCACCTTCTCATGTTAGTTCTATCTTAATAAGCCACTAAAACCAAAACCAATACCAACAGGAGAGAAATAGAATAAAATTAACATAACAGAATAAACGATAAAAGAAAGATACGATGTGACAGAAAAATGAAAATATAAGTATTAGAATACCAATAGCAGTAAAATTGAATGTTACATTATGGAAGGTTCATAATTTCTCCATCTTCCTCTTTATCCCTAGTAACTGGCACTAGCAGTTACCATCTTGTAAAATTACATTAGAACACATCAGAAGCGACAACCTTTCCAATCCCCAAAAATGGACCAGAGGTCCAGGCCCATATTATGAAGAAATCTTTAAGAAGATAATAGAATGACCACCCCCCCTAATTTGTACTGAAGTTGACAATGAATAAAAGGAACAGGAAACAGCCATAGGATTTTGAGTTCCATATTCATAGAACATGTTGCTCATCATAGAAGAAAAAATGATGATCATATAAACCTAAAATTTGAAAATATTTGGAAGCAAAATGACACCTAGACTGGGTTCCATCTTTTTGAGTATTAACCCAGAGGTATGCTTACTCTTTCTAACTTCTGTAACAATGAATGGTGAAATGAATTTTCTTCAAGTGACTTTCTGCAATTGCTTTCGTCCATGTTTCTGCTACCTTCAACACCACCCACCAACAAAATCTGGAAAAAAAGCCATTATGTTATTTACCAAAACCTTCCTGTTAACTACCTTGGCACTAACTGAACATTGTCTCAGTTCTGCTGGGCCACAAGATCCAGATGCATTTGGTCAATCCATGCTCCCAAAACAGCATGATCAACCGATTCCCTTTGGGAGTTTGCATTTGAACCCTCACTGGAAGATCCAGTGGCTGTAACACCCGAGCTCGGTGTTAGCTTTTCTTTGATTTCAGTAGGAGATTCTTTAACAAGTGACTGAACCCATGATAGATCTGGCTCCTCTCCATTGTGCAGAAGCTCAAAAGAAGATGATCTGCGGAGCTTACCCAATTCATCTGTAGTAACTGCCCAATCTGGTTTTCCATTGGAGGATCCCCATTTTGACCAACAATTTACAGGGGAACCAACATTGGAAGCAGAGTTGGAGCCGAGTTCCCGTGAACTAAGGCTACGAAACTGTTGTTGCTTCTCTCGTTGAGCTAGCATGGAAACCCGAGAGCCCATCGGTGAGATAGGTTCCACATTGCGTGGAGACATCCTCCCAGAGGATGGGACCCCGTAAGAGGCCTGCAATAGAGGGTGATCAACACTCTTGGGGGAAAAGTTTGTATGGATTGGTGAAAGCATACTCTGCTGCTGCTGAAATTGATTAAGAACAGCTGATTTGTGAGTTGGAGAGAAAACACCTGACTGCAATGGTTGATCAGAGTACCGGGGCGATAAGCTCTCAGCAGAGAAGAGATCATCAAGATTTGAGGGGGTTAGGGTTTTCAACCGGCCAGAACGGTTAAGTGAATTAGAACTCATAGATGGTTGGGAGAGGCAAGAAAACTCATTTAGGAGCTGTTGTTGCTGCATATCAAACTCTGGCAGTATATCATAATCATTAGCTGGCATATCTCTTGCACAGAGGGAAGATCTCAAGCGACTAGACTGAAGATTGCTGCCTGGGAGATGCAAAGCTGGGACATTAGGTTGGGGCCAAGCTAGAGATGAGTGTGACATGCCATTGGCAGATGGGGACATGGGTGGAGTAAAGGGTGAAGGAGACATGACATTGACTGATGATGGGGAACCAGGCAAGAGGCTCATTGCAGCAGCAAAATCCATGGCTGAAGCACCAGAGGTGCTCGAGCGAGGAGAGGGAACAGCAGAACCAGTAGAGACATATAATGGCCTGAGTTCCTCTGCAGTGTGGGCAAAAAAGCAGACCCTCCTTGCACAACTTGTACCATCTTTGCAAAGTCGGGTTCGATACTGAGCTGGGTGTAGCCAGCACTCAAAAACCCCATGAGCATATTCGCACATATCTCCACGTCTACAAGCCCCCTTCCGGAAATCAGGGCAAGGAACACAGCTATAATGAAACTTCCTAGGATCCCTTCTCCGTGCATTTTCCCCTGGATGGACAAAAGGGCACTCAGTCCAATCATGGGAGTACGCACGTGAACAAGGCCTCACCTTGAATGAATACATCCGGAACTCATCAGTTGAATAAATGCTGTTCTTGATGTCTGGGAGAGAGGGGTCAACAGGATATTCCTTCTTCTCTGACGCAGAAGAGACAGGAAGATTGTAGAACTTTGACTTTGTTGGAGAACAAGCGAAATCTAAAGCAGATGGAGACCCATTTTCTGGGGAAGCTGAAAGAGGAGGAGAACTTGAATGTAGGGTTCTTGTTGAGACCGTTAGAATCTGTTCACCAGCAGAACCATTAATCATAAGGAGTTCTTCTAGAGCTAATCTCACATTCTGTAGCCTAGGAGGAACAACTATAACTTCAACAGGACGATGACCATTAGCATCAACCAAATTGGGATCAGCACCAGCTGCTAAAAGCAGCCTCACAACATCCACAGCATTATCAGCCCCACCTGAGGCAGCACAGTGAAGAGCAGTGCTCCTATCAAGCCCACAGGCGAGATTTACATCAGCATCAGAGAGAGAAAGAATAAGCTTTATCACATCAATGCTGCCATATATAGCGGCAACCATTAAAGGGGTTCTCTGCTCATTAACCATCTGCTTTGAGCCCTTCTGACGACAATACCATAAACCAATCTCGTCAATGGCAGAAGGGTCCCGTTCAATAGATCTTTTGAAGCTCTCAATGTCATTGTTCGCAGCAAGCTCAAGTAAGCTGGCAAAAGTATCTTCAGTTTCAACTGTCAAGTGATTATTCATGGCTGTGTTGGGGTCTATTTTCGTCAACAGAGATATGAGATGCTTCTGGAGGGGAAGTGGGTTTTAGCCGCTCTGATCCCTAGCACATTCTTTCATTTGCTGGGAGGCCAGCTGAACATAACAATCACAGAATTAAACTATGAGTAACCATCAAAGTCATATTTACATATACATATATAAGCACTAAAGATCCTCACCAAAACCATACTAGAATAATCCAAACAATAATGAGTTCCACATATGCCTCTTCAGAGGCAACACCCACTTACAAATTTTGATTTAGAAAAAGACACGAACGAATAACATATTTTGGAAGAAGAAAAACAAGTTCAGTGGATTTATCAGACACAAGAAAAAATGTCATAAGGGAACTAAATAATCTAAGCATTGGATTAGCCCATGCTAAGTTTGGTTTTCGTCAAAAGCAAGAGCTAATGGAAAAAAGTGCGTGCAAATGGTTCCCTCTCTTAAGGACTTTCTCTTTCCTTCATACAGTCTCCAAGAAAGCAAACAGAACCAAAAAAAAAAAGAACATGAAAGACATAGATTGTAAAATTGATGGCAATCAAGCAAGACACACATAATTACAAATAACAAAAAATGAAGAAGAAAATTCAAGAAATTAAACTCTGGTTGGATACGGAGAAAATATTTTAAAACATAAAAGAAATTAAGATTCATAAATCCGGGTTATTTTATCAGAAACAATAACATTCAACAACGCTTTGTATAATAACGTTTTGTTATTGAATAATATCTTGGAGAGGAAATGAAAAGCCCACAAAAAACCTGAATACAAATTGCATCCTTTGCAATTTCATTATCAACCCCACTTATTTCCCAGCAATTACAAAGAGGTTAAGAAAACTTCAAATAGATCTGTGAGCACAAAAACCAAAGTCAAACTCAAAAAGACTGTACTATATCATTCCCAAATGAAAACAACACAAATAAAATCAAATCAAAATAAAATTCATAATCAGATCCTGAGGATCAAATCAGCAACAATCGCAGTAATGATCTTCTTGAAATCCATTCAAAACTAATTTTCCCAAAAAATGTAAACTTGAGAGAGAGAAAAAATAAATTTATGAGAACTTCTCATTTCCTTAAACTGATAGCTTCAAATTCGAACATCAAAAGCATACGTACACAACATCCAGGGAGATAGAGAGAGAGTCTCGTCATTTCCAAGATCAAGAGCAGAAGACAGTACAGAAAGAGAGCAAGCCCAAGTCTTAAGACAGTCTCAGAGGGAGTATATATACATATATGTCTGTATGTATTTGTGTATATAGGCGGTGTATAAGGTAAGCTTTGTGATCGAAGCGAATCTTACCAAATCTTCCAGCTAAGAAAGCAAGGATAGCACCATTGAGGCTCTGTGACAGTGACGCAGATCTAGAGCTGCTTCTGGCTACTTCTCAAGAAACTGTTTGGACTCCGAGAAAATTTCCTCCTCTGCTTTCTGAGCACAAGAGAGAGAATGAAAGAAAATATTAAAGCGAGCTTTGTCTCTCTTCTTCCATCTCTCTCATGGAAATAAAAATTTAAAAAGTATTTTTTAAAAAATTAAATAAAAAATTAAAGAATTCTGTGTTCTTCTTTATTTCTTTATTTCTTTTTTTGGGCTTTGATAAAATCGCCTATCCAATACCAGCAACAGAAAATTAAAGAAAGCCAAAGCGCACTGAGAGAGTCGCTGTTTGAATGCAATTTCTTTAATTTCCACTTATATCGCGCCACGTCAGGCCACTCTGGACATGTCCACCATTTTCGGAAAAGATAGGGATATTCTCGGAAACTTGGGTTCCCACGAATCTCTACGTGGCGGACCCTGATTAGATGATGTTACGTGGGTAAAATGGAATATAAATACAGGAGCCGAAGCTCTGTTGTAATAATTTAACCTTTGTCTTTCGGTCAAATGTCATAGAAATTCAACCTAAATTCACCCTACATGAAACTTAAATTGTCTCTCCAGAAAATCCCGTGCATCAAGTCATACGCAAAACCATTGCAGAACATGACATGGCCTTATCCAACTGGGCAGCTGTCCACTCAATAACCATTAGATTTCTGACACGTAATCCATGATGGTGGTTCTGGAAGCAGAGAAGAGAGACTCTTAATGAATTCTTACACGAATTTTATAAGTCCTTGGAAACCGGTTTGGAAGGTGGAAAGGTCGCGGGGGTTACCGGTTAGGTGAGTTTTAAAGGGAATTAAGGTGACCGGAGTAGCCAGTGAGGACGCACGCGCGGGAGCGAAGTGGATTAAACTGGAATGAAATGAGGACTGGCGTCCGCCAATTAGGGAGGTTCGGAGCGCTGGTTGCGAGCGTACGGGAGCGGACTTAAGGCACGAGTCAATTTTGGTTAATTGTTTAGTCAAATCACAGGGGGGAAGGAAAAAGGCATGGAAGCACCTTGGTGGCAAAAAAGCATAGAGCACCAACGACACACAAAACATAAAGAAACGAAAAGGCAAAAACAAAATTAATTATTAATAAAATTATTCCTCGCCCTTAAGTAAATTATTTACAAGTTAAAATAAATTATAATCCTATAAATCAACAGTCCCGATCTCTTGAATTACAAGGGTCCAATTAAAAAGTTCTACGTTTTCAATTTTCTTTCAAAGTTACGCGCATAAAAAGGAAGATTTATTTTTTGATATACCACCTTAAACTCATTTTGAGTTTCACTTTGCCCCCTAAAATTTATTTTGTCTCAATTTACTCCCTTTTTCACATTTATTTGTCTACCCTCTGTTTTATTTCTCCAATAGTCTGGCTCTTGTACCGACAGTGGGACAAGGGGCTGCGTGGGAATGGAAATTGAGTTGGGGGTGGTGCTGCGTGGAAATTGGGTGGGGGAGAAGGGGAGAGAGAGGAAGAGGGCAGTCATATTTTTATTTTATTTTAATTATTTAATATATTCTTTTTTACTTGAATCCACATGTCGTCATTTCATTGGTGTGTAGGGGTCCACATACATGACACTTAAGTAATTTAACCAAAAATTGAATGGAATTTAACAATAGCGACCAAATTGATGTACAAAAAGTAATCTAGACTATAATGTCACACACAAAAATAAGAGTTCTACTATTTTCACCTACTTGTTCTATTTTCCCTCCCATCTTATCTTCCCACTCACTATATAAAATTTTTAAAAACACAATCCTATCTTTCCACCCACCATTATTCCTAAAATACCCTTTAATTATTAATTCTATTTTTACTTTTTCTTTTTTCTCATTCTTTCTTCTCTTCCTTCTCCATTCCCCTCCCCTCCCCTGACTATTCAATGCTCATTTAATCTTTACAAATTTATAAATAAACCCAATCCTAGACATGTATTTATAAAAAAACCCAAGCACTATTTAAACATAGAAACACACCCAAAATCAACCACAAAGTCAACTTTTTGGGTGTGTTTATAAATGGGTTTTGAGTGTGTGTAATGATGGGTTTTGGGTGTGTTTATATGTTTAAATAGTGCTTGGGTTTTTTTATAATTTCAACCCCCATTTTGGGTGTTTTAGTGAAACTCCCTTTAATCTTCCACCATGAAGCAAGTTGGTTCCTTCATCTTTGGAGAGGTTGGTTTTTTTGTTTTTTTTTTTTTTTTTTTAAGATTGAAAGGTCTCTTTCTGTTCTTTAAAATTTCAGAGTTGTAGTTGGGTGGGTGGCTGCTGAATTTTTGCTTCTGTTTTTTTTTCCCATACAAACTTGAACAACTCACTTGTCCAGTAATCCACCATGAAAGCAACATGTTTGAAGCAAAGAGCCCATACAGATAGAATGAAAGTATCATTCAAAAAAAATGCAAACACTATGTAGGTATATGTAATCGAATGGGAATATAGACTGCCAATTACTTTTATGAAGATTCAAAATTTACCTTCCAACCAGTGAAGTGGATGAGACGTGATATACGTGCGTTAGTTTTTTTTTTTCAATTTTCCTTTTTTTCAGTTTTTTTAATTCTTAATGGGTGAAACATGTTTTTTCCCTAAGTCCTTATAAGTTATTTTACAAATGGGTAAAATTGTCTCTACAATTTTGAAGATAAGGCGACTGGGAAAATAGGATAGAGGGGTGGAAATAGCAGCACTCAAAAATAAAGAACGAAAGTTTATAATTTCGTAAACCTCAGAGACCATTTGTGATAAAAGCCAAAAAGAAAATTAAAAACTTAATAAAATTTGTATAATAAAAAAACTTAATCTATTTATATAAAGCAAAATGCAGAAAATTATGAAACATTCAAAATACCATAAAATGTCCTTGGTTAATTCAAACATTAAGAATTAAATTATCAATTAAATGAGAATAATATGGTAAATTTATTTTTTTATATTAAAAAAATTAAAATTAAATACAAAATCAGATAATAAGTCATACTTTTATAGAACATAATTACCCATATTATCTTTTCTTAATTCTAAAAATAAAATAAAAAATAAAAAAGAAAACCATGCGTGAGCATGTGCCAATGGGCTAGTAAAATTTAAAACTGTTGAGCTTTTTTTTTTAATAGAAAAAAATGTTATTAAATTCCCATCAAATAATAAAGAATATATTTCTTTTGATAAATAATAAAATTGCTATGAAGTGGTGTGGAGCAATTGCTCTCTAAGAAAGGTCCTGAGTTCGAGTCCTAGCATTAATGTAATATGTGTGAGTTTAGTTTATTATCGCACATCTCAATAGGAAATGTCTTCAAAAAAAATTGTCATGAAGATAATCAAATAATTATGAGCCCGTTTGAGTTTTGTGTGTGTGTGTGTGTGTGTGTGTGTGTGTGTGTGTGTGTTTTTGTTAGCTATGTAAAAAATGATGGAAAGATAAGGAAGTCATGAAGGAGAAAAACTTGTATCTCACGAGATAATTCTCTTTTGCTATTTTCAATCAGTTACGTTCCAATTATGCGAGATAAATATTCCACATGGTGGAGCGTGATTGAATGAGGATAGCAAAACAGTATTATTCATGTGACATGCAAGTTCTTATAATGAAGGAATGTATGAAACAAAAATTCAAAAAGAACAATCATAATTTTTTGGAGCAAAAAGATCCTCACAATTACCCTTCCTCTAAAATAAGAACTAAGGGCCCGTTCAGTTCACGAATTGAATTTTTTGAGCCAAATGGTTGTTTGGTTCAAGGTTTAGGAGTTTGGAAATGGATTTGAAATTGCATTCTCATATTTGATAAGTGCACTCTTAGGAATGTAATTATGGACTCATCAGTATGAACTTCCCATGTATGAGGAATTTCATACCATTGGCTTAACTTAGGAATCTTTTTCTCTCACCTAGGAAAGTAGTTAATGAAACTTTTTTGGACTAAATTACTGCTACTAATATTTTCTATTGGTAGCAATGGGTCGTTTTGTATCGGGTTAAGGTACTAAACAGGTTTAAAATCTTCAACTCGAATACAACCCATTTATTACATGGATTTGCAATCTCCAACCTTAATACGACTCGTTTATTAAACTATTAACATTGCACGACCCGTGTAACTCATTTATTAGATAAGTTCGGTTAATATGTTATTTAAGTTTAACATTGTTTACCTGTTTAACCTATTTAGCATATTTAAATCCGTTAACCTATTTAAGCTCATGTAATCTATTAAATATTCATATTTATCAATAATAATAACACTTATAACAATATTGAAAATATTATACAAAAGTATAAATTTAAAGTTAAAAAATATAATTTAATTACTTATAAAATTTAAACTAATAAACTAAATAGGTTAAATATGATGAGTTGTAAATAGGTTAACACAACTCATTTAATAAACGAGTTAAGTAGGTTAATATATGGGTTGGCATGTTGACCCAAAACTCAACTTTTTATTAATCGTGTCCTAGCACATTAACTTGAATTTGACCCAAAAAATTTATCGGGTGCATTTCTAGGCATTCATTAGGCTAAGTCGGAAATTGTCACCCCTATAATTTTCTAGAATCACTTTTGACCTTTAGAAACAAATTGTTAAAGTATTAATAACTTTTAATATTAAAAAAAAAATTAAAGCTATTGTTGACAAAATGTACAACTTTTCATTCTTAATATTTGGGAATGGGAGAAAATAAGGGTCCGTCTCGTAACGTTTTCTAAGAATATTTTCAAAGAATGAAAATGAGAAAACAAATTTGCACTTTTAGGATTCAAGAATGTGCCTGGTAGATTAATTTGAAAACAAATTCAAGAAATAAAAACAGTAAAAACGTATATAGTATTACACTTTGAGAATAATAATATGTGAGTTATTTTTCAAGTGTATTTTTGATAATGTATGTTGGAAAAAAATAAACCAAAATAAAAATAAAATTTTAATGTAAAAAAACCTAGAATTATTTTTAATATTAATTGAAAATGATAAATAAAAATGTTGAATTTTTTGGTTAATTGATACACTGAACAAGTATACTTCTCCCACCTTCTCTTTTTTTTTTTAATAATCAAATCGTTTTTATTTTTGCTAAATGTTTCACTAGTAAACTATTAAAAAAAAATTATTACATCCAGGAAGAAAAGAAAAGTGTTCCACCACCCATCTAGGACTCCCATGAAAAAAAAAATACACTCATAGTTTCTTTTTCCTTTTTCTTCCTTCTCTCTTCTCTTTCTTCCTCTTTCTCAAGCATGTCTCTCATCTCTACCTCTGCATCTCTCTCTCTCTCTCTCTCTCTCTCTCTCTCTCTCTCTCTCTTATTCTTCCTCTCTCTAATTCTTTCTATTCTTCTTCTTCTCTATGTTTTTTTTTTTCTACTTCTTCATCTTTGTTTTTTTTCTCATTCTCCCTTTCTCTTAGTTTCAAGCAACCCAAGTACTCTAGGAAACTATAGACCATTTGTGTGGCACAATTTTAACTTTCATGTATACCTATTACTTGGACTTTGCCAACTTTAGCTTCCTACAAATAGCACTCCCTTATACTTCTTGTATCATAAGTTCTTCACTTAAATTGCTTTAGTTTCCTAAAATAGGTAGAAAAAGAAAAAAAAAGTGAGAACTAAAGTGTGGTGAGATTTTGGAGAAGCTCAAAGTGTTTGACTTGAGGTTTCTTGGAGAATCTTTACAGAGATTGGTTTAATTAAATTTCGTAAACACTATATTATGCATGATATTAGTATTTGATTATTATATATTGACATAATCATATGTTATCAGTGATTGCTGGAATTCTTAGGTTGATAAAGAAATTATGGAAAAGAGGGTAATGGAAAGGATCTTTTGTGTAGTTGAGTCTGACCATTGTAGGAACCAAGTACAGGTGAGCCCACATGTGCACAGTAGATTAGGAAATCAGCGGTATAATTGTCGATTGGGTGATTTGGGCTTGGAGATAAATAGTTTAGACAAGATGACTAGCAAAAGGGGAATTGTTGGATAGAACTAAAGTTCATTCGTGCATTGCATAAACTGTACATTATAAATCTCACTTATCACATGAGACATAGAACCCCTACTGAGCATGTAGTGCTCACCCCTTATTAAATCTATTGCAGGTTTTGAATATGAAGTTTAGTTTGTGACGTGGAAACAAGAAGAACGAGTTTTGGATGGTTTTGGATGTTTTGTTGTAAATAATTTTTTTTTTTAAAGTTAAAAGTCTGTTGTTTCTTGTTATTTTGCTTGTAAAATTATAATGTAAATTAATTTGGTTTAAATAGAAGTTTATGTTTAGTTCTCATGTTTCTTGATATTTAAATTTGTAGTTTTAATTTTTCTTTTATTACCTCACACTCCCAATATAAATAAATAAATAAAATATATATATATATATATATATAATTAGGGGTGTAACAATATCATAGTTAGCTTAAAATGAGGGCATCCTTATAAGTGATTTGAATTTAAGACATGTTTTAATATTGGGAAGAATGTAGCACTAAATGTTTATTGACAGAGTTCTCTAATTTTGGAGGGTAAAACATATTTATCTTATAAAACAATGAATGTTATAGTTGTATGATAATGTCCCAAAAAAATATTGTGTAATATATACATCTTCTCACCATGATGAAGCATCCCATGCCTAAGCACACCTCATCATCATGATAAAGCCATGACTCGACTTTTACAAAATAGGGAATTAGGGATATTTGCTCCCCCTCCTTATCCTATAAATACCCTTCACCTACGTTCAAACAAGGATAATAACTTCTCTTCTCCTAGAAACTCTGTCCATTTTCTTTCTCAAACACTTACTTGCTCAACTCTGACTTAGACATCGGATAGGGTTGATTGGTGATACACTAGTACCTCTTTGGTGACTTATACTCCTACTTGTACGGATCATTTGGGGCAGAAGAAGAATCCCATCTGAATCAAAACAGACTGGATTCACATTAGACTGCCCCGATCTAAGTCCTAAATTGACCACCTAATCCTGACCAGCCAGCAAAGAAAAATATATACATAGCGAAAATTGAGTTCTTGGGTATAGATACACAACAAAACTTAAGAAAATTTGTATAACATTTATAAACTTGGTTAAAATTTTGTGAGGACCACCTTGGGCACAAGGGCGAATGTGTCCCCCTAAACCTAAAGTGGCTCTTCGCATTGAAATTTTATATTATCAAATTATTAATGGGACAATAGTTCGTGATAAAAAAATATAGGGAGATTCACTATTATACCCAATATAGGAGCCTAAATTATAAGAAAATCTTATATGAAATGGACTTTAGAAACATACCCAAAGCTCATTTACAATATAACAAAAAAACTTTTAACTTCTTTTAAATTACAAAACTGCCATTGATTTTTTAAAACCGACCCAACCCAAAAACCTCATAAAAAAGCTCAAACACTCAATAGGGCATCAAAGTAATTTAATAATCAAAATTAAATTTAATAAGGCCAGTTGTCATTTTTTGAATTTTTTTTTTGGGTTTGTTTATAGAAATTAAATAGTGTAGGGTTTATTTATAGTTTTAGTGCTAAGAATGGGTATATGACTAAATATTTCAAATAGGTATCTTATTAATAATTCATATCAACAATGCAACAATATAACACACAAGACTTTTAATAAAAGGATTTTTTTTATATAATATTTGTTCATAATTATTATATATATATATATATATATAGCAAAAGGCAAAGAATGGTAAAATATTCAAAATACTAGAAAATGCCCTTAGTTAATGCAAACATTAGGAATTGAAATTATTAATTAAATGAGAATAATATGATAAATTTACACTTTTTCATATTAAAAAAATTAAAATTAAAAGAAAAATCAGATAATATATCATATTTTTATGAAACACAATTACACATTATTTTTTTTATTTCTAAAAATAAAATAAAAAGGAAAAAAGAAAATCAATTAGCAGCATGTGCCAAGGGACTAGTTTTCATTAAAAGGGTTCCATGGAAACCAATATATAAAAAAAATCGTTTGAGCCGCCTTACTTGACTAAGTAACAAAGTGAAAGAAATTGAGAAAATGAATAGTATATTAAATCGTCAAAATATTTGGGTGTGATGCTCGGACCCAACGCTGCTTCCAAGTATGATCATGGTGCTGACGTGGTAGAGGGGATCGAAGTACAGAATTATTTGGATGCCGCATGTGGGGCAGCATGCGGGGATTCTCCCTTTTGAGTTCATAGTACAAACTTATCAGCTTCACATGCTTTGGAGGAAATCTTTCTTGTTGGATAAACAATTTTTTATTTTCATTATTTTTATTTTTTACTATATTTGTTTTGTCAACAAAAATTAAATACTAAAAATGAAAATGAAAAAAGGAGCCTATGAGCTAGACCTAGGACTTTATGTAGGTGTCTAGGTCCCTCACAAATTGAAGAAATTATAGATTACAGTAATATAGTCACATGGTATATATTGTACATATGTATACGTGTTATAATTTGTGTGGACAACATGTTTTATTTTCCATTTTTTTTTTAAGAGAATAGTATTCATAAATATCCACCTATATTATAACATGTGTATAAGATGTATCGCGTAGCCATATTACCGTAGTATTCTATAATCTCTCTACAAATTGAAACATATATATATTAAAAAATGATTTACTTATGCAACATTTTTCTTATGTCAAGCATGGTGAAAATACGATGCAATTTCACGAAAATGAATTTCAATAGTTTTTTTTCCATAACTTTTCTCAAATTTATAAAATTAAAATGAATTTTTTTCTCAACTTTAGATGAAGTAAAGAATACAAATGTCAAAATTTACGTTGATCTAAAACTAAATTTTCTCTTTTTCTTGAGACTTTATTTCGTTTATTTTTCTAGTATTATGTTTTATTGAAAAATGAAATCCTTTTTCCATTACCCTGTCTCACTTTTGTGTGTGTACAAGGTTTGGACCATCATGAAATAATTGTATGGCCCTACAAAACCACTGAAGATATAAATACTCTCTTTTTTTTTGGCAGGGGCCCCGTGGGGAGAGGGAGGGAGTCCTAATTAATGTAACATTATGTAGAGATCATTGATTAAAACCATATTTATCTAATTTCCTTATAATTTAGCTAAATCATGTTTGAAGTCTAGCTTAATGGAAAATGGCATGGACTTACAGACCAGTGGTCTCAAGTTCAAACTCTTATGACATTTTAGCAGTGTGTGTTTGAGAAGCCTCCTTCCCCTTATAATTTCGACTATCACTTGTATTAAAAAAAAAAAAAAATCACGTTTGCAATAAATAAGTTAAGGGTGTATAATGGTTTGAAACCAATACAATTTAGTCAATCTTCATCCGATCTAATCATATTAGATGTTTAAATCCGATCCGGTCCAAATAATATTGTATTGGATTGGATTGGATGATCGGTATTAATAATGAAATATTAAATATCTTACAAACCCCTAGCAAATCATCAAGTAAAACCCCATTTCAATGAGAAGATGAGAAATCCCTTTCTGAACAAGCTAGCTTAAGCCCAAAGAATAAATCCCACAATTCAGCCACTAGAGCTTGCCCTTTCCCCAAATTCACAACTAGACCACCTATCTAGTCACCACAAGAATTTCTTAGAACACCCCCTGCACCAACATTCCCATAGGCATTTCTCCTAGACCCATCCACATTTAATTTGAACTAGCCAAATTCACAGCAAATTCAAATGCCTCTTTGGGAGGTAGACTAATACTGAAAAACTTTTAAAGGAGAAGAAGTTGAAACTTTTAAAGGTATCTTATAAATTATTATTATGTCACTAATTCCACAATAAATAGGAAAGGGAAGATAAGAAAATTCAATTAAGGGGTTAACAAAGAAAAATGGTTATTATGCAATTAATTTTCATGATGAATGGATAAAATATTTTTTGGGGGAAAATAAGATAACAAATGGATATTATTAGAGGTAAAATGGGCATTGAGAAAAAATCAACTGACACATCATCACGACCATTAATTCAAAATTTGATATAAACCCACTAATGGGTCCGAATTGTTCTTTAAAAAATCCATGGGCTTTCCCCAATAAATGCTTGAAATTTTGGGTTAACATTTAATATCCTATTAAAATTTCAAATTTTGTATTTACAATTTCTATCATTATTACTAACATAAAATGTTTTGCTTTTTGATACTCGATATTCCACGATTGCAACCAGTTTTAATACCTCAGTTCCATGATACCTCCCAAACTAACTACTTTTTATTTGGATGAAGGAATTGAAAACTGCATAAAATTCTAAAATTAATGACAGAATTTAGATCTTCATCATTTAAATTTTTGGCAGTTAATAATTTTAGTGTTTGAATTTATGTATGTTGAATTTTGTAAATGATAGAAATTACAAATTTGATTGTGAAACGAATTCCCGCTCAATAGCAATTGTGAAATGACATATCTTTTGGAGGAAAATAAACTCCGTAATCTTGATCCCCAATTTTCACTAATTTGTCTGCATTTCATTTATTAAGCTCCGTCCTTACGTTGCTAAACAATAGAAATATCAATTTCTTCTCTTTATTTCCAGGCTTTTAGCTAAATCCCGAATTATTTTCCTTTATCCGAATGGAGGAAAAATATTTGAAACAAAGTGAAGAAGTCCTATAAAAAAAAGTACTTGTGATTTTATCTCTTTTTTTTTTTTTTTTTTTATCACTACTACTATTCTTTTTGGTAGCTAACTTGGAATGAAATTAAGCATATGCATGTGAGGTTTAAGAAGATTTTACATTTGGGAAATCTTGTGAGGTTATGTACAACCTTTATCTCATATTCGAGTTTTACCCTTCTCTACCTTTGAATCCAGTTAAAAAAAAGACCCTAAGAATAAGGGGCTTATAGAGCATGAATAAGAGCCATGAAGAAGAAAGAGAGGGTCCCCATCCCCACTTATATTACAGATTTCTCCCCTAAATTATTGTAGTTGTTTCACTTTTCATCCTTAATTTGTTTTTCGTCCCCAGCTAATCCCTCGGTTTTGAGACTATATTAATGAAGACAATTGTAAGTTACAAAAATTGACAAAAGTGGTCACGTTTAAGGCCTAAATGTGCAAAGGACCCACTAGTGTAGTGGTTTGGAATAATTGCTCCCTCAAGCAGCAAGATCCTGGGTTCGAGTCCTAGCATTCGTATTGTGTGTGTGAGTTTAGTATATTATCGTTCATCTCAATAGGAAAGGTCCTTAAAAAAAAAAAAAAAAAAGCCTAAATGCAATGTAGATTGGCTTGAGTTTTGGGCGAAACCACCCTTCACCAACCTATCGGTTTGAACATTCTTTAGAAACAAAAATTGAATTGAGGATGGTGCAAACCGTTGACCCAATAAGGTGGAATGTAAAATTAGGTTGTCTACTAATTTTGTTGTTGTTGATGTTATAATGGAAGGAATCAAGACCTAACATAATCCTAATTCATTTCGCCATTAGAACTCACTTGGGCTAACCTTAAGGACTTGGTTGTCTACTTTTTTGGTCTTTTTAAGTATAAAAATCCAATTCTAACTATCTATTCTTAACTTATTGAGTCTTAGTATTTAATGGATTCTCAATTTTGTCGTGACATACTTCCAACTTATATTTGATCTAGTAATATATCACTTATCAATCAACAAAAAAATTAATCATACATCAATGGTGTGAGAAATCAGGCTCTAGTAGTGTGGCGAACTTGCAAGCTTAACATGTGGACAACACATATTAGGTGACATTGGGAGCACATGTGGATAGCGCACTCTGATTTCATGAAGGAAGTTGAAACTCCACCTAAAACTAATTGGCAATGAGATGAGTAACTCAATTCCTTATAAACCCATACTAAATCACTAACTTTTCAATGTGGGACAAAAATTCTCAACACACTTGAGGTCTTCCGAATCATTCCTCCCCTAATATTGATGAAAATTTCAATTGAAAGTTTTATCATATATAACTAATAACAATTGCTGAGAAAACATGTAACAATGAAAACAATTTGGGAAAGAGGGTTACTTTTAGAAAATTTTGGCGGAAAAAAAATGAATTACTGCCAAGGCCCGACTGGTTGCATAAAATACAGTATGCATAATTACATTGATTTTATCTTTCTTTTTGTTGAGAAATTCTAGGATTGCATTCATAATTCAGCCAAAAAAGCCACTAGTCACAAAGGGCCAATACAAACTAGCCACTAGTCACAAATGACCAATAAACTAGCCACAAAGGACCAATACAAACTAACCACAAAGGGCCAATATAAACTAGTCACAAAAGGGTCATTGTCTAATATCAAAATTATGACAATCTGGTGTGCCTCCATTAACGATCACACATGATCAAGAAACTTTGGCATATGTATCCTAACTAAGATTGCAAACTCAGAAAAAATATATAAAGTTTGAAAAAAACCAAGTCATATCAATACAAATAAAACTCTCACAAAAGAGAGGTGAAAAGCTCTCACAAAAGGAGATGTGAGATTTAACACCGACATGCAGGTGGAGATCCGACGCCGAGATGCAATCGCTTGTAATATTTGGAGGAAAATCATAACAAAACGAAGACAAATAGGGAAAAACTCTGAAAATGAGAGAAGAAGAGAGGAGAGGGAAGGGATAGGGGAGGAAGAACAGTGGCTTCCTCCCCCCCTAAAAGTGAAAACGACTCTAGGAGTATTTTTTAAGAGAGAGGAGGCTATAGTTTTTTAGGGCTTATTTACATTAGTGCCCCCTGAAACTATGGTCAAATCTCACTTTACTTTCTGAAAGTTATAATGGCTCACTTTACCCTCTTGACCGATATTTTGTATCTCAATTTACCCCACACTATAAATTCAGTCAAAAACTCTATTAAAAATGCGGAAGTGGCACAAATAGGACCCCACAAGTTTGTTGAATTGCATGTCACGTAGGTGCCATGTGTGAAAAGAAAAAAAAGAAGAAGAAAGATTTTCTTTTAAAAAACTTAACTCAATTAATAATAATAATATTTTAAACAAAAATACAATTCCCATCCCCTCCTCCAAACCCAGTTACGCATACCTAACCTCTCTGTATCCCTAAGGGCACTTCCAGCAGTGAAAATGTTGTCATGGGAAGGGGGCTAGGGTGATACTATTCACAGGAATAGTGTCGCCCTTGCAAAAAGTAAGTTGCACTTCAAGCAGTTGCCATGGCAAGGGGGTACTATTCAAAAAAAAAAAAATTTCACAAATTTGTTTACCTAAACAATTAATTTGGACAATATTTTCGGATGAGATTTTCTAATAAAATATTCGGATAAGATTTTTGGTTCCAAATTTCAGATAAATTTTTTTTTTAATTTCAGATAAATTTCAAATTTTCAATTTCATCTTAATTTCAAATTTCATTTGAATTTCAACTTTTCATTTGAATTTCAATTTCAGATAAATTTCATATAAATTTCAATTTTAGATAAATTTCATCCGAGTTTCAAATTTCGGATAAGATTTTCACCCTATAAAATTGCGCCACGTGTCATCTGAATTTCAAATTTCAGATAAATTTCATTTGAATTTCACATTTCAGATACATTTCATTTGAATTCCAAATTTCGGATAAGATTTTCACCCTATCAACTTGCGCCACGTGTCATATTTTTCTATAAAACAAAGGCTCAGCTCACAAACCTCTCACACTACATCTTTTCAAAAATTTCATTTCTCAGATTTTAGATTTTAGATTTCATCTTCCATTCACAATGTCAGACATGGAGGAGGTCTTGGAGAGGCAAGAGCGAGAAATAAGATAAAGAAGGCGTAGACGAGCTGCAAGCAAAAGAGAGCAGAGAGATCTAGATCAGCAACTTGTCATGGCTGTGGCCATGCTTGATAAAGAAAACCAGAGCAGTCGTGGTTCACATGAAGGCCGTGCCCCAAATGTTGACAGATATAGGCATTCTCGGGGTAAGAATCTTATGAAAGATTATTTTATCCCAACATCTTTGTACTCTGATGTTCATTTTCGAGGGAGGTATAGAATGCAACAACATTTGTTCAATAAAATCATGCATGATATTTGCAATTATGATGAATACTTTGTTCAAAAGAGAAATTGTACTGGTGTTTTGGGACTGCTTCCCGAACAAAAGTTCACATTGTTATACGAATGTTGGCGTATGGTGCATCTGCGATCAGGTGGATGAGATTGCCCGGATGGGGAAGTCCACGCCTTAGAGAGTTTGGTTAGATTTTGTGATGCAATCGAAACTCAGACACTGTGGACTACTCGCGCCAACCCACGCCGAGGACTCGCAACGACCTGCAAAGCCGAACGGAGAGGATTTCGGGAATGATTGGTAGCATCGATGCATGCACCGACAATGAAGAATTGCTCAACCGCTGGCTGGTGATTACTGAAATCGGAAAGGCCAAAAAGCATCATCCTTGAAGCCGTTGTAGGTTTCGATACATGGGTCGCACGCCTTTTTCAGAGTTGCTGGATCTCAAAATGACTTGAACGTCCTGGGTCAATCCCGGTGTTCAATGATGTTTTGAGAGGAGAAGCCCCAAAAATCACATATGAAGTCAATAATACCATCTACTAAACTGGGTATTATCTAACTGATGGGATCTACCCGAGGTGGACAACATTCGTGAAATCACTTCAGATCCCTCAACCCGAAGCAAAAATTATTTGCTACATATCAAGAGGGTTACAGAAAGGATGTGGAGAGGTGCTTTGGTATCCTCCAAGCTCGGTAGACGATCATTAGGGGTGCGGCGCGTATGTTTGATGATGAGGTGTTGAGGAGCATCATGATGACATGCATCATCCTTCATAACATGATTGTGGAGGATGAGTATGATTACGAAGCTGAAGAGGTGTACGAACCCAATCCCATGAACACGGCATTGACCCGAATTTATGAAAAACCAATAGGGCCAAATGGAGGACTAGTGGAGCATGAACCGTTGGTTAGAGATGGTCTTTTCATGAACCGTATGATTGATCGATATACAGAGATGCAATCTTCGTATATTCATGAACGCCGTCAAGTTGACTTAATGGAGCATTTATGGGCGGTGAAAGGCAATGATGGTGAATGAAGTGAAGTGAAGAACATTTTTAAGATTTTAATGTTTATGTTTTATGTTTAGTTATGTTTGGTTTTTTTATACTTTGGTTGTGGTTTGTTATGTTGTGGTTGTGGTTAGTTTTTTTATGTATTGAATGTTTTGAATAAAAATGAATTTTATTTAATAGTTTCTTTGGTAACTCAAAGAAAACCAATACTACTAATACAATAAAATACATGAATTCCAACTAATTTTTAAAACAAAACATTAAAATACAATGAAATGAAAAGGCAAGCAAACTAACTTAAGAGTTTTCATCATTTAACCAATCCATATTGCTAGGTCCATCATCACGAAAAAATCTTTGTCTCATAATAGCCTTTCGTTCTAGCTTCCAATATTGTTTTGTTTCAGGAGACATGTGGCTTGTATCCATGACCATGATTTCCCGATCCTTCTTTTCTTCATTTTCTTTGCGTTGATACTCCCTTTCTTTGCATACATACTCCCTTTCTTTAGCAAATTCTATTGCCATTGCCCTATCATCTTCTTGGACTTTCTTGTCTATTTCAATTCTCAAGGCGCTTTGCCTTGCAATTTCCTCAAAAAATTTAAAGGTATTACTCAGGGACGGACCCACAATGGGGTCACTGGGGTCAAATGACCCCATGGAAGTACGCTTGGAAGTCCACTTGAGCTGGTTGTAAGACCCCATGGATTGCCCTCCAAGTGCTTGATGTTTTGCCTGACAGGAAGAGGGAGGAAGCCGCGTGCAGCAGGAAGAAAAGCATTTTGTTTTTTTTCAAACACCATGGGCCAAACGACGTTGTTTTGGCCCTGGGAAATTTTTAAAATAAAAATGCCTTTCGTATCCTTCCACTGACCTCTCGACCCAGCCAACCTTCCTATCCCAAAAACCCTTCCCATCTTCCAATTGCTATTATTCTTTTCTCAGATCCAAACCCCAAGCTCCCCAATCACCACCTATTATTGTTATTGTGATATTTCTCATTTCAAGTTATTTTTAAGTCTTAAAATCAAAATCAAAATAAGGATGATGTGTGCTGTTTTTAATTTAATGGAAATCAAATCTGTAATTGCTTGGATGAAATTTATGATTTATATGTATGATGAAGTTTTTGCTTATTTGTCGATTAGGTGGTTGTGGTTTTTTTTGTTTTTTGGTTAATTGGCATAGGTTTGCTTTGAAATTTTAAAAAATTGAAATCACTCAAAAACATATATAAAAAAATGACAAATTGAAATCATTCAAAGCATATTTTTCAAGAAAGAAATAAAATTTGGAAGAGAAAAAACAGATAAGAAAAATAACCCATTCTTAAATTTTATTTGGAACATTTACACTATGACCCTACGGGATTCGAATCCTGGGTCCGTCACTGGTATTACTCGTAGAATTAATTCCTCGCTTTGCCTTCGCTGCCTTCCTCCCAATAGGCCTCGGCTCCCTTTGAATGGGTGAGTCTTCACTCATAGGGGATTCCATAGGCGAATCCAAAGCTTGTGAATCATGGAGTAGCGTCTCGTTTAACACCACCATTGGAGCCGTTGGAATAATGCTAAATCTCTTACAATGCTTCACCACCTCCCAACATTGGGTATGGTTGAAATTTTTTTTCCCTTGTCCAGTAGCACCATAGCACATTTGAGCTTGCACAATCTATATAAAAAAAATTGAATAAGCAAGGAACTTAAAAAAAATATTGGTAATGCAAAAAAGATAAACATATGAATGAAAATCCAAGAAATATTAACAAAATATAGATAATGCAAGAAACATTCAAATAAATATTAGAAGTACAAGAAATATAAAAATATAAAAATTGCAAGAAACATTCAAATAAATATGGAAATACAAGAAATATTAACAAAATATAGAGAATGCAACAACCATTTATATAAATATTAGAAATACAAGAAATAATAACAAAATATAAAAATTGCAAGAAACATTTAAATACATATGGAAATACAAGAAATATTAACAAAATATACCAATTGCAAGAAACATTAAAATTAAAATTAATAGGACATTAAAATTAATAAAATGAAAATTACAAATAATTTACCTCATCGCTTAGATTTTCCCCGCTTGCATGGTTATTCATCGCTTTTGTGAGGGCATATCTCCATTTCCCCAACTCTTTGTTGAGAAGTTTCCACCGATTTGACAATGCGCTTTCCGTACGGGTGGAACCCGATCTTTCAACAAATTCGTGAAGAATTTTTTTCCACATTTGACTGAATTTCATCTCATTACCCGATATGGGATCATGACTAAGTTGGACCCAACACTCACACAACAAGACATCTTCCATGATGCTCCATACTCCTCCGGTTTCTTGAGAAAAAGCCATAATGATAGAGAAAAATTAAACTTGAAAATGAAAACAATTTAGAGCAAAAAGTGAAGAAAATATTGAATAGAAAGTGAATAATAGTTTGAGGGGGCTGCTGGAAATGGCCTAAATATGCCCCCATCATCCTTCCTCTCTCTCTGCAACCAACAACCACCCCACCATCATGACTAAGTTGGACCCAACACTCACACAACAAGACATCTTCCATGATGCTCCATGCTCCTCCGGTTTCTTGAGAAAAAGCCATAATGATAGAGAAAAATTAAACTTGAAAATGAAAACAAATTAGAGCAAAAAGTGAAGAAAATATTGAATAGAAAGTGAATAATAGTTTGAGGGGGCTGCTGGAAATGGCCTAAATATGCCCCCATCATCCTTCCTCTCTCTCTGCAACCAACAACCACCCCACCATAAAAAATATAGAGAAATAGAGATTTCAAAACACGCGTATGGGGTTTCGAACCCCCATCATCCTCATTACTCTCCAACACCTTATCCATCATCCTAGATACAACTTTGTGATTATATACTATGTCTTTTTATATTTATAATGTTTCTTTTTCTTCTTTTGTTTTTCCTTCTTTTCCGTCTATCTTCTCCTCTCTCTTTTTTAATTTCTTTTCCTTCTCTCTTTTCCCCTCTCTTTTTTTACTTCTCTTTAGTTTTCTCTCCTCTCTTATTTTTTTCCTTTCTTTTCCTTCTCTTTAGTTTTCTCTCCTCTCTTTTTTTATTTTTATTTCTTTCCTTCTCTCTTTTCTATCCTTTTTTTTCTTTTTTTTTCCTTATATTTTCTCTCATCTCTCCGTTTTTTTAATTTAAATTTTTCAGTTATGACTTTTGTAATATGCGATGTTATTATTTATTAACCTGCTATACGACTAAACCCGCACAATTAAAGACAACCCGACACTTACACGCGTTTATTAAATGTATTGTGTTCGGATTGAACATTCTTGACACGTTTAATATTCCGACACGACACCCACCCAAATCCACCACAAGCCATACCCACCGCAACCAAAAATAAAATAAAATAGGGATACAAGAACAACGAATACATTTTTGGTGGGGATGGGTTTGTGGGTTGCGGGGGCAAAAAGTTTGGTAAAGAAGACGACGGCATGGCCTTGGTCTTTCAGGGTTGGATCTGGTATTGCGATTAGATTCAGTCTGTGACGGATCTAAAGTGGTGATTGGGTTGATTCCTCGGTGAATCTGGAGTTTCGGGCTTGTCCGATCTGAAGAGAAAGAGAGAGGTTGTCTTGAGGTGGGGAGACGTTAGGATGGAGGCCTCCTCCTCTCAGTCGAGCCTGTTAGACCAGTATCCTCCTCACCATCATCAAAATCACAACAATCATGGGCAATATTTTAAGGCAATTCCTTATTACAAAGAGACCACATTTTATAGATATGATTTTATATAAACTGGATAAAAATAAAAGGTTGGCTAGGTACGAAGGGAGGAGATTTTTTAGTGGCGATGGTGGAGGGGTGTGGAGAAGACGGTGCTGTTAGTTTTTTAAATTTCCTGTTAATTTTTTCTTTTGTTTTTCTGTATTTTTATGGTTATTTTTCTTTTATTATTAATAGTTGAGTTGAGTTTTTTAAAAGAAAAGGATATTTCTTTTTATTTTTTTGCACATGACGCCTACGTGGCATCCAATTCAACAAACTTGTAGGTCCCATACATGCCACATCAACATTTTTAACAGAATTTTTGATTGACTTGAAGGTGGGGGGTAAAACATCAGTCAAGGAGGTCAGTGGGTCACTTCAACTTTCAAATAGTAAGTAAGATTTACCATAGTTTCAAGGGGCACTACAGTAAATAAGCATTTTTATTTTATTTTATTTATAAGTTTATCAAATACACTATTTCGTTAGATTTATTATCCAATTGGTAATTAGTATGTCTCCTTATGCTTCCTCGGCTATGAGATTTGGACGTGAAAGCGACATTCACTTGCATTTGTGATTTGTTATAGATAAGAATACGGTCCCCAAATTTAACTTTGGAGATTTGGTTTTTGTAGGGCTAAGATTGCTCCCTTTTAATTTGTCTCTAAATCGGCCAAATCCATCAACAAAGCGACCAAACAAAGATGCCCCCACAAAAGAAAAGGACTTGTCAATTTGGCGGGTAGGCCAAATGCCAAAAATACTCTTAACTAAACACCTCAATTTTTAAGTAGGAATATGACATGGAAATTTGGCCGGCTCTATGCTCTATATGTTGGCACCCTATCATGGGGACCAAAGTGGGTTCTCCATTTCCATCATGGATATGACACTTGTTTAATCATCGTTGCATAGACGGTCGAGATTCAATTAATGTATTATTCTTTTTTTAAAAAAATTTGATAAATAAATAAAAAATTAGGTTTTGGGTTGGTATATGGAGCACATTACCACTTTCCAATTAATACAAAATTAGGCCAATGGGGTTTAGCCCGGTGAAAATGGACATTAACTTGTAGATCAGTAGTCTCATATTCGAACACTTTGATAGTGTGTGTGACTTTGACAAACTAAACACCAGAAGAAAATAAATAAATACAAATGTGGGCCTTTGCCTGCCCAAAAATGCCCACAGAAAAAAAAGAAATAAAAAATGAGCAGATATACATGGGTCTTGCAGCACTTTATGGGCCTGGGCCCAAGCAGAAGCCTGTACCAGATATGACCCATCTAATGTGAATTCATTTAATCAATTTTTGTATAGCAGTAAATTCATATCACTAATATGATTAGGTGTTGATGATTCTCGAATGTGTGTTATTTTCAATTGGTTTTATTTCTCTGGCACTTGTAAATATAATTTATTTAGTAAAATTTTTGAGAAGTTAGCAATGCAACGCTGAACAATTTCAAGACATAGAGAAGTTAGCAATGCAAGTTCTGAAGAAGTGACAGGTTTAGTAAGGTGAAGATGATCAAAATTTAAATGACTGTCTATGTCCAGCCATGAGTAAGTATGATGCTGGCCAAAGAAAAAGAAAAAGGATGAGTATTATGACTTATTGGTTTAATGGAGAAAAAAATTACCTAGTCACGTGACGAGAAAAATAGAAAGAAGGGGCATATGAAATCGTTTCAATTCTCAGTTTGATGGGTTGGCTGAGTCAGCTTGTGATGTGGCAGAGCTGGTTGGATTGTTGGTTAGTTTGGGAGAAACTGTTAAGACAGTTGGGTACTTAAAAGACAGAATTGTATGAGTAAAAATGCAATGCATATTTTCAGTACACAAGCTTTCCAGTGAGAGAAGAGACTCAACTAACAAATACTCACACCATTACACACACATATTATCATTAAGATGCTCCCTGAATGTAGTGACTACTAACAATACATCTCGTCCCTCATCTTCCTGAAGCTCTGCTGATATTTTCTTCACCATGGCATGCATCGCATACCACACATGTCAAACCAGTAAAACTGCGGTTTTTTGGATCGGTTGTGGGCTTGGGGTACGAAGAGAGGGTGATGTGGTTACTGTGAGACATTGGAATAGACTAAATCCTTATTCCCAATGACCGTGATATTGGAAATTTCTTTAACAAATTAGGGGTGGAATTTTTGCTAATTGAAGTTTTCTTATTTTAATCGACTTGGGTCATTTGCTCTCCCTCATTCAAACCAACTTGAATTTTGTTACTCCATGCATGAACCACCCTCCTTGTAGGTCTTGAAACCATGTCGCTAGCACTTTTATATAATTTAATTGAAAGATTAAGCACAATAGAATTCTAGCATACAGTATTCCAATAAACATTGCGCAATAAAAATTTGGTTGTTCTTTTTGCAATTGATAGATAAGCAAATTTTTAAAGAAATGTTTCGCAATTATTTAAGTACGCCTCAAAATTATTAGTAGTGAACTACTTACTTTATTTATTTATTGTAAATTGTTACGGTGATACATTTTTCATTCACATCCACAGTTCCTATCTAGCGGCTAAGGAATATATACCTAGCGAAGAAGACGACATTGGTTTGAATTATTGAAGATGCACAACTTTGACATCACGGGTTTAGCAGTTGAACAACTCAAAGCCCTCAGTCTGGCGAAGGGGCCCGTTTTGTTGTGGTATCTGATGGTCCATTCAAAGCTACTGATAGAGTTGAAAATTTGAAATCCTTTGAAAAAATTTCAAGTATTTTCTCAGAATATAAAGTTCAGTGGGTCCATTGCAACGGAGAATCAGAGAGTGGAGGAAAGCTATTTTTATCGCACTGCATGCAGCTCATGGAGCTTTCGCCTTTTTGGCGTTCTTGTAGCCTTTTGAGAAAAAAGAAAAGCAGGAAGCAAAAGATGAAGAGAATCTCTCTCTCTTTTTTTCTTTTTTTAAAAAAAATAAATAAATAAATAAATATTTTGGTTATGGCTTTGGAGATTATCTTCTTGTTCCTTTAAACTGATCGATATCAGATGTGGGTGGGTGAGTCTGTGACTTCTGCGTCAGTTGTCTATTTTGTTAATCATGGAAAGCTTGACTTCATGGAAGGACAGCTGGGCCTCCTCCAATGTTTTTGTCGTGGTTTTATGATATATCATAGTTAATAGGATTTCAGATCAACTTCTCTGCCTTCGGTTCTTGGATCCTATGCTTTTTCTACACTTTGCTTGCTGTGTTTTTTAATCAATTGCATCATTACATAGGAGATATTTCACCTTCCTCATATCCCAACTTTTAACCTTTTTTTTCTCCGTCTTGAATCATTTCCTACGCCAGTTGATTAAGACAGTGAATTCATCCCTTACATTCAAGTTCGAATTCCTTTTCTCGTAAATTAGATTTAGTTATAATAATCTAGAGTACGGTTTGTTTAAAAAAAAATTGAAATTCATTAAATCAGTGTTCTTTCCTTGTTAATTAAGTAATCGTTGTAGGGTTTGGGTGACAGAATGATAATATAAGGGGCTTCTGGATTAAAGTGGGATGAAGAAGTGGGGTGTACAAAGATGGGATGAGATATATTTGGGTGGGAAACTTTATATTTCATTTTTAATCTTTTCTAAAAACAGAATAGACGCAAATTGATTAAATTTTAAATATTCCCAAAAAATATGTTCATAAAATTATCTAAACAATGCAACTTGGTTGAAAAAGGAAAGAGCGGCAACATAATAATCTGTGAAATTAAAAGATATCACGTTTTCTCAATTCATTCCTTCTTAGTTCTCCCCCATTCAGCAGATCATAAGAAAATTAAAAACTTTCTTATGGTTCTTCTAATAAAAAATAAAATCTTATAGTTATACTCCTTTTGCTAGGTTTTCATACCAGGGTTTTTTGAATACACAGTTTCAAGAGTATAAAGACTTTGACATATCAGTTGGAGATGCTCTGAAGTAATAGCCATTATGCTAAAAAGGTATGTTCTTTAATTTCTTCATCAATTTTCATTGGGTTTTGGGTTTGTTATTGAAGTCAATGAATAATGATTTTATGTTTCTGTTTTTGTAATATTGTAATTTGATCACATAGGTGAGGTAACATAGCAATCTGTGAAATTAAAAGATAGCAATCTGTGAAATTAAAAGATATCATGTTTTCTCAATTCATTCCTTCTTAGTTCTCCAAAAAAGAGAAAAAAAATCGTCTTATAGTTATTACTCTCCTTCGACTAGGTTTTCATACTACGGTTTTTGAATATACAGTTTCAAGAACATAAAACAATTTGACATATCAGTTGGAAATGCTCTAAAGCAATAACGACTCTGCTAAAAAGGTATGTTCTTTAATTTCCTCATCAATTTTCGTTGGGTTTTGGGTTTTGAGTTTTGGGTTTGTTATTGAAGTGAATGAATAATGATTTTGTGTTTTTGTTTTTGTAATATTGTAATTTGATCACTTGGGTGAGGTAATAAGGGTACATAATTTACTTTTGTTCGTAAGTGGATTATGCGTTGTCTTCATTTTTGATGTAACCATTTTCTTTTTGTGCTTTTCCTTGTTGATGTTTGCTGGCTACACTCATCATGAATATGAAAGGACAAATTATAATCATTTGTAGATTTGATTAGAAATTTTCCTCTTCCTAAGAGACTATGCCTTTTTCTAGTGTGCATTTCTGATATCATTACAAATTTAAGATTTTGGGGTTCATGAATCATGATGATGGAGATATCTGTTCATGAATACGAGAAATTCTTCAATTCGGTAGCCAGCCACCTGGACTGTGCGACCATCCTCACAGAAGATTAGTGCTCCCATGTATTTTGGTCACACCCAGCCTCACGGTTGGTCCATATCATGTGAGTGTGTCGCCGGGCCCGTATACGACAGCCGCACGTAAGAATCTCCCCTATAAAGACGTATGAAATTAATAAAATAAAAAATTATTCATTGGAATGCAAAATATTAGAAATGTGCAGAATATTTTAAAGAAAAGATAGGCTGTAACTTTTACAATGGATAAAATAGTTGGATTCACGTGTGGAATATACTGGGTGCTTTTCCCTCATTTCTTTTTATCTCCCATAGAAAACAAAACCAAAAAAAAAAAAAAAAAAGGAAAAAAAAGAAGAGAGAATTGGGTGCCTTTCTTTTCTATAAAATATTATGTTGACGTAAGGAAATGAGCGAGCCTAGCCTACCCAATACAAACATGACATGTGGCCATATCTCTCTGCATAGGGCCGGGCCTTATAGTAAACCTCGAAGAGCCAACCACGAGGGGTGCTCTAGTCATACAAATGACAAATCATTTGCTTGTGGTTCAACCACTAAACTCCTAGGATTTGACTAAAATAATAGCAATCCATTGACCTTCTGAATCGAGCAAAGGTGAGTCGACTACTAGTGATTGTCTGTCATCACGATTCCCTTGCGTGCCCATTGCAGAAATTTTCAATTAATACGTTAGCTCGAGAACTTAACCAAGAACGAATACTTACCCTACGCTTGGCCATGGGAGAGCCACGTCAATGATAAGACCCGCCTTAAAGAAGGAGTACATCCCCTTTCAGAGCCGTCGCCTCAGTCACCTCCGATTCCATGTATAAAGTGGCCATTCACTCCTAGGTATGATATGACATGAGTTAGAGGCTGCTATATGCATCGTCTTTATGAACATCATAAGGTACTCATAATTGCTAAGTGACAGCATCCCATTGGTCCTTAGTTTAGACACAACGAGCGATCAGAACTGATGTGATGTGACAGGAGTCATAGGCTACTCTATGCATTGCCCTTATAAACAGCATAAGGTACTCATAACGGCTAAGTGACGGCATCCCATTGGTCCTCAGTTCAAACATAACGGGCCGTCAGGACTGACGTGATAGGCTCAATAAGCGGAGCCGCTGTAGACAACTCTAGAAATATCCCATGTACCTCTATAAATAGAAGGTAAAAGGGCACCGGCTCCTTAATAGAAAGATAGCTTAATTCATATGCAATACCCTTGTAAACTTATTAGCTAAAATCAATCAAAGAATACTTTTCCAATCCTTCTAGTGTTCTTCCTTTCTGTCATCACTCAAGCCGTCTTAATCTTCACAATACAAACATGACATGTGGCAATATCCCTCTACGTAGGGCTGGGCCTTATAGTACTCCTCAAAGAGCCAACCACGAGGGGCGCTCTGGTCATACAAATGACCAATCACCTGCTTGTGGTTCGACCACTAAGCTCCTAGGATTTGACTAAAATACTAGCAATCCACTAACCTTCTGACCTTCTGGTTCGACCACTAGTGATTGTCACTCATCACGGTTCCCTTGTGCGCCCGTTGCAGAAATTTCCAACGATACCTCAGCTCGATAACTTAACCGAGAACGAATACTTATCCTACGCTTGGCGATGGGAGAGCCACGTCGATGATAAGGCTCGCCTTAAAGGAGTACATCCCCCTTCAAAGCTGTCGCCTCAATCACCTCTGATTCCACATATAAGGTGGCTATTCACTCCTAGATGTGATGTGACATGAGTTAGAGGTTACTATGTGTATTGCCCCTATAAACATCATAAGGTACTCATAACTGCTAAGTGACAACATTTCATTGGTCCTCAACTCAGACACAACAAGCGATCAGGACTGACGTAATGTAATAGGAGTTAGAGGTTACTCTGTGCATTGCCCCTATAAACAGCATAAGGTACTCATAACGGGTAAGTGGTGGCATCCCATTGGTTCTCAATTCATACACAATGGGCAGTCAGAACTGACGTGATCGACTCAATAAGCCGAGCCACTCTAGATAACTATAGAATATCCCATGTACCTCTATAAATAGAAGGTAACATGGCACTGGCTCCTTAATAGAAAGATAGCTCAATTCATATGCAATACACTTGTAAACTTATTAGCCAAAATAAATCGAAGATTACTTTGCCAATCCTTCTAGTGTTCTTCCTTTCTGTCGTCACTCCAGCCGTCTTAATCTTCACATCTCACTAATAGTGGGTGGTCAAAGTCCTTACGTTGACTACTGAATTTGCACTGGTTAACATATTCTTTATTATTTTTTTGGGAATATTCTTTATTTGAATGAAGCCAAGCAAAGTAACTTTTTATTTTTTTTGGCCATGCGTAAATGTTTGTTTACCTTGTTAAAAAAGAAAAAGAAACAATTAATCCTGAAAACCCTTTTAGTAGCCAAAATCTTTGCTTTCACTCACTACCATACAATTCTCCTCAGTCTTTCTTTCCCAATATGGTTACTCTGCCTCTTCTCCGGCGACTATTTGTCACCATCTCCGGCTACATCAACCCCCCACCTTCCACTTTCTCACTTTTCTTCAGTAGAATGCTTTCAGTTTAAGCAGCTTCATCCCAATCCTTCTCCATTTCAACCCATTGCCTACTCTCAGTCTGCCCCACTTGTTCTCTCTTATCCACACAGCTTTTGGCCCCTGGTTTTCATTTCTTCAACTGTTCAAGAAGAACCCATTGTCTGTTTTCAGTGTAAAAGTTTCTGTCTTTGGGTCCTCTAGGAAAAGTAGCCCTTGAAAAGCTTTCCAGGAAAAGAAGTAAAATCCTTCTGCAAGCAGAATTTTGAATTTTTTTAGGAGGCAGTCATCGTGGAATGATTCTACTTGGAGATAAGCTGGTTAGTAAATGTTTAAAGTTTCATTTATTTTTCTTTTCCAAATTTCACTCAGCATAGTATAAGTGAGAAACAAACCCATTTCATATCTGTTTTAGTTGCTGCCAATCTATGGTTTTAATCCATAGAAGAAGCTTGTTCCAGAAATGGGGTTTTCTCAATTTCTTGTATTTTTTTGGGGCAGATTTCTGAATTTCTTGTGTAGTTTGTGGCTTTGTAGATTTCCTACATTTATCATCTTTTTAATATTCAGAGATGATGCATCTGCAGCATCATTGTCCAGAGTCTTTAACCTTTTAAGCCCTGAAAGTGATTGCCTTGCCTAATTTGGGTCCCATTTATATCCAGGAATCAATTCAACGCCCACTTTATAATCCCCTAAAATTCCAATTTTTTACTCCTTTACAGCTCATTTTTTGTCACTTCGTTCTCCTGCCTCAATCACTTAGTCAATCTCTGTTTGATTCTACAAATATTGACTGCTCACATGTCAATCTTCTTATGGCCCTTAGAATAATAATGGGATCTTTCTGAGATGGTCATGGTGGCAATCCACACCGGTTTGTTGAATTTCTGGGATTTAGACTGTCTTTTCAGGTACTGAATTCTGAATATTCTGTTCTTTCTTGAATTGTAGGAAATTCATTTTGGTGGTTGTTTCTTTGAGCTTATGATAGAAAGTTTTGAACTTCAATCTTCATTTGGCCTAGAAACATTGAAATCTATCCAATGCCTACGATTCTCTTTTTCTTTCTCTGTCTCCGAGTCGTCTTTATTCCTGCCATTTTAACTTTGCAGTGGGCTTAGTCTTGAAAAGGTTGGAACTAGCCAACCTTTTTTTTTCTTCACATGCGTCTATTTCTACTCTTAAATTTCCTAGTGATTCAGTACTTAATGGCAGGCATTGTTAGGAATAAAATTCCGTTACTTTAGCAATTGTATCTTACCTTATTTGTATTACACTCCACCTTTCGTGGGTCGACCCCAATTATAGCCTAGATTAGATTATAGCCTAATATAGTTTATTGTAATCTCCATATATACTTGTGTCCTTTACAGCAAATTTCTCAAAGGAAAATGTTCATATATCTTTTCCCACTTTGATTCGAAGGCATAGTACTCATTTATTGTTTTTTGTAGGATCTATAAGCATATTCAGATATGCCTGAACAGGACAGACTTCTCCTCAAATTGTGTTTCTTGCTATGTATCTTTGCTGGGTTCCTGCTACATTCTCTTGGCGCTTCAGAGATTCCCTTGGATTCAAAACTTTCTATAGTTGATAAAGACATGTGGGTCTCTCCAAATGGTGATTTTGCATTTGGATTTTTTAACAGTCCAGATGAGCCAAACTATAGTGTTGGGATCCGTTCCAATTCGAAGTCTATTCCGCTTGATAAACAAATTGTGGTGTGGATTGCTGGAGCTGATCTTATTCTTGGTAACAATTCTTATGTCCAACTGACCCAGGATGGTGAACTAATTTTATTTGATTCCTTAAAGGGAGTGATATGGAGCAGTAAAACAAGGCAGTTATCTGTTGTTTCAGCTGCTCTGAATGACAATGGAAATCTTGTCCTATTGAATAAAGAGAAACATATTGTTTGGCAAAGTTTTGATACACCTTCTGACACACTTCTTCCTGGACAGAACTTCTCTATGTTTCAAACACTCCGAGCTGCAAGCAAGAATTCTGTGTCCAGTTACTACACTCTTTTCATGAATGCTTCTGGTCAGTTGCAACTGCGATGGGAAAGTCATGTTATCTATTGGACAAGTGGAAGCCCTTCTAGTTCGAACCTCAGTGCTTTCCTCACCTCTGATGGAGCCCTACAACTCCGCGACCAGAACTTGAAACCTGTTTGGTCACTGTTTGGAGAAGATCACAATGACTCTGTAAGTTACAGATTTCTTAGGCTAGATGTTGATGGTAATCTCCGGTTATACTCATGGGTAGAGCCTTCAAAGTCATGGAGATCAGTCTGGCAGGCTGTTGAGAACCAGTGCAATGTCTTTGCAACCTGTGGCCAACATGGCATCTGTGTCTTTACTGAATCTGGGTCCCCTGATTGCGAATGCCCGTTTAAGCATACAAATGAATCCATTTCCAGATGTTTGATTCCAAATCATCCGTGTGATTCTGGTTCTGACATGCTTAAATATATGCATACTTTCCTGTATGGAATGTATCCACCAACTGATGATTTAGTTGCCAAAGTTAGTTTACAGGAATGTAAGAGTTTGTGCCTGAATGACCCATCTTGTATAGCTGCAACCTTCTCAAATGATGGAACTGCACGGTGCTTAATGAAGAGAACGCAGTATGTTACTGGCTATTCAGACCCTTCACTAAGTTCAGTATCTTTTGTGAAGACGTGTGCATATCCATTAGCTGTAAATCCCAATCATGTGACGACCTCCCCTTCTCCACTCGAGCAGTCTCATAAGTTTTGTTTCCCTTGTGTAATCGGAGTAGCCTCAGGAATGTTCGTTGTCTTTGTTTTAGTTCAATTGGCACTTGGTTTCTGGTTCTTCAGAAGAAGAAATTTGGATAGAAAGAAAGCCGCTTTGGCTTATACCAGCCCCAACTCAAATGGTTTGATTGTGTTATCCTTCTCTGAAATTGAGGAGCTTACAGAGAACTTTAAGCATCAGATTGGGCCAAAGATGTTCAAAGGTGTTCTTCCAAATAAAAAGCCAGTTGCAATCAAAGATCTGAATATAACCATAGAAGAAAGAAAATACCGGAGTGCAGTTTCAAAGATAGGAAGCATTCATCACAAAAATCTTGTGAAACTGCAGGGCTACTGTTGTGAGTTAGATCACAGATTTCTAGTCTATGAATATGCCAAGAATGGTTCAGTGGAGAAATATTTAGAAGATCTTAAATTGTGTAAGAAGCTGACTTGGGGAAAGAGATTTGATATATGTTTAAGTGTGGCAAGGGCCATTTGTTATCTACACACAAGCTGTAGGGAATTTATGAGCCATGGAAACTTGAAATGCGAGAATGTGGTATTGGAGGAAAACTTAGAGGCCAAGGTGACTGAATTTGGACTCGGAAAAGTAGTCAGCGAGGCATCGTGCTCTTCTGCAGAGAGAGATGTAGAGGACTTTGGCAAGATGGTGTTAGTATTGGTTAGTGGGTGCAGAGGAGTTGGGGACCTTTGTGAGTGGGCGTACACAGAGTGGATGGAAGGGCGTCCAGAGAATGTAGTGGATAAAAGAATAAGTGGTGGGTTTAATCTGCAAGAGCTGGAACGTTCTTTAAGAATTGCATTTTGGTGTCTCCAAATTGATGAACGCCGGAGACCTTCAATGAGAGAGGTGGTTAAGGTGTTGGAGGGCACATTGAGTGTTGATCCACCTCCGCCCCCATTTGGTTGTAATGGGCCACCTGAGGAAGAAGAGGAGCCATAGAATCCAGCTATATCGAAAAAATCGTTATTTTTCTTCGAAATACCTTCAGGAGTTTCAAGCTGTGTATAGTAGGACTAACAACAGAATGACAATTTGATCTTGTGTTTTCCTTTTTCTTTGAGAGATAGGCCTAACAAAAGATTTCCTCCCTATCTGGGTTTCCACCATAATGAAATGTCATTTTGTCATATAATTTTTGAATTTCATGTTTAATTTTGAAATATAATTTACATTGTAGTCATATATGCTCTCTTCCAGGGACTAGGAGCGAAATTGGGCTTTTCTCAGGTATGAATTATCATTTGGTTTCCACGATTACATGGCCTATGGCTCTCGGGTTTTTCTTCTTAATGAAGGTAATTATTGTAGTTGGCTTGCATTTTTAAGCCCAACATTTTCTGTATGTTTTTTTTCCTTTATTATTTTACTTGTTCAGTATCTAGATGCAGAGAGGCTTCTGATTCAGTTCAGCTGGTTACTATCAAAGCAAGAGGGAAAATGAATTAATTAAAGATATACCGACAAAATTGTCTGAGGGAACCTTGCCATTGTTAAATCTTCCAGTAATCAAATGCTTCCTTCCCCATATGGACTCGGAGTGAAATTGGTTGGAACAAGCGTGGTAAACTCACTGATATTGATGATTTCAGAGCCGGTTTGACATTGATGTGCTGTGAAAATAATCACTGTCAGTATAAATTTAATATAGCGTACACCATTTATCTTCAAGTCGTGCTAAAGATTCAACTCTTCTAGATCTGTGTTTAATAAATAATGTATGAGTTCATGTTCCGCATCATTTACGAGAGAAAATAAAAAAAGTTCATATAAAAGTAAACAAATCGTTTTGTCATCGTATGATTACTGAGAGTTAGAGGTGGGACTCTGCAATATAATAACGGGGTCGTTTGATTAAAAGAAAAACTAATTAATCTTGACTTAGACTGATTAATTAGGTTGAGCTGCGGATCATTTAGCTACCAAGCTAGTTGGTTTTGCAAACACTTTTAAGTAACATCTTGCCAAAGCTTCCATTACCAGCTAACAGTTTGGCTACTGATCTAGTCTCTGCAGTGGCTGATCCCATGACCACCCAAACCTCCTCGGCTTTGCCTCCTCCTTCGACCCCTCCACCGAAATATGAGGTGTTCCTGAGTTTTAGAGGTCTGGACACTCGAAAAGGTTTTACTGACTATTTGTACAACACCTTAATGCAGAAAGGAATCCACACTTTCAGAGATGATGAACAACTCGACAGTGGAGAACCCATTTCAACGGCACTCTTGAAAGCAATTGAAGAATCGCAAATTTCAGTCGTAATTCTTTCAAAAAACTATGCAACCTCCACATGGTGTCTGGATGAACTTGCCACTGTGGTTGAACTTGCAGCAAACACCAAGACCAGGCTGATTTTGCCTGTCTTCTACGACGTGACGCCATCCGAAGTAAGAGAACAAACTGGAGAACATTTTAAAGAGGCGTTTGCTCAACATGATAAAGATTTCGAAGGCGAGCCAGGAAAGGTGACAAGGTGGAAGGAATCTCTCACTAAAATAGCCAACCGCTCAGGATTTGATGTAAGAAGTTTTAGGTAAGGCAGCTGCTTTTATAACATATTGGTCATTTCAGTTATATATCTTTTTGTAGCATATATGTTCGCCAAGCTAAAATAACATATGACAAGAGGCCAAGGATAAACAAAAATATATCAAGTATCATTACAAAAACTGAAACTGAAAACGAAATATTGGATCAAGTGCGAGAGGGAGAGGCAAGGCTTCAAAGGAAGACCAGTTTGATCAAATATTGGATCCTCGGATCCCTTGAGATGGACATGTTAGGAAGTGTTAAACAAACTTAGGTAAATTGAAATCCAAAATGGCAGTGGAACTTTTCACATACAGTCAAATTGAGGAGATTATGATTAACATATAGTCAGGTTCTTTTTTTTTTTTCCTTGGTTAGAATTTTTTTTTTATTTTAATCAGATATAAACTTCATAAGATAGTAGCCAGAATGGAGAATCCTCAACTCAAATATGAAAGCTACAGAAGAAACATATAGATCAAAACATGCTTCTATTATATATGGCAAAAGTAAAAGATCCCATTTACATGAGAAGAGCTAGGAATAGTCTAGTCAACCCTACCACTATAGTATGACAAATCACTGACCGAAATACTTAACATGATGCTCTAACCTTTTTGCAGATACGAGACAGAAGTGACTGAAAAGATAGTTAAATGGATTTTGGGTAAACTGAATACATGTCACACATTCTCAGATGATTTAAAGGATTTTGTTGGTATTAATCGTGTAAATGAAATTAAATCCAACATGAGTCCGTGTCTGGAAGAAGTTCGGGTAATAGGGATTTGTGGGATGCCAGGGATTGGTAAGAGTACCATTGCAAAAGCTCTTCTTCAGAGTATTCGCAATCAATTCGAAGCTTTCAGTTTCATTTCTAAGATTGGAGAGATATCTAGAAAAGAAAGCTTATTCCATATCAAAGAACAACTTTGTGATCACTTGCTGAATAACAGAGAAACTACAAAGAATGTCGATGATGTGATATGTAAGAGATTTCGCTGCAAACGGGTGCTTATAATTCTTGACAACGTGGATGCGTTAGAACAAATAAAAGCTGTAGCTGGAAGTGATGATGAAGAATTATCTAATCGGTTTGGTAAGGGTAGTAGAATCATCATAACCACAACAGATGAAAGGCTGTTGATAGATTATAATCCAGAAATATACAGGATTGAGAAACTTACTCAAGATGAAGCTCTTCTTCTCTTCTGCCGGAAAGCCTTCAAAAAAGACCATCCTATGGATGGTTTTGAGGACTTGTCTGATGAATTTGTAGATTACATTGATGGTCTTCCTTTGGCTCTTGAAGTTTTGGGTTCCTCCTTATGGAAAAGAAGTGTGGAAGAATGGTCTAGTACATTAGCTTCTTTAAAAGATAATAATTATTCTGGTGAAGAAAAAATTATTGATATTCTTAAAGTAAGTTTTGATGGATTAAAGAATCCAGCACAGCAGGAAATCTTTTTGGACACTGCATGTTTCTTCAGAGGAGAGGATGCATGTCGTATAAAAAAGATATTTGAAAGCTGTGGCTACCATCCAGGAAGCAATATAAACATCCTCTGTGAGAAATATTTATTAAGCATCGTTGGAGGAAAATTGTGGATGCATGATTTACTACAACAAATGGGCAGAGAAATTGTTCGGAGAGAATCCAAAAAGCAAGGAGAACGCAGCAGATTGTGGCATCATACAGATGCGCTTCCTGTACTAAAGAAAAATAAGGTGAGAAATTTAGTAGAATCATACACTACAAACCATTCATATTTTCTTTAGATTAAAAAGTTGTTTTGTGCCAACGGAATCTAGCCCAGTGTAAAGGGCATTGACTTGCAGACTAGAGGTCTTAGGTTCGAATTCCCAGGGCATCATAGTTGTGTGTGTGAGAAATCCCCGTCTCCTGTAGTTTACTAAAAAAAAAAAAGTTATTTCATTGTAACTTCTAATAAGGTATATTTAATTTAAATTTTGAATTTTTGTTTTGCTGAAAAGAATATTTAAACTTGCTTCTATTTTGTCTATATATATAACTTTTCTACTACGGCTATTAGGGGACAGATGCTGTTAAAGGTATTTTCCTAACCTCGCCTAAGCCACAGAAAGTGCACTTGAAGGAAGACCCATTCTCAAACTTGGACAGTCTAAGATTGTTGAAGATTCACAATGTGAAATTTGCGGAATGCCTTGAATATCTTTCAGATGAGTTAAGCTTCTTGGAATGGCACAAATATCCTTTAAAATCTCTGCCTTCAAGTTTTGAACCCCATAAACTTGTTGAACTGAACTTGTGCGAAAGCGAAATAGAGCAATTATGGGAGGGAGTTGAAAGGGTAAGATTATTTATTCTGTCCAGTTCTTACGTTGAATTTGTTCATCAAATTTAAGTCTTTAAGATTTGTTTTAAGTACTTTGGGTTTATAAATTTCTTTACAGCCTTTGAAAAAGTTGGTGATACTCAACCTTAGTGATTGTGAAAAGTTCATCAAGGCCCCTGACTTTAACAAAGTCCCAAACCTTGAGCAGCTAATCCTGAAAGGTTGTACAAGCTTGTCTGAGGTTCCCGTCAGTATCAACTTGAGATCTCTCACAAATTTCATTCTTTCGGGATGTTCCAAACTCGGCAAGCTTCCAGAGATTGGGGAAGACATGAAACAATTAAGGGAACTTCATTTAGATGGAACAGCTATAGAAGAGCTACCAACATCAATCAAGCATTTGAATGGCCTTACTTTGCTCAATCTCAGAGACTGCAAGAACCTATTGAGTCTGCCAGACATCATTTGTACTAGTTTGACAACACTTCAAATTCTTAACCTCTTGGGGTGTTCCAATCTTAATGAGTTACCAGAGAACTTGGGGAGTTTAGAATGTTTACAGGAGCTCAATGCT
Source organism: Prunus mume (assembly GCF_029339155.1). NCBI lineage: Eukaryota > Viridiplantae > Streptophyta > Magnoliopsida > Rosales > Rosaceae > Prunus > Prunus mume. The sequence goes on from NC_142705.1 coordinate 13,342,796, forward strand.
GGTGGGACAGCTATACGAGAGCTACCAACATCAATCAGACATTTGACCGGCCTTACCCTATTCAATCTCAAAGATTGCACCAACCTTTTGGTTCTTCCAGATGTCCTTTGTACTAGTTTGACATCACTTCAAATTCTCAACCTCTCAGGGTGTTCGAATCTTAACGAGTTACCAGAGAACTTGGGGAGTTTAGATTTTTTACAGGAGCTTGATGCTAGCGGGACGGCTATAAGCCAAGTACCTGAAAGCATCTCTGAAATTTCTCAGCTGGGAGAACTTTTCTTGGATGATTGTAGCAAGCTTCAATCATTGCCAAGATTTCCATTTAGTATAAGAGCTGTAAGTGCACATAATTGTCCTCTCCTGCAATCAAATAAAATAACGGTGTGGCCGTCAGCTGCTGCCGGATTCAGTTATATAAATTGCCACAGTGATAAAGACAAAGCTCATGCAATTTGGTTACCAGATCAACATCTTATGTTGCCATTCTATCAAATATTCTTTGAGGTCCTCTCTCTCTAATCAACTTCGTTTTTCTATCTTTCTTTCGCTTCACACACACACACACACACTCTCTCTCTCTCTCTCTCTCTCTCTCTCTCTATATATATATATATATATATCTAACTAATCAACTTCTTTTTATTATTATTACCTTTCTTTTCATTCTATTTTGTAGCGCACAATTCGTCACGGTGATAGCTTGGAACTTGGTTATCGATCAAATAATATTCCAGAATGGTTGAGCCGTCGTAGTATTGAATCCACCATAACAATATTGCTACCTCCTGATTTAGATGGGAAGAGGAAATGGATGGGACTTGCTCTTTGTTTTGTTTGCGTAGCAGCCCAGAAGTATGATAATTTGGAAGATGAACCACACGTTGATGAGGAATTTGGAGTAAAGTTCAATCGCAATCACCATATTGAACTATGTACAACTGAAGATCCTCATGAATGTCCCCTAGTAATCAATTACCGTGATTGCGATCTAGCTGGACCTTTTATACATTGGTGCTATATACCACGACGTTGTTTTGCGGAAAGTTCGAATACACGATTCATTTCAGCTTCAATTAAACCTGATAGCCTAGGCGTAAAGGTGACAGCGTGTGGGATGAGTCTAATATACTTGGCAGATGTGCCTGAATTTGTCCGGAAATTGAATAAACACCATGAATATTGCTATCACGGAAATCAGATTAAACAAGAAACTACTACAACCCGGATTGTAGGTCAATTGAGAAGAAACGTGGTGTCATTGCTTGGAAAACTATTTGAGGTACCATATGTCTCTCTCTCTCTCTCTCTCTCTCTCTCTCTCAGAGTACTAACATGTCAAGGGGATGACACTATTTTGCTATTCTTCAATCACACGCTGCCATGTGAAATTCTTAACGTGTATGGCAGAATGTGATTGGTTGGGGATATATAGCAAAACAGTGTTATCCCATTGGTATACAAGTTTTTCTCCTCTCTCTCACAAAAAAAACACATACCCAGAAAAAGACTGACGACTTAATTAATGACATCATGAGTGCCGTATATATATGTTTGTGTAGGGATTACAGCGGGGCCTTCCTCATCTCTATGATTATGGTTTTATTTTTCCTCTACGAGAAAGATTACAGTGGTTTAGTGAACAAAGCAGTGCCCCTGGGTGCGAAGTAAACTTACCTCTTCCTCCAAATCTGCACAACGATGACAACTGGGCAGGACTTTCTCTATACCTTGTCTGCACTCTGCCTCCAGGTGTTTCACGTACTCGCACTTTCTATGAGTGTCATTTCTATACACCTATTGAAGGTGTGGGTCACCAACTGATGCATCGGCTAATGTTATATTCCCCCTGGGATGACAATGCGGGGTCTCATCGACTCCTCATTATTCATATACCACGAGTACGCTTTGCAGAACGATTGAATCGCTGCCGTTTCATTCATGCTTTGGTTCGAACTCCAGGTGTGGAAATGTGTGGGATGCGTCTCGTATACAACCAAGATGTGAAAGGCTTAATCCAAACAATTAGCCATTGCACCACCGATCAGTCTGCTTACTACGGAACTGGTGATTTCACAGATACCAAGAAATATAAGGGAATTAGTTTGGGAGCTACAAGTTTGCTAACGAATCTGCTTCAAGCAGCCAACTCCAGCCTGCACAGCTCTGTGAGCGATGTTTGTCCTCCTTTCCAGCCTATAGATTTCAGACCAAAAACTGATTCTGCTGTGGGCTCTCAACACGAAAGTAAAACAGTACCAGTTTCTCAGGATGAAACAGAACAAGAAGAAGATGGTGTGGGAAGTATTTTGTCAGCAAGCGGTGTTCAAACTGAACAAGAAGTACAAGAACAAGAATATACCACTTCAACCGGAATTGTGGATCAATTGAGAAGAAACCTGGTGTCATTACTTGAAAAACTGTTTAAGGTACAAAATCTCTCTCTCTCTCTCTCTCTCTGTGTCTTATACATACCGAAAAAAAAGAAAAAATCTGACGACTTAATTTACTGATATATCATGAGTACCATATATATGTTTTTGCAGGGATTACAAAGGGGCCTTCCGCATATCTATGATTATGGTTTCATTTTTTGTGTACGAGAAAGATTACAGTGGTTTAGTGAACAAAGCGGCGCGCCTGGGTGCACAGTAAACTTACCTCTTCCTCCAAATCTGCACAATGACGAGAACTGGGCAGGACTTTCGTTATACGTTGTCTACACTCTACCTTCAGATGTTGAACTTTCTCGCATAGTCTATGAGTGTCATTTGTGTACACCTATTGAAGCTGTGGGTCCTGAACAAATGATAAATCGTTTGGAGTTACGATCTCATTGGGATGACAATGTGGGATCACATCGACTCCTCATTATTCATGTTCCACGAGTACGCTTTCCAGAACGTTTGAATCGGTGTCATTTTGTTCAAGCTTTATTTGGATGCAAAACTCCAGGTGTCGAGGTTGAAATGTGTGGGATGCGCCTAGTATACAACCAAGATTTCAAAGGGTTCATCGAAACAATTAGTCATTGCACCACTGCAGCAGATCGGCCTGTTTACTACGGAACTGGTGATTTTCCATATAACAAGAAATATAATGGAAGTGTGGGAGCTACAAGTTTGCTGTCGAATCTTGTTGGAGACGCCGAATCCACCCAGCATAGCCCTGTGAAAGATGTTTGTCCTCCTTTCAAGCCTTTAGATGTGCAATCAGAAATTCATTCTGTTGAGGAGCATAGATCTAGAATATTGTTATATGCTGATCAAATGACAAAAAAGTTATGGTCATGGTAAGTTGAATATTTTGATGTATTCTAATTTATGTAAACTTATTTAAGGAATTCCTCAATTGTCCTTTAAATCAGAAACTGTTTCGACATCTAATTGTGTCATACAAAATCAAGGAACACGGTGCTTCAAGAAAGTACTAAAATTTTAATAATTTAATTGAGTAGTCAAATGATACCATATTGAAGTGATTTTTTGTAGAGATAATTTTCGAATGAAAATCTACAAAATATACGGTTTTGATTAATGAAATACAATATATGGTGGGCTCTACAAGGATGTCTCTCAAATAAGCTTATTTGAGGAATCCTTCAACCCAAGCTAGCGTATATATATACATGCTATTTAAAGAAAATAAGAAGGATTTTAATGCCGGTGGCAATTAACATAGTTTTCATGAAATGCAAAGGTTATAACAAACGCAAAGCAATTACAATCAAGAAAAGAAACATATGAAATCCATCATTTATGCTATTACATTGCACTAATGGATTCGTGAAAAAATTGGGTGTCGTTGACGGCGGCGGTGTCTGGTGCTGATGATTGTGATGTTGGTGAAGGGGTTGTTGGGTGGGTGCACCATGTACGTGTCATAGGCTACTTTAGGAAGAAGAGGAGCCACTGAATGTAGGCTGGCTCAGAACCATATAGAATGCAGCTATATTGAAAAAATTGAAATTTTTTTCTTTTTGAAATACCTACAAGAGTTTCAAGCTGTGTGCATATGTATATATAGACATACCAACAAAGTCTGAGGAACCTTGCCATTGTTAAATCTTCCTCCAATAAAATCCTTCCCATATGGAATTGGAGGGAAATTGCTTTAAAATATAAGCATTTTCAGATCTCTCTCTAATAAATAGTGGCAATGATTATGCTATCCATCGTTGACTGCATAAAAGCTTGTGCACCTTCTCCTTGGGAAGCCAATGAAAGTCCATCGTTCACACTTCACACCATCAGTTTTCATTTTTTTTTTGTTTGCTCTCTGCTTCCGCACCATTTTTTTAACACCAGAAATCAAACAAGTTGGCATAAAATAAGAGTAACAGATCGTATTTACACGAGAGAATCAAAGGAGCTCACTTAAAAAAATAAAAAATTAGTTGTCATCATATGATAATTCAGAGTTAGAGGCTGGACTGGGGTTCATAACTAGAATTTAGTCCTTGGTTTCCTTCTGCAATCCACCGACCCCTTAAAATTAGATGACTGAAGCCTGCTGCTCTTTTGGCTGTTTGGCTACAGAGTTCCAAATCTTTTTTATTAAAAGAATACTAATCTTGGATTGTACTTAGACTAATTAATCAGGCTGACCTGTGAGTATTTATTGTCTTATAATGCACTCTGTCAGCTCAGCTACCAAGCTAGTTGGTTCTGCAAACACTTGTATCTTGTATGTACCTTGCGAAAGCTTCCGTTACCAGATAACAGCAGGTTGGTTACTGATTCAGTCACTCCAATGGCTGATCCCATGACCACCCAAACCTCTTCAGCTTTGCCTCCTCCTCCGACCCGTCCACTGGAATATGAGGTGTTCCTCAGTTTTCGAGGTTTTGACACTCGAAAAGGTTTTACTGACCATTTGTACAAGGCATTGATTCGGAACGGAATCCACACTTTCAGGGATGGTGAACAACTGAAGAGTGGAAAACCCATTTCGAAGGAACTCTACAAAGCAATTGAAGAATCGAACATTTCAGTCATCATTCTTTCAACAAACTATGCGACCTCCACATGGTGTCTGGATGAACTTGCGAAAATGGTTGAACTGGCAAACAATGAGTCCAGATTGATTTTGCCCGTGTTCTACAACGTGACGCCATCCGAAGTACGAGAGCAAACTGGAGATCAATTTAAAAAGGCATTTGCTCAACATGATAAAGATTTCGAAGGTGAGCCAGGAAAGGTGGCAAGGTGGAAGAAGTCTCTCAATGAAATAGCCGAACTCGAAGCCGAAGGATTTGATCTGACAAAATTTAGGTAAGGCTGGTTCTTTTAATATGTATGATCTGACAGATTTTAGGTGAGGCTGGAAAAATCTATCAAGTATCATGGTCTAAGCTTTTTTCCTAATTTTATTGGTTTTACTTGTTAGAGCTAGGAATAGCATGGAACAACAAAAACTTAAGAACTTAAAAGTTCCTTAAAACGAGATAGTACCCAAACGAGCCTTGGCTAGCTTTCAATAGAAATCCATTTAGTATTAAAGTAGCAAGGTGTCAATGGAAGGCTTGAAGCTCAATTATATTGAAGAATTCGAGGAGAGATTCACTAATAAAGGACACTATACACTACATTAGTAATCACAGTTGTGTCTAGGGAGTGTTTGATCGTGAGATCAGATAGCTAGATTGATCAAATATTGTATAAAGTCTACCAGAGTATCACTCAAAGAAAAACTCTATAATAGGCCATATAAATCAAAACCGAACACACCATTTTAGTAAAGTATAGGAGAAGCCCGCATGACATTAGAAGGGTGCACGTTGAGAGGCCGGAAATCTAACTACAAGCATGAGGTATACTGACCCAAATACTTAACAGAATGCTCTAACTTTTTGCAGATACGAGACAGATATGATTGAAAAGATAGTTGAACGTATTTTTGGTGTTTTGATTAAAACATTCTCAAATGATGATTTAAAGGACTTTGTTGGAATGGATCGTGTAAATGAAATTAAATCCAAAATGAGTTTGTCTATGGGTAAGGAAGAAGTTCGTGTAATAGGGATTTGTGGGATGGCAGGGATTGGTAAGAGTACTGTTGCAAAAGCTCTTTGTCAAAGAATTCGCAGTCAATTTGATGCTATCAGTTTCATTTCTAAGGTTGGAGAGATATCTAAAAACAAAGACTTATTTCACATCAAAAAACAACTTTGTGATCACTTGTTGGATAAGAAAGTAACCACAAAGGATGTCGATGATGTGATACGTACAAGATTGCGTGACAAACAGGTGCTTATAATTCTTGACAACGTGGATGAATTAAAACAAATAGAAGCTGTAGCTGGAAGTGACGGTGGAGGCTTATCCAATCGGTTTGGTAAGGGAAGTAGAATCATCGTAACCACAACAGATGAAAGGTTGTTGATAGATTATAAGCACCGAGAAATATACACAATTGAGAAACTTACTCCGGATCAAGCTCTTCTTCTCTTCTGTCGGAAAGCCCTCAAACAGACCATCCCACTGATGCTTTTAAGAAGTTGTCTAACGAATTTGTAGATTACATTGATGGTCATCCATTGGCTCTTGAAGTTTTCGGTCGCTCCTTACGGGACAGAAAAGAAGACTATTGGTCCACTAAATTGAAGTCTTTAAAAGATAATAACTACTCTGGTGAGGAGAAAATTATTGGTGTTCTTAAAGCAAGTTTTGATGGATTAGAGAATCAAGAACAGAAGGACATGTTTTTGGACACTGCATGTTTCTTCAAAGGCGAGGATGTATGTCGTCTAGAAAAGATATTTGAAAGTTGTGGTTACTATCCAAGCATCAATATAGACATCCTCTGTGAGAAATATTTAGTAAGTATGGTAGGAGGAAAATTGTGGATGCATGATTTACTACAAAAAATGGGCAGAGATATTGTTCGTGGAGAATCCAAAAAGGAAGGAGAACGCAGCAGATTGTGGCATCATACAGTGGCCCTTCCTGTACTGAAGAAAAATAAGGTGAGAAGTTTAGAAGAATCATAGAGCACTCCCTAATAAATACATCTCTAATATTTACTTAGATTAAAACGTTGTTTATTAATAATTTCAAGATAACATATCCACTTTATTTGAATATTGAATATTTGATTTTATGTTGCTAATAGTATAAATATTTTTCTACTGTGGCTATTAGGGGACAAAAACTGTTGAAGGTATTTTCCTAAGCTCGCCTCAGCCAGACAAAGTACACTTGAAGAAAGATCCATTCTCAAACATGGACAATCTAAGATTGTTGAAGATTTACAATGTGGAATTTTCGGGATGTCTTGAATATCTTTCAGATGAGTTAAGCTTATTGGAATGGCACAAATGTCCTTTAAAATCTCTGCCTTCAAGTTTCGAACCCGACAAACTTGTTGAACTGAACTTGTCTGAAAGCGAAATAGAGGAATTATGGGAGGAAATTGAGAGAGTAAGATTATTTATTCTGTCCGTTTCTTATGTTGAATTCGTTTATCAAGTTAACTCAACCTTAGTCTATGGTATGAATTTGTTTATGAATTATATACTACTTTTGTTTTTATTATTTTATTTTTATGAATTTCTTTACAGCCCTTGGAAAAGCTGGCGGTATTAAACCTTAGTGATTGTCAAAAGTTGATCAAGACCCCTGACTTCGACAAAGTCCCAAACCTTGAGCAGCTAATCCTTAAAGGTTGTACAAGCTTGTCTGCGGTTCCCAACAATATCAACTTGAGATCTCTCACAAATTTCATTCTTTCGGGTTGTTCCAAACTCAAAAAACTTCCAGAGATTGGGGAGGACATGAAACAATTAAGGAAGCTTCATTTAGATGGGACAGCAATAGAAGAGCTACCAACATCAATCAAGCATTTGACTGGCCTTATTCTGCTCAATCTTAGAGACTGCAAGAACCTTTTGAGTCTGCCAGACGTCATTGGTACTAGTTTGACATCACTTCAAATACTCAACGTCTCAGGTTGTTCCAATCTTAATGAGTTACCAGAAAATTTGGGGAGTTTAGAATGTCTACAGGAGCTCTATGCAAGCAGGACAGCTATACAAGAGCTACCAACATCAATCAAGCATTTGACTGACCTTACTCTGCTCAATCTCAGAGAATGCAAGAACCTTTTGACTCTGCCAGATGTCATTTGTACTAATTTGACATCACTTCAAATTCTCAACCTCTCAGGATGTTCGAATCTTAATGAGTTACCAGAGAACTTGGGCAGTTTAGAATGTTTACAGGAGCTTTATGCTAGCGGGACTGCTATAAGCCAAGTACCTGAAAGCATCTCTCAGCTGTCTCAGCTTGAAGAACTTGTTTTGGATGGTTGTAGCATGCTTCAATCATTGCCACGACTTCCATTTAGTATAAGAGCTGTAAGTGTACATAATTGTCCTCTCCTGCAGGGAGCACATTCAAATAAAATAACGGTGTGGCCTTCAGCTGCTGCCGGATTCAGTTTTCTAAATCGCCAAAGACACGATGACATAGCTCAGGCGTTTTGGTTACCTGATAAACATCTATTGTGGCCATTCTATCAAACATTCTTTGAGGTCGTCTCTCTCTCTCTCTCTCTCAAATTAACTTTTTTTAATTATCTTTCTTTTACTTCTATTTTATAGGGTGCCATTCGGCGTGATGAAAGGTTTGAATATGGTTATCGATCGAATGAAATTCCAGCATGGTTGAGCCGTCGGAGTACTGAATCCACCATAACAATCCCGCTGCCTCATGATGTAAATGGTAAGAGTAAATGGATAAAACTTGCTCTGTGCTTTATTTGTGAAGCAGCCCAGAAGCATGATAGTTTGGAAGATGTACCAGAATTTGATGAGGAATTGGGATTAAAATTCACTCGCAATCACCGTATTGAACTCTGTACAACTGAAGATCCTCATGAACGTCTCCTTGCGCTTGATTACCGTGATTGCAATTTCGCTGGACCCTTTATACATTGGTGTTTTATACCACAGAGTGACCTTGCAGAAAGTTCGAATAAGCGCTTGATCCAAGCTACAATTACACCTGATAGCACTGGGGCAAGGGTTACAGGGTGCGGGGTGAGTCTCATATACTTGGAAGATGTGCCCAAATTCGTCCGGAAATTGAATAAACACTATAGTTATTGCTATCACGGCTATCAGCCTGAACAAGAAGAAGATGGTATGAGAAGTATTCCGTTGACAAGCGGGGTTCAAACTGAACAAGATGAAGTACAGGAACAAGAAACTACTACTTCAACCCGGATTGTGGGTCAATTGAGAAGAAACGTGGAGTCATTGCTTGAAAAACTATTTGAGGTACTCTCTCTCTCTCTCTCTCTCTCTCAAACACACAAAAAAATGATGACTGAATTATTGATATCATGATTACCATACATATCTTTGTCTAGGGATTACAGCAGGGCCTTCCGAATCTCTATGATTATGGTTTTATTTTTTGTCTGCGAGAAAGATTACCGTGGTTTAGTGAACAAAGCAGTTCGTCTTCATGCACAGTAAACTTACGTCTTCCTCCAAATCTGCACAACAATGAGAAATGGGCAGGACTTTCTCTCTACGTTGTCTGTGCTCTGCCTCCAGGTCTTCCGCTTTTTCGCACTTTCTATGAGTGTCACTTGTATACACCTATTGAGGCGGTGGGCCATGAGCAACTGATGCATCGCCTAATGTTATCTTCCTCCTTGGATGACAATGTGGGGTCACATCGACTCCTCATTATTCATATACCACGAGTACGCTTTCCGGAACGTCTGAATCGCTGTCATTTCATTCAGGCTTTATTTGGATGTAGAACTCCAGGTGTGGAGGTTGAAATGTGTGGGATGCGTCTTGTATACAACCAAGATTTGAAAGGGTTGATCCAAACAATCGCCCATTGCACCAATGATCGGCCTGCTTACTACGGAACTGGTGATTTTACAGAAACCAAGAAATATAAGGGAATTAGTTTGGGAGCTACAAGTTTGCTAACGAATCTGCTTGAAGCAGCCAAATCCAGCGAGCACAGCTCTGTCAGCTCAGTTTGTCATCCTTTCATGCCTATAGATTTCCGTCCAGAACCTTATAATGAGTACTCCCAACATGAAAGAAAAACAACACCAATTCATCCACTACAGTACTTTGGCAATGCCTTTTATCCTACCAACAAAATGAGCTCAGATCAGAATCAGCTCCTAGTAAAGATTTAATTTGAGCCTTTGCTCTCTCTCTCTCTCTCTCTCTCTCTCTCTCTCTGTGGATCCTGATGTCTTTCTTATATTTTGCAGGACTTTGAACGTGACTTGAAATATAATTCTTGTTTCCCTCCAAATGAGATTGTAGAGTGGTTCGGGCATCAAAGCAGTGGCCCCTCTGTAAAAATCCTTCTACCATCAAATCTATGTGAAGACACCAACTGGATAGGACTAGCTTTATGTGCATACTTTTCAATCCTCGACCACTCAACTACCGACCTTGACAATTTGAATCCTGAAATTTCTCACAACCTTACATGTGTATTGGAAACTGATAAAGGTTGTCTGGAAGCTCTCCATGGCTATTGCACCAACAGTCAAGAATTCGAGTGGTTGTATTGCATGGGAGGATTCATTTGGCTGTCCTATATACCACGATGCTGGTTTTCAGATCAGTTGAAAGAACGACGCCACCTGGAGGCTTCAATTGGAAGTGATCATGGAAGATTGGGTGTGCATAGGTGTGGGCTTCGTCTCATATATCTGGAAGATGAGGAAGGGCTTAAGGAGACCATAATGCACTGCATGACCTCCTTGTCAGATATTAATCAAGGAAAAGATGAGCAAAACCAGAACTGCGAGGCAGGATCATCTGGTATAACTGGCAGCAACATTGTAAATCCCCATATTGAAAGATCAGAGGAGCCCAATGATAAGAAATGGGTATGATTCTCTCTCTCTCTCTCTATTTATGTATCTGACACCTTGTCTCTCCCTTACAGAACTTTGGTTGTCACTCTATGTATAATTCTTGTTTCCCTTCAAGCATCACTCTGGAGTGGTTTGGGGATCAAAGCAGTGGCTCCTCGATAAGAGTCCCACTACCACCACATTTATATAGAGCCACTAATTGGATAGGATTGGCTTTATGCGCATCCTTTTCAATCGTGGATAATCCAACTGCTGACCTAGACAATTTGAATCCAGAAATTTCTCACCACCTAATATGTCACTTGGAGTCGGACAGAGGTACAATAGAACCTCTCCATGACTATTGCACCACCAACGAAGAATTCCAATGGTTGCCTTTTGGAGGATTCATTTGGGTATCCTATATACCACAAGCGTGGTTTTCAGATCAGTTGAATGAATGTGATGTCCTGGAGGCTTCATTTGCAAGTGATCATGAAGCATTTACTGTGCACGAGTGTGGGCTACGTCTTGTATATGAGCATGACGAGGAAGAGATTAAGCAGACCATATTGCACTATATGATGTCATTGTCAGATAAGAAAAGAAAAAATAAGCAATGCCCCACGGGTGATGCAGGATCATCTAGTAGGCCTAGCAGCTATATTGTGAAACCTCATCTCGAAAGATTAGGAAGGCCTAGTGATGAGAAATGGGTATGACTCACTCCCTCCCTCCCTCTCTCTCTCTCTCTCTCTCTCTCTCTCTCTCTCTCACACACACACACACACAAACATATATAACACCTTGAGACCTTGTCTCTCTTTTACAGGACTTTGATCGTCACTCCACATATAACTCATGTTTCCCTTCAAGCATAACTCTAGAGTGGTTCGGCCATCAAAGCAATGACTCCTCGGCAACAATCTCGCTGCCACATAATCTAAACTTAGACAGCAATTGGATAGGATTAGCTGTATGTGCATACTTTTCAGTCCTGGAGCGTCCAACTGTCGACATTGACAATTTGGATATTCCAGCAATTTCTCACCACCTTATATGTAATTTGGAATCAGATAGAGACAGTCTAGAATCTTTGCACGACTACTGCACCACAAACGAAGAATTCCTATGGTTGCATCTCGGAGGATTCGTTTGGGTATCCTATATACCACGAGCATGGTTTTCGGATCAGCTGAATGAATGCGGTGTACTAGAGGCTTCAATTGCAAGCGATCATGAAGCCTTTAGTGTGCAAAAGTGTGGGCTCCGTCTTGTATATCAGCATGATGAGGAAGAGTTTAAGCAGACCATATCTCGTTCTCAGATAAGAAGGGAAAAATAAGCAACACCCTCACCGCCCGTTGAACAGGATCAATGACACTAAGGGTAAACTAAGGACTGGAATAACTTCTCCTCATTAGCAGATTTTGCTACCTTGGGAACTCCTCCTCAATATATTGATGCAGTCAAGCATTCATCTAGTTCTCAGTCGAAGTCCATTATGAAAGTCATTATCTTTTACTGGTTGAATCAATTACAGAGTGGTTAGCTTTTCTTTTTTTTTCTATTAAAAAAAAGTGGTTGATTAAGTATTTGATCATTATATGCGTTTCCACAGCTAATTTAGTATCTATTTTAATGGTGGATTACAACAGAGCACTTCTTCTTATTACAGCTTAATTGGGTAATTTAGGTTAGTTACTAAATGCTGTTCTTCTTTTGAAGCAAAAACAGGGCAAAATAAATACGAATTCATACAAATGAAAATGCATATGACAATTGGGAACCAAAAGACATTCAATAAATAAAAAAGATCAAATTTTGACATACCCGATGTCGGCGAGCTGAAGATTGAGCACGCCCATGATTATTTATTCAACCCTCAAAATTTGTCTGCTACAGAAGCTATGGCTTCCGTTGAAGAACTCTATCAAGTATCAGGACAAACTGAGAAGGAGGGTCCTTCAATCCATTGGCAAAGATGACTGCAAGTGACATCTGGATTTTATACATTCAAATTCTCTCTTACAGCTGAGTTAACTGGAGAAAAATTGAAGTAATGAACCTGTCAAATTGAACTTGTCATACCAGACCTGGCAACTTGTTTTAACTTGTCAAATTGGACTAATTAGTCAAATTAGTGTTCAGTGTTCAGGTTTTATTTTCACTCATTTTTTTCAAAAACTGAAAACTGAAAACATATTTGATAATAGATTTCGTTTTCAGTTTTTAAAAAAAGAGTGCCGTTAAACAAATTTTAAAATTAACTGAGTATATCCTATTACCAAATTATTTATTAAATTACTAATTTAGCATAACATAAAATAACTAAAAAGAATATATTGAATTGTGAAATAAATATAATTTTAATAAGTATACCATACTCACCATACTCATTATATTCAACTCTAATTAAACATAGAGAAGTTTTCATATTACTTGGTGCCCACAAACAATGCCGCAAGCACTGACGAAGGCACAAGGAGATGTCATTGAATGGTGTATAGCATATAGGAAGGGATAGATAGCAATGGTTCTAATCCAGCTAACTTACTTGCAACAGTATCAATCTTTAATGAGTGACTAGAAGATTTTTCCCTTTGCAAAGTAAAAAACGATCTTCATAAACATATGATAAGGCAAACTTCCCACGTACTTTAAACAGATCAACCTGGAGGAAAAATAAACCTGATTCTATCAGCTACAATATAGCCTTCATGACAAAAGAAAAAGAATTAATTTTAGTCACTCAATACAAGTAGATTATAACAAGACATCAAGCTGGATATCAACCAACAAATAATCACACAAGTAGGTTTACTTAATTTAAGGTTGAAGAAGATGAGAAAGTAAGGAACATTAAATAAATTGCAGACATTGATATTTCCACCGGCTTCTCTAATAACATCACCAAAGTCTTCTATGCCCTTACTTTCCTCCCAAAGTAAAAAATTTAAATAAATTATAGACATTGAGATTCATGAGTGTAGAAATTGCAACAAGTAAGAGCTGGAAAAGTATAACACTCATAAAAAAGAAGGATTGGTATTAGGGTGTTGTGTAATACAATGTATTAGGGTGTACCAAGGGTATTTTTGGTAGTTAAATAGGGTGTACTTAGTTAATTTTACATTTTGATTAAAATATTAGGGTGTACTTAGATAATAGGGTATACTCAGTTAATTTTAGGGTTTGTTTAGCAACACTTTAAAAAAATTATCAATTTTCAAAGTCACCCTTATTTTTTAAAACAATGTGTGTGTGTGTATGTGTTTTTTTTTTTTTGGTTACTTTTCTTTGTCATTCACCAAATTTACATCACCATACATGCATTGCACTTCAGTTAACAAAACTCGATATTTGGAACCTCTCAACTTGGCCCGGTGCTGGACTCTTGTGTTCAGCCGTAGACCCAATTCAAGCCTCAAACCTCTAAATCCAAAATTCTCCACAAATTCATCATAACTCCAAAAAAAAAAAAAATGATTGAAAATGTTATAAACTCTTTGTAACATGCACTTTCATTCTTTGATCTCATATTTCCCCAGCGACATGAGCTAGCCGAAAAGTTGAAACGATCTAAAGAGAATCACTCTTAAAAATAATTTTTCTATAATCCCTTTCTATTGCCATAATTTTCCCAAATGGTTGTTAACTGACATGACTCTCCTAAGAACACCCATCAAACTCAACCAATTCTGGAATTATGAGTGAAAAACGCAAACAACTCATAGAGTTTTTGGACTTTATTGACCAAAAAAGACTAAGAATAAAAATCTAAAACGCCATTTAGTCACTCCATACATGTTGCTAATCTTCCTCCGAGACATGACATAGAGAGCGTCATTTAGTCACTCCATAGACCTAACACACCAATCAACAGTAGATCTACCATGACAACATCCCCCTGCACGCACACATCCAAAGTCAGCCTAGATTCATGGCATGAACAATAGATCTGTCAAGGAAGACCATATCGACATAGATCCGCCAAAAATCGAAGAAAGTGAGAATTGGAGAAAAACCCCTTAAATCTTAAGCGCTCTCTCTCTCTCTCTCTCTCTCTGTGGGCTATGGTTTTTTCGTTTAAAAAAATACAACTTTTTAATCTATTAACTTTTGAATGTGTTGGGATATAGAGAAACTAAAAAAAGATAGTTTCTCGTCATATTCCTCCAATGAAATCCTTCCCATATGGAATTGGTGGGAAATTGCTTTCATATGTACGCATTTTCAGATCTCTCTTTAATAAATATATGATATGGGCATGTGAGAAGTGCACTAGTCCATCGTTCACTCTATAATTTTTTATCTTTCTTTGGTCTCAGGTTCCACGCATAAAATAAGAGCGATCCTAGTTTCCTTCTTCGATCTACCTACCTCATCTTCTTGCCACTACACGTGAATAGTGTCAATTTGTGGTTCCACCCATCAAAGTCTACAAGTCTAAGGCAATTACTATTCATTGTACTTTATTTCCTATTTTTTTATACTTTAAACCATTAATTTTGATAAGTTTTTTAGATTATATCGGATGTCACGTAAAATAAGAGCGAGAGATCCTATTTGAATTTTTTTGTTTCCTTAGGGAAAAAATACTGATTTTTTCGATTTTGCAATTTTTTATTTTACCCGAGGAGCTGTTGGCAAAGGAATAATGATGACTGAAGCCCTCCTGCTGCAGCGCTGAGCTTTTTTATTGGCCTTTTGCCCGACTTTTGCCTAGGTGCTCTAATATTCCCATTCTTTTGATTAAAAGGAAGCTAATCTTGACTTAGACTAATTAATCTCTGATTATTTAGTGTCCTGTTCGTTCAAGCCTTGTATTGCACTCAGCTACCAAGCTAGTTTTGGTTTTGCAAATAATTTTAAGTAGCCAAAGGTTTCATTGCCAGGTAGCAGGTTGGTTACTGATTTAGTTTTTATCCAATGGCCGATCCCATGACCACCCAAACCTCCTTAGCTTTGCCTCCTTTCTCGACCCCTCCACTGAAACGTGAGGTGTTCCTCAGTTTTAGAGGTTTCGACACTCGAAAAGGTTTTACTGACAATTTGTACAAGGCCTTGATTCACTACGGAATCCACACTTTCATGGATGCTGAACAACTCGAAAGTGGAGAACCCGTTTCAAAGGAACTCTTCAAAGCAACTGAAGAATCGCAAATATCAGTCATCATTCTTTCAACGAACTATGCAACCTCCACATGGTGTCTGAATGAACTTGTCACTATGGTTGAACTTGCGGAAAACGACGAGTCCAGACTGATTTTGCCTGTGTTCTATGGCGTGACGCCATCCGAAGCTCGAAAACAGATTGGAGTTCATTTTGAAGAGGGGTTTGCTCAACATAAAAAAGATTTCGAAGGAGAGCCAGGAGAGGTGGCAAGGTGGAAGAAATCTCTCACTGCAATCGCCAACCTCTCAGGATATGATATAAGAAATTACAGGTAAGGCTGCTGCTTTTTATTATGTATTTTTTTTTTGGGGGGTAAACATTTCAGTTATATCTTTTCATAGTAGATGTTGGTCAAAACTAGCTCCTTTGATCAAATACGGATCCTCGGATCACCTTTGTTGAGAGGACGGAAAACTAGAAAACATAATAGGTTTTACATGTTTTCGTCTTTAGTTATTACTTGTAATGACCAAACACTTGACATAAAGCTGTAACCTTTCTGCAGAAACGATACAATAGTGATTGAAAAGATAGTTGAACGTATTTTTGGTGTTTTGATTAACACATTCTCAAATGATATAAAGGACTTTGTTGGTATGGATCGTGTAAACCAAATTAAATCCAACATGAGTTTAAGTATAGGGTCTGAGGAAGTTCGTGTAATAGGGATTTGTGGGATGCCAGGGATTGGTAAGAGCACCATGGCAAAAGCTCTTTCTCAAAGAATTCGCAATCAATTCGACGCTTTCAGTTTAATTTCTAAGGTCGGAGAGATTTCTAGAAAAGAAAGTTTATTTCGTATCAAAAAACAACTTTGTGATCACTTGTTGAATCAGCAAGTAACTACAAAGAATGTCGATGATGTGATATGTAAGAGATTGTGCAACAAACGGGTGCTTATAATTCTTGACAACGTGGATGAATTAGAACAAATAGAAGCTGTAGCTGGAAATGATGGTGCAGAATTGTCTAGTCGGTTTGGTAAGGGTAGTAGAATCATCATAACCACAGCATATGAAAGGTTGTTGATAAACTATAATCCAAAAATATACACAATTGAGAAACTTACTCAAGATGAATCTCTTCTTCTCTTCTGCCGGAAAGCATTCAAAAAAGACCATCCTATGGATGGTTATGAGAAGTTGTGTTACGAATTTCTGGATTAACGTTGATGGTCTTCCTCTGGCTCTTGAAGTTTTCGGTAACTCCTTACTGAACAGAAGTGTAGAAGATTGGTCTAGTAGATTGGCTTCTTTAAAAGATGATAACTACTCTGGTAAGAACAAAATTGTTAATTATCTTAAAGCAAGTTTTGATGGATTAGAGAATCAAGAACAGCGGGAAATATTTCTGGACATTGCGTGTTTCTTCAAAGGCGAGGATGCATGCCATGTAGAAAAGATATTTGAAAGTTGTGGCTACTATCCAGGCATCAATATAAACATCCTTTGTGAAAAATATTTAGTGAGTATCGTTGGAGGAAAATTGTGGATGCACAATTTACTACAACAAATGGGCAGAGAAGTTGTTCGTGGAGAATCCAAAAAGGAAGGAGAACGCAGCAGATTGTGGCTTCATACAGATGCCATTCATGTACTGAAGGGAAATAAGGTGAGAAGTTTAGTAGAATCATACACTACTCTCTAATATTTAATGAAATTGAGAAACCAGTTTGCTTTCCAATGCCTATGTTTCAATTTACATTTTTCCACTATGGCTATTAGGGGACAGATGCTGTTCAAGGTATTTTCCTAAGCTTGCCTCATCCAGACAAAGTATACTTGAAGAAAGACCCATTCTCAAACATGGACAATCTAAGATTGTTGAAGATTTACAATGTGGAATTTTCTGGATGCCTTGAATATCTTTCAGATGAGTTGAGCTTCTTGGAATGGCACAAATATCCTTTAAAATCTCTGCCTTCAAATTTTGAACCCGATAAACTTGTTGAACTGAACTTGTCTGAAAGCGAAATAGAGCAATTATGGGAGGAAATTGAGAGGGTAAGATTACTTACTCTGTCCATTTCATAAGTTGAATTTGTTTATCAAGTTAAGTCTTTCAGAGAAAGCTTTTTATGTTAAATTCTCTGCAGCCTTTGGAAAAGTTGTTGATACTCAACCTAAGTAATTGTCAAAAGTTGATCAAGACCCCTGACTTCGACAAAGTCCTGAACCTTGAGCAGCTAATCCTTAAAGGTTGTACAAGCTTGTCTGAGGTTCCTGACATTATCAACTTAAGATCTCTCACAAATTTCATTCTTTCGGGATGTTCCAAACTTGAAAAGCTTCCAGAGATTGGTGAAGACATGAAACACTTAAGGAAACTTCATTTAGATGGGACAGCAATAGAAGAGCTACCAACATCAATCAAGCATTTGAGTGGCCTTACTCTGCTCAATCTCAGAGACTGCAAGAATCTTCTGAGCCTGCCAGACGTCCTTTGTGCTACTTTGACATCACTTCAAGTTCTCAACCTGTCAGGGTGTTTGAATATCAACAAGCTGCCAGAGAACTTAGGGAGTTTAGAATGTTTACAGGAGCTAGATGCAAGCGGGACAGCTATACAAGAGCTACCAGCATCAATCAAGCATTTAACCGGCCTTACCCTTTCTAAGCTGAAAGTCTGCAAGAACCTTTTGTGTCTTCCAGACGTCATTTGCACTGCTTTGACATCACTTCAAATTCTCAACGTCTCAGGGTGTTCAAATCTTAACGAGTTACCCGAGAACCTGGGGAGTTTAGAATGTTTACAGGTGCTTGATGCTAGCGGCACTGCTATAAGCCTTGTACCTGAAAGCATCTCTCAACTTTGTCAGCTTGAAGAACTTGCATTGAATGATTGTAGCAAGCTTCAATCATTGCCACAGCTTCCATTTAGTATAAGAGCCGTAAGTGTACATAATTGTCCTCTGCTGCCGGAAGCACATTCAAATAAAACAACGGTGTGGCCTTCAGCTGCTGCCGGATTTGGTTTTCTAAATCCCCAAAGAAATGAAGACAAAGCTCAGGCGTTTTGGTTACCGGATAAACATCTTTTGAGGCCATTCTATCAAACATTCTTTGAGGTCTCTCTCTCTCTCTCTCTCTCTCTCTCTCTCCTGAACATTTTATTATTATCTTTCTTTCGTTTCTATTTTATAGGGTGCCATTCAGCGCGGTGAAAGGTTTGAATATGGTTATCGATCAAATGAAATCCCAGTATGGTTGAGCCGTCAGAGTACTGAATCCACAATAACAATCCCTCTACCTCTTGATTTAGACGGTAAGAGTAAATGGATCAAACTTGCTCTGTGCTTTGTTTGTGAAGCAGCTCAGAAGCATGATAGTTTGGAAGATGTACCAGAATTTGATGAGGAACTGGGAGCAAACTTCACTCGCAATCACCGTATTGAACTATATACAACTGAAGATCATCATGAATGTCCCCATGTAATTATTTACCGCGACTGCAATTTAGCTGAACCATTTATACATTGGTGCTTTATACCACGAATTGACCTTACGGAAAATTCGAATAGACGCTTGATCCGAGCTTCAATTACACCTGACAGCCCAGGAACAAAAGTGACAGGGTGTGGGGTGAGCCTAATATACTTGGAAGATGTCCCCAAATTTGTCCAGAAATTGAATAAACACTATCTTGGCTATCAGCATGAACAAGAAGAAGATGGTATGAGAAGTATTCAGTCAACAAGCGGGGTTCAAACTCAACAAGAAGTACAAGAACAAGAAACTACTACTTCAACCAGGATTGTAGGTCAATTGAGAAGAAACGTGGTGTCATTGCTTGAAAAACTATTTGAGGTACTCTCTCTCTCTCTCTCTCACACACACACACACGCACACAAACACACAAAAAGAATGACGACTGAATTACTGATATCATGAGTATGTTTGTCTCTAGGGATTACAGCAGGGCCTGGTTTTATTTTTCCTCGACGTGAAAGATTACAGTGGTTTAGTGAACAAAGCAGCACGTCTGCATGCACAGTAAACTTAGCTCTTCCTCAAAATCTGCATAACGATGAGAAATGGGCAGGACTTTCTCTATATGTTGTCTGCAGTCTGCCCCCAGGTGCTTCACTTACTACTCGCACTTTCTACGAGTGTCATTTGTATACCCCTATTGAAGCTGTGGGCCATAACCAACTGATGCATCGCCTAATCGTATCTTCTCCCTTGGATGACAATGAGGGGTCACATCGGCTCCTCATTGTTCATATCCCACGCGTACGCTTTCCAGAACATTTGAACCGGTGCCATTTCATTCAGGCTTTATTTGGATGTAGAACACCAGGTGTGGAGGTTGAACTATGCGGGATGCGTCTCGTGTACAAGGAAGATTTGAAAGGGTTGATCGAAACAATTACCCGTTGCATCAATGATCGGCCTGCTTACTACGGAACTGGTGATTTTACCGATACCAAGAAATATAAGGGAATTAGTTTGGGAGCTACAAGTTTGCTAACGAATCTGCTAGAAGCAGCCAAATCCAGCGAGCACAGCTTTGTAACCGAAGTTTGTCCTCCTTTCATGCCTTTCGATTTCCGACCAGAATAGAATCTGCTCCCGGTGAAAGTTTAATTCGAGTCTATAGGAGAACTGTATATGTATATTATCAAATATCAGATTCTATAACAGTAAAATCTGTGATCCTTCCTCCAACAAATTTGGTGTCGGAGCAAAACCGATCCTTCTTCTGTGTTAACAATGACATCAAATTCAAATTCCTCAACCATTGGCAATGTCCTGAATTTAATGCCTATTTTTTTATGGAGAGAATTATGATCATTGGAGCCTACAAATGAAGACTTTGTTCATTTCCCAGGACCTTTTGGGATCTTATCCAAGATGGTTACGAGTAACCAAACACTTCATCTGCAGGAAAACAGACACCAGAAAAGTAACAGGCTTACAAGGAAAATAGGAAAAGAGATGCCAAGGCTATGTTCCTAGTTCAACAAGGAGTAAAAGCGAATATCTCTTTCCAAGATTTCTTTCAGCAACAACAAAAAGTGATCTCCATGAAACTCCAATCCTTGGGCACTTGGGATATTCTCAAAATTGAGTTCGAAGGTTCACAAAAAGTGATCTCCATGAAACTCCAACTTAAGGCCAACATTTTGGTTATCACAGGGGTTGTTTTTCTTGTTAAAGAATGTTATTATTGTAGATGGCTTGAATTTTTAAGGCCAACATTTTCTGTTTTTTTCTTTCTTAAATTAAGTTCGAACTTGGGTGCCATTCTGATTCAGTTCATTTTTCAGTTGATTGGTTTTCTTGCTTCTGATTTCCTTTGGATCAAAAGTAGAAGATAACTCTTGAGCAAAAATAAAATGGTTTATGTACTGGAAATTTTTTCTTTTTTCTGCTGCTCAATTCTACTATGTTTTTCTTGTTGTACAAATAGGTAAAATGAGTATGCTTCGCCTGGGACAGTTTTGGATTGGTTCTCTGAAATTAAAAGAAAAATGTTCCCTTCTCTTCTCATCAAAAAAAGAAAAAGAAAAATGTTATCTGAATTAAGTGAGGGAGGCCAAAAACAGATATTAGTGTACCAAATACCAATGCTTCAAGGTGGTGGATTTGGTGAAATTGTAGAAGGTGTGGAGTTTGCCATCTACTTGCTTGAGAAGGCAATCAATGACACTCCGGGCCAATTTTTGGCTAGAAGCAAAAACTATTACTATATATTGAATATATTGTAATCTCATATTTGTTTTTATATAGTCCCGATCACCTAAGAACTTAAAAATGAGGTCGTTTAAGGACCAAATTTACTCTAATGTTTCATCTTAGTCCAGCTCACGTAATGTTTTACTCTAATGATTTATGAGTTCTTTCATAATTATGATGTTATGTAGAGTTTTGAATTCAGATTGTATTCCATTGTGTAAATATTACAATATTTATAATTGCACAATAAAGATATAAACGGTAAGAGCCTTGAATGGCAGTAAATACAAGTTTGGAAAATAACAGATGATGGCGTGGCTTGTGAAGCGGTTTAGTGAGAAGATCCGCAGGTTGATCAACAGAGGGGATGAAGCAGACTTGATAGCTCCCAAGGATCACCTTCTCGCGAACAAAGTGGTAGTCAAGTTCAATGTGGCGAGTACGAGCATGGAATACCGGGTTTGCCGCCATATAAGTTGTGCTGAGATTGTCACAATGCATGAGAACTGGAAAAGGCGTCGGATGCCGAGTTCATGTAATAGGGAACAGAGCCAAGAAGATTCGGCGCAGGCATGAGCAAGAGCACAGTACTCGGACTCCGCACTAGAGCGCGAAACTGTTTGTTGCTTTTTGGAGCACCAAGAAATGAGATTGGAGCCCAAGTAGATGAGGTAGCCGGTTGTTGAACGACGGGAGTCTAGGCACCCAGCCCAATCGGCATCTGAGTAAATAGTGAGATGAGTGGAAGGACTTTGGGGTGTTAAATGAAGGCCAAAGTCAATGGTGCCCTTAACATAGTGGAGAATCCTCTTGACGGCAACCATGTGAGGAGAGCGAGGAGTGCTCATAAATTGGACCACAATATTGACTACAAAGGAAATATCTGGGCTGGTAAGGGTGAGGTATTGAAGACTCCCGACAAGTTCACGGTATTACTGTAGGAGAAGCGAGCAAGTCACCATCACGGCGGTTAGAACAGTCTTGGCCGTAAGAGGAGTGGAAGCGGGCTTAGCATGTAAGAGATTACTTTGTGTAACAAATCATGAACATACTTCAGCTGATTGAGATGAAGGGCGCCATCATGAGAAACAACCTGTAAACCCAAGAAGTAACTAAGAGGACCAAGGTCCTTGATGTCAAATTGGCAGCTTAAAAGAGATATAAAATTTTGTAAAAGAGAGGAATCACTACCAGTAATCACAATGACATCAACATATAAGAGGAGGAAGATGCTGTGGGATCCTTGCCGGAAGATAAAAAGTGAAGAGTTTGCCAAACTTTTGGAAAAACCAAGGGATAA
The DNA here is from genome assembly GCF_029339155.1 of Prunus mume. Taxonomy (NCBI): domain Eukaryota; kingdom Viridiplantae; phylum Streptophyta; class Magnoliopsida; order Rosales; family Rosaceae; genus Prunus; species Prunus mume. The sequence continues at coordinate 13,365,798 of NC_142705.1, forward strand.
GAGGAAGGAGCTGATACGATTAAACCATGCATGCGGAGCCTGCTTGAGGCCATAAAGAGACTTGTGAAATTTATAGACATGAGAGGGGTGAGCAAGGTTCACAAAACCAGGGGGTTGGACCATGTATACGTCTTCTTGAAGGAACCCATGAAGGAAGGCATTCTTGACGTCAAGCTGCCGTATGGACCACCGGCGAGAAACAACAAGGCGATAACGGTGCGAATTGTGGCTAGTTTGACAACAGGGCTGAAGGTTTCAAAGTAGTCAATGCCAGGGCATTGATGAAATCCATTAGCAACTAGGTGTGCCTTATAACGTTCAATACTACCATCAGAGTGATGCTTAATGCGGAAGACCCATTTGCAACCGACTGGAGTATGTGTGGGAGGTAAAGGAACAAGAGACCAAATCTGATTTCGCAGCAAGGCATTGATTTCTTCAGACATTGCCGTGCGCCATGATGGATGTTTAGAAGCCTGAGAAAAATAAGTGGGTTCAACATCGTCGATGCATTAAAAAGCACGAGGACCGTATCAGAATCGTGTTGTCGCGCGATTTTTAGGTGAGAGATGCCATCACGTAGTCGTGTGTGCATGGGATGAGCAGGTGGTAATACAAGTGGTGGAGGAGCTGGGTCCAAGAGGCAAGAGAAGCAGTGGATCGCGCAGTTCCATAGATGGTATCACGAGGCCTTTTAGAATACATTTGGAGCAAGGGTGGACTAGCGCAAAGGAAGTTACTTGAGTTGATGAGAGGTCTTTGTGCAGGTCAGGCAGTAGGTCTTGTGCTTATGTGGGTTAGGGACTACGGCTTAAGGAAAGATGGAGGTGCCAGAAGCTTGTGGAAAGGTAAAGGTGCTGGAAACTTGTGGTAAGGTGGAGGTGTCGGAACCTTATGGAAGGATGGAGGTGCTGGAAGCTTGTGGAAGGGTGGAGGTGTCGGAAGTTGGTGGAATAATGGAGGTGTCGGATGCTTGTAGAAGGATGGAGGTGCCAGAAGCTTGTGGAATAATGGAGGTGCCGGAAGTGGAAATGTCCTGCGTGGGCATTAGTGGTCCAGGAGGGGCCGCATGTGCTGGAGAGGAGAGGTAGAGTCCACAGGATGAAAATTTATTTCGGTATACTCTGAGGAGGATGAGACCTGCAAATGCTGAAAAGGATAACTTGTTTCGTTAAATAAAACATGTCGAGAGGTATATACATGACTAGTGGAGAGATCGAGGCAGCGATAGCCTTTATGTTGGGTATTGTAGCCAATAAACACACATTCAGTGGTACGGTTGACAAGTTTGTTTTCTGTGTAAGCACCAAGATGTGGGTAGCAAAAACAGCCAAAAGTCCTAAGATGAGAATAGACAGGAGGTTGGTTAAAGAGTTTGGTGTATGGGGTTTGCCATGATAAAATTGGGGTGGGTAGGAGATTGATGAGGTGAACAGCAGTGAGTGTCGCGTCAACCCAAAGTGTGTGACGGGCATGGGCTGTAGTGAGGAGGGTTCGAATTATTATGGCAATGTGGAGGTGTTTACGTTCAGCAATGCCATTTTGTTGTGGGGTGTGGGGACATAAGAACCGTTGTTGAATGCCTAATTTGTGATAATAGTGAGTGAAAGAGTTGTTTACATATTCAATGCCATTGTCACTTTAAAGAAACTTGATGGAGGAATTGAAGATGTTATGTATCATGGAGACAAGAGTTTGAAAATGGTGAAAAACCTCACTTTTGCGACGCATGGGATAGATCCATGTATACCTGGAATATTCATCTCTAAATAGTACATAATACCAAAAACCAGTTGTAGAAGGAACAGATGACATCCAAACGTCAGAGTGAATAATTAAAAAAGGGAGAGTGGGCATGAATTTCATGAGTAGAAAATGGTAATTGAGTAGATTTGCCAATAGCACAAGGCTTACAAAATTCCTTATTTAATTTGAAACCTAAATAAGAAGAAAGACAAGACAAAACAGTGGAAGATGGATGACCAAGACGACGATGCTAAGAAGTGGAATTAATGGAAGTGAGGGCATGCTTGACGGGGGAGGTGGATGGAAATGAGATAGGATAGAGACCATCTTTACATGGGTCCTGAAAAAGAAGAGTACCAATTTGTAAGTCATAGATTTGAAAAGAATTGAGATTAAATACAAAGAGACAGAATTATCACGAGTAAAGCGAGCTACGGAATGAAGATTAGTACGGAGAGAATGAATATGGTAAACATTACGGAGAGAATATGCAGAAGAACCTAAAGAAATAGGGAAGAGTACCAGTGGATGAAAAGGTTAGACAATCACCGTTACTCAAAAAAATGGAGTCATTACCCATATAGGATTGAGGGTTCAAGGTTGGTGGCAGTACCAGTCCTATGATGGGTTGCTCCGGTGTCAAGATTCTAGGTATTTTCATAAGGTTGGAGAAATTGTGCACTGGCAAATGGAGGAAAAGTTTTAGGGCCACGGAAGCAATGGGGACATATTGCGTGAGTGTCTTGGGCAGCGTTACACATGGGGCATCATGGGGCCTAGGAGGCCAGGAGCTTGGGACCGTTCTTGTGGACAATAGGCCATGAGGCAGATGACTGGGAACCAATTGCTAGTCCAGCGGATTGGACGTGTGTCATGCCAACCACGGTAGGGACCAGAGAAGCCATTGGAAGACCACGGTTGGAATTGATGCTTGCTACGAGTTCCAACCGCAACCTCCACGTCCACGACTGCCGCGACCACCGTTGCGGCACATCCTAGTGCCACGATTAGAAGAGCCACCACGATGAGAGAGAAATGGTTGAGGACTGAGTGGCCATGAGAATCTTAGACTGGCTGGTGTGAATAGGATCGGTGCGAGGAGTCTGAGCTTCATATGAGAGTAATCGAGCACATAGGTCAGCAAAATCAAGAAGAGGAGGAAAGTCTAAAAGAGCGGTAAACAACATTTTGTAATCAGGACCCAAGCCACAAAGGACGCCAATGACAAGATCTTTATTGGAGACGGGCTCATTGATGGCAGCAAGAGAGTCCACAATAGATTTAGCTTGAGAAAGGTATTGGTCCACAGTTTGTGTTCCTTTTTGCAAGTCCATGAGTTGTGTTGGAATAAAAAAAAATCACAAAAAAAAAAAAAATTGAAACGTGGGATTGGACACCCACAATTTTGATACCCATTATTAGCCACATCTAGCAAGCAGCAAATTGAGGGTAGAGAGGTGAGGGTCTAAACCAATGAAAATTCTTAAGAGAGGTTAGTGGCTCCTATTTTTGGGGGAGTTGATTTTTCAGTTTCTTTGTCTTATAAAGAGGACATCAGTAAAGAAAAAAAAAGAGAAAAGAGAAGGAAACGACATAAGAAGAAAACTGATCAGGAGAAAAATTACAAGAGCACAGACACAAGAGAATACTTTTCACAGGTATACTGAGTCTTTCAATTAGTTCTTATTGGGTGGCAACCCTCAAATCATTATCTTAGATGATGAATCCATATTGGGTGGCAACTCTCAAATCATTTTCTAGGATGATGAATCCAGATTGGGTGGCAACCCTCAAATCAAACTCTTGGATGATAAATCCATAATGGGTGGTAACCCTCAAATCATTTTCTTGGATAATGAATCCATATTGGGTGACAACCCTCAAATCAAACTCTTGGATGATAAATCCATAATGGGTGGCAACCCTTAAATCATACATATGAACGGAAAAGCCATGAGAGGATTCCTATCCAACAAAGCTCAGCCGAGCAAAAGGAAATCATCCTGAAACAAAAAATGGTGTTCTAAGTGTTAATTCCAGAATGCACAAAAAAAAGAGGCGTGAACTACCTCTTGGACTCTCTAGCCACTCCTCTCCAGCTCTATATGAGAAAGCCTTTACTTTTCACTGAGTAAACTACATAAAAAAAAAAAAAGGAAATGAAAAGGAAGTTAGTCATGAAGAAAAGAACAGGCAGAAAAAATGGAGATCTGCAAGAAAAGTGGCTGTTCGCCACTTTGTGTTTCTCAAAAAAAAGAAGATGAAACAACCATGTTTTTCTTTTACTAGAGGAAAGCTGGGTGCATGCAATAAAAAAATAAACCAAGAAGAAAGTCAGCACGATTCGAGGGTTTGGCTTGGTGCTGCGTATAGTAGCAGCAGACAAAAAAAATGGCCATCGAAAAGAAAAACGTTAAAGATAGCACGTTGGTTTTCCTTTGTATGGGCTTGGTGTGGCAGGTTTGGTGTTGTAGATAACACCAATAAATAAATTAAAAAAGAAAAGAAAAGAGAAACATAAACCAAAAAGAAAGAGAAGAAGAAAAGTCAAAACAAAAAAAGAGGAAGGTGGTTGACGCCGCTTTGTTGGAGATTGGAAGAAAAGAAAAAAAAAGACACAAGAAACTTGGTGTTGCAGAGAAAAAAAAAGAAAAAGACAAAAACAAAGGTTGGAACCTCTTGATATTTGTGTCAGTTTTTCTTCTGGTTTTCTCCTTTGTTTGCAAAGGTTCTGTACTTATTGTGACTTGGTGTACTCTTTTGAAGACGGAAGAGATGCAATATTTGCTTTCAATTTGGACTGTTCTCAAGCACTCCAGATAAACATAGGAGTGCAAGGTCCGACTTACTTGGAAACAAACTCTACAAAGAGTTGAGTAGTTATCAGGTTGCATCAATGGGCTGCTTGACCAAAGCTTTTCTTGGGCTCCTTGTTCGTAGGCTAACTATCAACAAATATCAAAGGACCGAGATAGAAAAATGGGCTGCCAAAAATAATTGCCCATTAACTCTCAAAAGCCCATAGTATTTAATGGGTGATCCAAATAATTACCCATTAAATTTACATAGGCCCAGATTTCCTATCATATGGTTAATGGATCAATTCAACCATCCTCATAGCCATATTTGGGCCCAAGTCCAAATAATGTTAATTTTAGAAAATTAGTGGGTTAATTAAAATTGCTCATTATTTTTCTTGGACATTAACAAAAAGGAAAAATGGTACAAAACCATCCAATTGTTCCCATGGGTCATCTACCCATGAAAATTCCAATGAGATTAAATTTGAATCTCAAAGACACCAACTCTAAATTATTGGGCCATACTTACCCATTAATTTCTAAATCTTGGAACTACGCCGGTTTGATCCCATCAAGGGTACGTAGGCAATCTAGCATCCCAATAGACGTAACCGCAACCAAATCCCCACAAATTAAATATCTACCTTTACACAAATCAATTCCGAACAACGTTGGTTTGATCCCTTTGAAAGAGTACGTAGGCAATCTAGAGATTCAATCCAGATGCAACCATCCCAAACACAATTCCATATCGAATCTCTGGCTTATTCAGCTAAATTCACTCAAACACTCCTCAATCAAATTTATTCAAATTCTTCCTTTTGAAATGAGTCATCAATTCATTGCCAATCTTTGAACTACAAGTGGCTTGATTCCCGCTAGGGATACGTAGGCATCTTGAGGTTGGACTTGGGAGCAGCTGCAAAACCAAACATACACGTTATATTTCTTTATGATGGAATCAAAGGGTTTTCCCTTGTAGCAAGGGATTGTAATTAAGAGACTTGCATCTCGAATGGGTCGAACCTAAAATAATAAAATCCCATTAATTAATTAATGGTTGTGAAATTATGTTGGGAGGTTCACATTTTCCTTAAACAAGTTGAAAATGGAGGATTGACTCGCTAGCCACCGAGGTCTGAGAGAAGTGGCATTATAAGCAATCCCAAATTGCTTTTGAGGAGTCACAACCAATGGTGAGAGCCAACACTGATTCAGATAAAGTGCTGGTGAGATAACTGTAAATGAGTTGGTCTTGTTGAAACCATGTTTCATAGGCAGGATTAGGTTGATGAGGAGCAGGTGCTTGGTCAGGAGAGGATGCGGGTAGGGGCTAGAAGGGAGAAGGTTGAAGAGATGAGCCATCAACATATTTCCACAAGCCATGGCCAATGAGAAAAGGTTTGATTTGTCGAAGACAGAGAAAATAGTTGGTGTCGGTGAGCTTGATGAAATGGGAGGAGTGGGGACCAGGAAGAGAGGTGGAGGAGAGAAAAGGGATCGTTTAGGCTGATACCCAGTAGAGTTTTGAATTCAGATTGTATTCCATTGTGTAAATATTACAATATTTATAATTGCACAATAAAGATATAAACGGTAAGAGCCTTGAATGCAGTAAATACAAAATATTTGGAGAGTAAGTCAACTATTTTGATTAAGAAGAATCTGTTTCAGATTCTTCTTCCTTGATGAGTGTGTGTGGTTTAACATGTTATATTTATTCACTATGAAAGGATTGCATTAGGGTTTGGTGCCTGAGACTCAGCACTTGGGGGGGTCAACCTACTATAAGATTGGGGAGATTCAAAATGCTCCTTAAGATGCATTTGCTTGCAAAAATGAACCCAAGTCAAACTCCAAGACTTGCATGTGGTTCTTGGTGCATTTTCTGCTGGCACCCTGATGTATTTTCAAAGAAAAACCCTTCAAGCTCAATACTTTAGAAAAACACCCTGATGTACTTTTATATGTGAACAATTATCAACACATATTTCTTAAATTGGTGTGACATCAACTTGCCTGGAATGATTACACAGTAATAAAATAAATAAACACAAGTTGAAAGGTAACAGTGTTAGAATTCATAGTTTTTGTAATCAATTTTGTATATTTTGGATGTTTTGGGAGGAAGAAATTAGAGAGAATGAGATTTTTGGAGCAACAATATTGCTGAAGGAGCTATGTTTTCATTTCCACTATCTCAGATATAACCGTTAGAGGAGAGAGAGAAGAGAGATTCTTCTCTAACTGATTTACACAGGAAATAAATCCTAGCCCTTGATCCTATCATCCTATGAGATGAATACACTTGTCTTGATCTGACAATTACATCCTAAGCCACTTGGACTATGATCCAACGGCTCTCAATACAACCAGAAAAATTAAAACATATAAACTAAAATTCAACAAAACTTTGACTTTTGACTCTAAGAACTTCAGCTGAAGGGTTACACATCAACACTCCCTTCCCTTTGGCTGATTTCACATCAAGTAGTTCTCTTAGATGCACAAAACAATCCTTGGACAAAGCCTTGGTTAGGATATCTGCAATCTGATCTTCTGTCTTGCAGTAGATTAGTTCAATCTCCTTTGCTTGAATAGCATCTCTAATGAAATGAAACTTTTGACTAATGTGTCTGGCTTTCTGGTGGAAAACTGGATTATTTGCCATTGCTATGGCAGAGGTATTATCACACAGAATTTGCGTGCCTTCTACTTGCCCCTCTCCAAAATCTTCAAGTATAAACCTTAGCCATTTAGTTTGTGATGTTGCTTCAGTAGCACTAACATATTCTGCCTCTGCAGTGGACAAGGCCACTGTGTTCTGTTTAATTGATGCCCATGAGAACATACCAGATCCTAGTGAATGCATATCCTGAAGCACTTCTTCTATCATCTTCACTTCCTGCCCAGTCACTGTCACAATACCCTATTAAGGTAGCTGTCTTCCATTTTATAAATTCAATTCCAAAGTCAAGTGTGCCCTGAATGTATCTCAATAACTTCTTGGCTGTTCCCATGTGTTTTCTAGTAGGATTATGCATGAATCTAGCAAGCAAGCTAGAGGCAAACATTATGTCTGGTCTGGTAGCTGTCAGATATAGCAGGCTGCCTACAATTTGTCTGTATTCACTCTCATTTGCTGCCTCACTACCATCTTCCTTACACAGCTTCTCATTTGCAACTAGTGATGTTACCACAGTCTTGCAATCCTTCAATCCAAATTCTGGTATAGCAGGCTGCCTACAATCTTTCTGTATTCACTCTCATTTGCTGCCTCACTACCATCTTCCTTGCACAACTTTTCATTTGCAACTAGTGGTGTTACCACAGTCTTGCAATCCTTCAATCCAAATTTCTCAATAATCTTCAAGGCATATTTCTTATGATGAAGATGTATTTATCTATTTGTACTACTCCCATGCCAAGAAAATGGTGAAGTAGTCCCAGATCAGTCATTTCATAATGTTGCATCATATCATTTTTGAACTCTTCAAGTAACTTTGAACAACTTCCAGTATAGACAATGTCATCACATAGAGTGAAACAATAAGAATACCTGAAGGTTCACTAGTTTTGACATAGAGTGTTGCTTCACTAGGACTCTTCTTGAATCCTGCCTTGTTGAAATAAGAATTTATCTCATCATACCAGGCCCTTGGAGCTTGCTTTAGTCCATACAAGGCCTTGTTCAACTTATACACTTTGATCTCTTCATTTTCCTTCACAGGACCCTGTGGCTGCTCAACATAAACCTCTTTCTTTAAAACTCCATTCAAAAAAGCAGATTTTACATCTAGTTGATCTAGTTTCCATTTCTTTTGTGCAGCAAGTGTTATCAAGGTTTTAATAGTGTCCAGTCTTGCTACAGGGGCAAACGTCTCATTATAATATATTCCAGGCTTCTGAGAGTAGCCTTTTGCCACAAGTCTGGCCTTGTTTTTCTACATAGATCCATTAAAATTTAGCTTTGATTTATAAATCCACTTGACACCAATGATTGGCTTGCCAAATGTTCTATCCGCTAGCTCCCATGTATTATTTTTCTCAATCATTTCTAGCTCAGCCTTCATTGCATTTTTCCATGCCTCATCAAGATTAGCCTCTTCAAAACTCTCAAGTTCCACAATGCACACATTGCATTGAGCCATGATTTCATTCAAACTTCTCAATTTCTTAGGTGTGTGATCAACAACTTGAGAGCTTTCAAGTCCTTCATCCTGCAGTATAGTACCTTCATCCATTTGAGTTGGTGTATCCAAGCTTTGACTTGATTCATCTTGCAGTGTAGTACCTTCTTCCATTTGAGTTGGTGTATCCAAGCTTTGACTTGGTTCAGAGTTTTGAGTCTCAGCAGGCACAGAAACTGTCATTTCCCCTGCACTTGCACTTTCCCACTTCCATGAAGCATTCTCATCAAAAACCACATCTCTAGACAGAATAATCTTTCTAGAGTTTGGATCAAATAGCCTGTACCCTTTTTCACAGATTCCATACCCCACAAAGATGCACTTGTCACTATTTTCTTCAAGTTTATGCCTTAGTGTTGAAGGAATGAGCACATGACAAGGAGATCCAAACACTTTTAAATGTGCAATACCTGGTTTTTTGCCAGTATAAGCCTCAAATTGTGTCACATTCTTGAGAGATTTGGTAGGACTTCTATTTAGTAGATAGACTGCAGTATTCACAGCTTCTGCCCAAAACTCATAAGGAATACTCTTCACAATACTTGTTGAATTCACTTGACAAAAACTCTCCACCTTTGTCACTTCTCAAACCTTTCAGTTTATATCCACTTTGGAGCTCAGTCATGGCTTTAAATTTTTTAAAACATTCAAATGCACTTGACTTGTTTATGATGAAATACACCCATGACATCCTAGTACAATCATCTGTAAACAGCAGAAAATACTTGTTTCCCGAGATAGATTCAGTCTACATTGGTCCACAGATATCTGTGTGAACCAATTCCAAAGGACATGTAGCTCTCCAAGTGGACTCCAATTGGAAGGAATCTCTGTGTTGCTTTCCTAGCCTGTAGCCTTCACACATCTACTGAAATCTACCCCAAATGAGGTAAGCCATGAACCATGTCTTGACTCTCAAGCATTTTGATGCTCCTTTCATATATGTGTCCCAATCTCTTATGCCATGTCTGCAAACAGTGTGTAACACTTGCCTTTAAAGCCAGATCACTTGTAGACATCATTGTAAGAGGAAAACATTTGTTATTTGTCATTTGAACTCTAACAATAAGGTTATCCAATGACCAAGCATCATAGATATTCACCACATTTCCTCTAAACACAAGATAATATCCATGCTCCATCATCTGTCCAATACTAAGTAGATTTTCTTCAATACTAGTACAAGCATCACTTCTTGAATGTGCTTCCTCCCCAATTTGGTGTCTATCACTAGAGTCCCTTTTCCTGCAACTGGAACTATTTCTCCAGTTCCCATCTTTACTTTAGAGGTCAAGTTCCTTTGAATATGACTAAAAGTCTCTCATCACCTGTCATGTGGTTACTACAACCACTGTCAATGTACCATGAATGATTCACCTTCACATCAGTTGCAGCATTGCAGGCATAAAACAAAGTACTAGTTTCTTCAACTTGATTTGCATAGTTCAACTTCTGTACATTTTTATTTCCATGGCAGTCTCTGATCATATGTCTAAATTTCCCACATCCGTGGCATTTGGGCTTCCCTTCAAACCAACACTTTCCATAGTGCAGTTTATCACAGTGTCTACAAGCTACTTTGTTTCCATCATTAGATTTCCAGTTTTTCTGAGATTTTTGGTCTCCAGAAGAGGCTCCATTCTTAGAAGTTTTCTCTTCAATATTCAAGCTAGTAAAGGCCTTTTCTGTAGAGTTCTCAATAAGCCGATCCTATCTGAGCTCAAAGCTCTTCAGAGAAGCAACCACCTCTTGAATTTCAAGAGTCTCAAGATCCTTAGAGTGTTCAATCACAAAGCATATAGGATCATATGATTTTGGCAAACTAAACAGTAATTTCTGCACAACTCTCTCTTTAGATAGTTCTTCACCATAACTCTTCATTTGATTCAATATATCAAACAATCTAGCAAGATATACAGATAGAGATTCACTATTTTCATGCGAGTATATTCAAACTCTCTATGCAAACCTTGCAATTTTACATTTCGTACCTGTTTGTCTACTCTAAATTCCAGCTTCGGAGTATCCCAAGCACCTTTTGAGGTCTCCTCGTTAACAATTCTGGGGAAGAGTTGATCTGAGACAGCACTTTGGATCAACCCAAGTGCGCAAGCATCCTTCATTAGAACCTCAGTCAACGTAGGCTTCTCAGCAGCCTTAGTCTCCTCTATCTCCTTCTTCTCCTTCTTTGGATCTGAAGCACCGAAACCATTTTCAACTAAATCCCACAATCCATGAGATTTCGAGGATGGTTTTCATCCTAATGCTCCAGAACTCATAGTTTTCTCCATTGAAAACTGGTGTGTGAAACTCAGTAGTGCCCGATCCTGCCATATTAGACATTGGATTCAAGAAATCACAACTTCGTTCATCGAGTGAGCTCAAACCCAGCTCGAATTGATTTCGACTCCTTGTTCACAGATTCACGCCCAACTCAAGTAATCGAACCTGGCTATGAGGCCATGTTAGAATTCATAGTTTTTGTAATCAGTTTTGTATATTTTGGATGTTTTGGGAGGAAGAAATCAAAGAGAACGAGATTTTTGGAGCAACAATATTGCTGAAGGAGCTATGTTTTCATTTATATAAGATATAACCGTTAGAGGAGAGAGAGAAGAGAGATTCTTCTCTAACTGATTTACACAGGAAATAAATCCTAACCCTTGATCCTATCATCCTATGAGATGAATACACATGTCTTGATCTGACAATTACATCCTAAGCCACTTGGACTATGATCCAACGACTCTCAATACAACCAAAAAAATTAAAACATATAAACTAAAATTTAACAAAACTTTGACTTTTGACTCTAAGAACTTCAGCTGAAGGGTTACACATCAACAAACAGGCAGCAAAGGTCAACTCAACAATACAGTGGTATACAAATGTAGAAATATAGACAAAAAGGAAAGATTGAAGGCACCAAATCTTATCAGCAATGAAGCCAACTACGGAAACCAAGTTGATGTTCAATTCACAAACAATTTCAATGCATTTTCTGTAGCAGGCTGCATGCATACAAAGTCCTCCTTTTTTCAATCAGTGTTGCTTATGCACTTTCACTCTGTAAGTCATCCACGTTTACTAAAACATGAGGAAAGTAAAAAAAAATCATTAGAGATACACTCGGTAATGCAACTAACACAAATATATTACAAAGATTAAAAAAAATAAAAATAAATTGAAAGATGAGAGCGTGAGATATTTTCGTGAGTGCGAAAATCACCCCCTCCGTCCTAAACGCAATCCGGGTACAATGCAAAATATGCTCTTAATTTTCAGGATCATAACCACCCAAGTTGTGCTCTTGGACAAAAAGATAAAAGGGTTCTAGATGTCGAAACCATGAACTGGACATACTATATGATCGTTTTACGAATCAGGAATTGTTTTTCACAAATGCTTGGAGAAATAAATAATTATAGACATACCAACAAAGTCTGAGAAACCTTGCCATTGTTAAATCTTCCTCGAATAAAATCCTTCCCATATGGAATTGGAGGGAAATTGCTTTCAAATATAAGCATTTTCAAATCTCTCTCTAATTAATAGTGGCAATGATTATGCCTTCCATTGTTGACTGAGTAAAGGCATGTGAACGTGGAAGTCCATGAAAGTAGTCAACGAAAGTCCATCGTTCACACTTCACACGATCAGGTTCCACACCACTTTTTTTACACCAGAAATCAAACAAGTTGGGATAAAATAAGAGTAACAGATCGTATTTACACGAGAAAATCAAAAAAGCTCACTTAAAAAAATAAATAATTAGTTGTCATCATATGATAATTCAGAGTTAGAGGCTGGACTGGGGAATATAACTAGAATTTAGTCCTTATTTCCTTCTGCAATCCACCCACCCCTTAAAATAAGATGACTGAAGCCTGCTGCTCTTTTGGCTGTTTGGCTACGCAGTTCCAAATCTTTTTGATTAAAAGAATACTAATCTTGAGTATTTATATTGCGCTCTATCAGCTCAGCCAGCCACCAAGCTAGTTGGTTCTGCAAACACTTGTAAGTACCTTTCAAAAGCTTCCATTACCAGATAACAGCGGGTTGGTTACTGATTTAGTCACTCCAATGGCTGATCCCATGACCACCCAAACCTCCTCAGCTTTGCCTCCTCCTCCTCCCCGTCCACTGGAATATGAAGTATTCCTCAGTTTTCGAGGTTTTGACACTCGAAAAGGTTTTACTGACCATTTGTACAAGGCTTTGATTCGGAACGGAATCCACACTTTCAGGGATGATGAACAACTGAAGAGTGGAAAACCCATTTCAAAGGAACTCTTCAAAGCAATTGAAGAATCGAAAATTTCAGTCATCATTCTTTCAACAAACTATGCGACCTCCACATGGTGTCTGGATGAACTTGCGAAAATGGTTGAACTGGCAGCAAACAATGAGTCCAGATTGATTTTGCCCGTGTTCTACAACGTGACACCATCCGAAGTACGAGAGCAAACTGGAGATCATTTTAAAAAGGCATTTGCTCAACATGATAAAGATTTCGAAGGTGAGCCAGGAAAGGTGGCAAGGTGGAAGAAGTCTCTCAATGCAATAGCCGAACTCGAAGCCGAAGGATTTGATCTGACAAATTTTAGGTAAGGCTGGTTCTTTTAATATGTATGATCTGACAGATTTTAGGTGACGCTGGAAAAATCTATCAAGTATCATGGTCTAAGCTTTTTTCCTAATATTATCGGTTTTACTTGTTAGAGCTAGGAATAGCATGGAATAACAAAAACTTAAAAACTTAAAAACTTAAAAGTTCCTTAAAACGAGAGATTCACTAATAAAGGACCCTGTACACTACATTAGTAATCAGAGTTTGTCTAGGGAGTGTTTGATCGTGAGATCAAATAGCTAGATTGATCAAATATTGTATAAAGTCTACAAGAGTGTCACTCAAAGAAAAACTCTATAATAGGCCATATAAATCAAAACCGAATACATCATTTTAGTAAAGTATAGGAGAAGCCCGCATGACATTAGAAGGGTGCACGTTGAGAGGCCGGAAATCTAACTACAAGTATAGTATGACTAGAAAACACGACGAGTTTTACATTTTTTCGTCTTTAATTATGAGGTATACTGACCCAAATACTTAACAGAATGCTCTAACTATTTGCAGATACGAGACAGATATGATTGAAAAGATAGTTGAACGTATTTTTGGTGTTTTGATTAAAACATTCTCAAATGATGATTTAAAGGACTTTGTTGGAATGGATCGTGTAAATGAAATTAAATCCAAAATGAGTTTGTCTATGGGTTCAGAAGAAGTTCGTGTAATAGGGATTTGTGGGATGCCAGGGATTGGTAAGAGTACTGTTGCAAAAGCTCTTTCTCAAAGAATTCGCAGTCAATTTGATGCTATCAGTTTCATTTCTAAGGTTGGAGAGATATCTAAAAAAGAAGGCTTATTTCATGTCAAAAAACAACTTTGTGATCACTTGTTGGATAAGAAAGTAACCACAAAGGATGTCGATGATGTGATATGTAAGAGATTGCGTGACAAACGGGTGCTTATAATTCTTGACAACGTGGATGAATTAGAACAAATAGAAGCTGTGGCTGGAAGTGACGGTGCAGGCTTATCCAATCGGTTTGGTAAGGGAAGTAGAATCATCGTAACCACAACAGATGAAAGGTTGTTGATAGATTATAACCCAGATATATACACAATTGAGAAACTTACTCCGGATCAAGCTCTTCTTCTCTTCTGTCGGAAAGCCCTCAAAACAGACCATCCCACGGATGCTTTTAAGAAGTTGTCTAACGAATTTGTAGATTACATTGATGGTCATCCATTGGCTCTTGAAGTTTTCGGTCGCTCCATTACGGAAAGAGAAGAAGATTATTGGTCTACTAAATTGAAGTCTTTAAAAGATAAAGGCTACTCTGGTGAGAGAAAATTATTGGTGTTCTTAAAGCAAGTTTTGATGGATTAGAGAATCAAGAACAGCAGGACATGTTTCTGGACACTGCATGTTTCTTCAAAGGCGAGGATGTATGTCGTCTAGAAAAGATATTTGAAAGTTGTGGCTACTATCCAGCATCAATATAACCATCCTTTGTGAGAAATCTTTAGTAAGCATTGTAGGGGGAAGATTGTGGATGCATGATTTACTACAGAAAATGGGCAGAGGACTTGTTCTAGGAGAATCCAAAAAGGAAGGAGAACGCAGCAGATTGTGGCATCATACAGATGCCCTTCCTGTACTGAAGAAAAACAAGGTGAGAAGTTTAGAAGAATCATACAGCACTCCCGAATAAATGCATTTTGACTTCATCATCACTAATATTTAATGAATTGTGAAAAACAAATGTGCTTTCAAATGCCTATGTTGCACATTTACTTAGATTAAAATGTTTTTTATTTAATTTCAAGATAACATGTCCACTTTATTTGAATTTTGAATTTTTGGTTTTTTGTTGCTAATAGTCTATGGTATAAATATTTTTCTACTATGGCTATTAGGGGACAGATGCTGTTCCTAAGCTCGCCTCAGCCAGACAAAGTACACTTGAAGAAAGATCCATTCTCAAACATGGACAATCTAAGATTGTTGAAGATTTTCAATGTGGAATTTTCTGGATGCCTTGAATATCTTTCAGATGAGTTAAGCTTATTGGAATGGCACAAATGTCCTTTAAAATCTCTGCCTTCAAGTTTCGAACCCAACAAACTTGTTGAACTGAACTTGACTCAAAGTGAAATTGAGGAATTATGGGAGGACATTGAGAAAGTAAGATTATTTATTCTGTCCATTTCTTAGGTTGAATTTGTTTATCAAGTTAACTCAACCTTAGCCTATGGTATGAATTTGTTTATCAATTATATACTACTTTTGTTTTTATTATTTTATTTTTATGAATTTCTTTACAGCCCTTGGAAAAGCTGGCGGTATTAAACCTTAGTGATTGTCAAAAGTTGATCAAGACCCCTGACTTCGACAAAGTCCCAAACCTTGAGCAGCTAATCCTTAAAGGTTGTACAAGCTTGTCTGCAGTTCCCAACGATATCAACTTGAGATCTCTCACAAATTTCATTCTTTCGGGATGTTCCAAACTCAAAGAAGCTTCCAGAGATTGGAGAGGACATGAAACAATTAAGGAAGCTTCATTTAGATGGGACAGCAATAGAAGAGCTACCAACATCAATCAAGCATTTGACTGGCCTTACTCTGCTCAATCTTAGAGACTGCAAGAACCTTTTGCGTCTGCCAGACGTCATTTGTACTAGTTTGACATCACTTCAAATACTCAACGTCTCAGGTTGTTCCAATCTTAATGAGTTACCAGAAAATTTAGGGAGTTTAGAATGTCTGCAGGAGCTCTATGCAAGCAGGACAGCTATACAAGAGCTACCAACATCAATCAAGCATTTGACTGACCTTACTCTGCTCAATCTCAGAGAATGCAAGAACCTTTTGACTCTGCCAGATGTCATTTGTACTCATTTGACATCACTTCAAATTCTCAACCTCTCAGGATGTTCGAATCTTAATGAGTTACCAGAGAACTTGGGAGTTTAGAATGTTTACAGGAGCTTTATGCTAGCGGGACTGCTATAAGCCAAGTACCTGAAAGCATCTTTCAGCTGTCTCAGCTTGAAGAACTTGTTTTGGATGGTTGTAGCATGCTTCAATCATTGCCACAACTTCCATTTAGTATAAGAGCTGTAAGTGTACAGAATTGTCCTCTCCTGCAGGGAGCGCATTCAAATAAAATAACGGTGTGGCCTTCAGCTGCAGGATTTAGTTTTCTAAGTCGCCAAGGAAATAACGACATAGCTCAGGCATTTTGGTTACCTGATAAACATCTATTGTGGCCATTCTATCAAACATTCTTTGAGGTCATCTCTCTCTCTCTCTCTCTCTCTCTCTCAAATTAACTTTTTTTTTTTTTTTAAATTATCTTTCTTTTACTTCTATTTATAGGGTGCCATTCAGCGTGGTGAAATGTTTGAATATGGTTATCGATCAAATGAAATTCCAGCATGGTTGAGCCGTCGGAGTACTGAATCCACCATAACAATCCCGCTACCTCATGATTTAGATGGTAAGAATAAATGGATAAAACTTGCTCTATGCTTTGTTTGTGAAGCAGCCCAGAAGCATGATAGTTTGGAAGATGAACCAGAATTTGTTGAGGAATTGGGATTCAAATTGAATCGCAATCACCGTATTGAACTATGTACAACTGAAGATCCTCATGAACGTCTCCTTGCGCTTGATTACCGTGATTGCAATTTCGCTGGACCATTTATACATTGGTGCTTTATACCACAAAGTGACCTTGCAGAAAGTTCAAATAAACGCTTGATCCAAGCTACAATTACACCTGATAGCCCAGGGACAAAGGTTACAGGGTGTGGGGCAAGTCTCATATACTTGGAAGATGTGCCCAAATTCGTCCAGAAATTGAATAAACACTATAGTTATTGCTATCACGGCTATCAGATTGAACAAGAAGAAGATGGTATGAGAAGTATTCCGTCCACAAGCGGGGTTCAAACTGAACAAGAAGAATTACAGGAACAAGAAACTACTACTTCAACCCGGATTGCAGGTCAATTGAGAAGAAACGTGGAGTCATTGCTTGAAAAACTATTTGAGGTACTCTCTCTCTCTCTCTCTCTCTCTCTCTCACAAACACACAAAAAGAATGATGCCTGAATTACTGATATCATGGGTTACCATACATATCTTTGTCCAGGGATTACAGCAGGGCCTTCCGAATCTCTATGATTATGGTTTTATTTTTTGTCTACGAGAAAGATTACTGTGGTTTAGTGAACAAAGCAGTACGCATCTGCATGCACAGTAAACTTACGTCTTCCTCCAAATCTGCACAATGATGAGAAATGGGCAGGACTTTCTCTCTACGTTGTCTATGCTCTGCCTCCAGGATCTTCCACTTTTCCGCACTTTTTATGAGTGTTACTTGTATACACCTATTGAGGCTGTGGGCCATGAGCAACTGATGCATCGCCTAATGTTATTTTCCCCCTGGGATGACAATGTAGGGTCACATCGACTCCTCATTATTCATATACCACGAGTACGCTTTCCGGAACGTCTGAATCGCTGTCATTTCATTCAGGCTTTATTTGGATGTAGAACTCCAGGTGTGGAGGTTGAAATGTGTGGGATGCGTCTAGTATACAACCAAGATTTGAAAGGGTTAATCCAAACAATTATCGCCCATTGCACCAATGATCGCCTGCTTACTACGGAACTGGTGATTTTACGATACCAAGAAATATAAGGGAATTAGTTTGGGAGCTACAAGTTTGCTAACGAATCTGCTTGCAGCAGCCAAATCCAGCGAGCACAGCTCTGTCAGCGAAGTTTGTCCTCCTTGCATGCCAATAGATTTCCGTCAGAAACTTATTCTGCTGAGGACTCCCAACATGAAAGAAAAACAACACCAATTCGTCCACCACAGGACTTTGGCAGTTCCTTTGATCCTACCAACAAAATGAGCTCAGATCAGAATCAGCTCCTGGTGAAGATTTAATTTGAGCCTTTGCTCTGTCTGTCTGTCTGTCTGCTCTCTCTCTCTCTCTCTCTCTCTCTCTGTGGATCCTGATATCTTCTCTTATATTTTGCAGGACTTTAAACGTGACTTGAAATATAATTCTTGTTTCCCTCCAAATGAGATTGTAGAGTGGTTCGGGCATCAAAGCAGTGGCCCCTCTGTAAAAATCCCTCTACCATCAAATCTATGTGAAGACACCAACTGGATAGGACTAGCTTTATGTGCATACTTTTCAGTCCTTGACCACTCAACTACTGACCTTGACAATTTGAATCCTGAAATTTCTCACAACCTTACATGTCTATTGGAAACTGATGAAAGTTGTCTGGAATCTCTCCATGGCTATTGCACCAACAGTCAAGAATTCAAGTGGTTGTATCGTATGGGAGGATTCATTTGGCTGTCCTATATACCACGATGCTGGTTTTCAGATCAGTTGAAAGAACGAGGCCACCTGGAGGCTTCAATTGGAAGTGATCGTGGAAGCTTGGGTGTGCATAGGTGCGGGCTTCGTCTTATATATCTGGAAGATGAGGAAGGGCTTAAGGAGACCATAATGCACTGCATGACCTCCTTGTCTGATATTAATCAAGGAAAAGATAAGCAATGCCAGAACTGCAAGGCAGGATCATCTAGTATAACTGGCAGCAACGTTGTACATCCCCCTTTTGAAAGATCAGAGGAGCCCAATGATAAGAAATGGGTATGATCTCTCTCTCTCTCTCTCTCTCTATTTATATATCTAAATATATATCTGACACCTTGTCTCTCCCCTACAGAACTTTGGTTGTCACTCGATGTATAATTTTTGTTTCCCTTCAAGCATCACTCTGGAGTGGTTTGGGGATCAAAGCAGTGGCTCCTCGATAAGAGTCCCACTACCACCACATTTATATAGTGCCACTAATTGGATAGGATTGGCTTTATGCGCATCCTTTTCAATCATGGAGAACCCAACTGCCGACCTAGACAATTTGAATCCAGAAATTTCTCACCACCTAATATGTCACTTGGAGTCAGACAGAGGTACAATAGAACCTCTCCATGACTATTGTACCACCAACGAAGAATTCCAATGGTTGCCTTTTGGAGGATTCATTTGGGTATCCTATATACCACGAGTGTGGTTTTCAGATCAGTTGAATGAATGTGATGTCCTGGAGGCTTCATTTGCAAGTGATCATGAAGCATTTATTGTGCATGAGTGTGGGCTACGTCTTGTATATCAGCCTGACGAGGAAGAGATTAAGCAGACCATATTGCACTATATGACGTCGTTGTCAGATAAGAAAGTAAAAAATAAGCAATGCCCCACGGGTGACGCGGTATCATCTAGTAGGCCTAGCAGCTATATTGTGAAACCTCATCTCAAAAGATTAGGAAGGCCTAGTTGGGTATGACTTGCTCATAACACCTTGACACCTTGTCTCTCTTTTACAGGACTTTGATCGTCACTCCATAAATAACTCATTTACACACACACACACACATATATATATAAAACACATTGATACCTTGTCTCTCTTTTACAGGACTTTGATCGTCACTCCATATATAACTCATGTTTCCCTTCAAGCATAACTCTAGAGTGGTTTGGCCGTCAAAGCAATGACTCCTCGGCAACAATCTCGCTACCACATAATCTAAACTTAGACAGCAATTGGATAGGATTAGCTGTATGTGCATACTTTTCAGTCCTGGAGCATCCAACTGTCGACATTGACAATTTGGATATTCCAGCAATTTCTCACCACCTTATATGTAATTTGGAATCAGATAGAGACAGTCTAGAATCTTTACATGACTACTGCACCACAAACGAAGAATTCCTATGGTTGCATCTCGGAGGATTCGTTTGGGTATCCTATATACCACGAGCATGGTTTTCGGATCAGTTGAATGAATGCGGTGTACTAGAGGCTTCAATTGCAAGCGATCATGAAGCCTTTAGTGTGCAAAAGTGTGGGCTCCGTCTTGTATATCAGCATGATGAGGAAGAGTTTAAGCAGACCATATCTCGTTCTCAGATAAGAAAGGGAAAAATAAGCAACACCCTCACCGCCCGTTGAACAGGATCAATGACACTAAGGGTAAACTAAGGACTGGAATAACTTCTCCTCATTAGCAGATTTTGCTACCTTGGGAACTCCTTCTCAATATATTGATGCAGTCAAGCATTCATCTAGTTCTCAGTCGAAGTCCATTATGAAAGTCATAATCTTTTACTGGTTGAATTACAGAGTGGTTAGATTTTTTTTTTTTCTAATTAAAAAAAAGTGGGGTTGATTAAGTATTTGATCATTATATGCGTTTCCACAGCTAATTTACTATCTATTTTAATGGTGAATTACAACAGAGCACTTCTTCTTATTACAGCTTAATTGGGTAATTTAGGTGAGTTACAACAGAGCATTTCTATTTTAATGGTGAGTTACTAAATGCTGTTCTTCTTTTGAAGCAAAAACAGGGCAAAATAAAAATGAATTCATACAAATGAAAATGCATATGACAAGTGGGAACCAAAAGATATTCAATAAATAAAACAGATCAAATTTTGACATACCAGATGTCGGCGAGCTGAAGATTGAGGAAGCCCATGATTATTTCTTCAACCCTCAAATTTGTCTGCTACAGAAGCTATGGCTTCCGTTGAAGAACTCTATCAAGTATCAGGACAAACTGAGAAGGAGGTGTAAGTCTGTACTAAGCCTTTATGCAATAATACTAACCTTGTTCAGTCATTGTAGCAGTAGAGAAATCTGGTCTCGTCTAGAAAGTCTTCTTCCCTCTGCAGCTCTTGATGTCTCTGTCTCTTAGATAGGGTGAGTACTGATTTTAGAGCGTGTTTGCTGCAAGGGAAGGGACCTCTATTTATAGATGCATCACTACGAAAGCCTTGCCTATCAAGAAGTATTCGAGTGTCCTTTTTGCATTAGAATAGGTTTGTTTCAATCCATGTTGTATTAGGAATCCTGATAATACTTGTGTTTGATTTTAATAAGCTCTGTACAAGCATTATCTAATGAGGATTGAGTTGTATCTCCTGATCAAACCAAAACCCGAATCCTCTTAGGATTAGAAGATCACCTTTTATGGATTAAGACAATAAATTGTCTTACATTCTCCCACTTGATCGATTAATCCCAAAGTTTTGTGTTGATCACTTAAGGCCTTGGTGAAATATAACTCAATCTGATTCCATCAAGCAATTGTCAATTTTAAAGAATGAAAAGGAACCATCAAGACTTCACTGAATATATAAGGATCCAGAGTCTTTATAATCACATTGATCATTCTTTAAAACCACATAAGCTTCCATCAAGATTAAACAGCAAAATAAACATGTTTCACTGTAAAGCTTTATGAACGTGTCTATTCATTGTCCCTTAATTTGACTACTAAGGTCTTATCATTTAAAATGATATCCTGTCATGAATGAAAATCATATGCAGACATCTTCAGCTAGCTTTCTGCTCAATTCATTCAATTGTTTATAAGTATATATATACATAACAATTAAACGTGTAAACTGTTTAACTAGAAAACTTTATTTCTGAATCAGAAACTGAAATCAACATCCATCAAAAACCATAACCAACTGTAAATTAAGACTTCAACAGAAAATTACTCTAAACTTAACAAGGCTCCCACTGATTTAAGCATTCAAATCATTCCTTAATCCC
Source organism: Prunus mume (assembly GCF_029339155.1). Classification (NCBI taxonomy): domain Eukaryota; kingdom Viridiplantae; phylum Streptophyta; class Magnoliopsida; order Rosales; family Rosaceae; genus Prunus; species Prunus mume. The sequence continues at coordinate 13,387,770 of NC_142705.1, forward strand.
ATGCCCATAACATGCCTATGGAACACTGCATTTGGGACTCCTTTTGTGAGAGGGTCTGCTATCATTTTGTCTGTACTGATATGACTTATATTAGTATAGCCTTGAGCAATTTTCTCCTTCACTATTATGAACTTGACATCCAATAGTCTTGAACCCTTTGTCCTTTTGTTTCCTTTTGCAAACAAAACAGCTGCGCTGTTGTCATTCTGTGTATCGATTCAACCACATTCAAACTGATAATGAAATTTCTTAACCATATGGCTTGAGAGGTGGCCTCATAGCATGCTAGAAACTCTGCAAACATAGTTGAACCTGCTGTCAGAGGTTGTTTTACACTTCTCCACGACACTGCACCTCCTCCAAACATGAATACAAAACCTGATGTTGATTTCATGGAGTCTTGACATCCTGCAAAATCAGCATCTGCATAACCTTGTAATTCCAGCGTGCCACTTCTTTTGAATGTCAGTTTATAATCTTTTGTCCTTTGCAAGTATCTTAACACTCTTTTCCCTGCAATCCGGTGAGCTGTCCAAGATTGGACTGAAATCTTCCTAGCACACTGACTGCAAAGGCCAAGTCAGGTCTGGTACAAACCTGCGCATACATTAGGCTTCCAACTAGTGAAGCATATGGTTTGTCAACCATTTCCAGCTTTTCTTGCTCAGTCTTAGGTGCTTGTTCAGTGCTTAGCTTATCCCCTTTTGCAATAGGAATATCACTTCCTGTGCAGTTTTGCATATTGAATCTCTTGAGCACCTTTTCTATGTAGGATTTTTGTGATAGTCCAAGTACCCCATTCTTTCGATCTCTGCTTATATCAATGCCTAAAACATATGATGCCTCAGCTAGATCAGTCATTTCAAAGTTCTTAGATAGGAAATTCTTGCAGTCATGTAACATGGTGAGATTTGTGCAGGCTAGTAAAATGTCATCTACATACAAAACTAGTAAAATGAAATGTCTCCCACTCATCTTCATGTATATGCATTCATCTAAAACATTTTCAACAAACCAAAGTCTTTCACTACCTTGTTGAACTTTAGGTACCACTGTCTAGAGGCTTGCTTTAATCCATAGATTGACTTGTTTAGCTTGCAGACCAAGTCCTTTCCCCCTTCTTGAACAAAACCTTCAGGTTGCACCATGTATATGTCTTCTTCCAAATCTCCATTTAGGAAAGCTGTCTTGACATCCATCTGGTGCAAGTGGAGGTCAAAATGTGCTACAAGGGTCATGATAACCCTTAATGAATCCTTGGTCGAGACCGGTGAGAAAGTCTCATTAAAATCTATTCCTTCTTTCTGTGTGAATCCCTTTGCAACCAATCTTGCCTTATACCTATCTATCTGTCCTTTTGAGTCCAGTTTCGTTTTATATATCCACTTACTACCAATTGGTTTGCAACCTTGAGGTAAGGTCATAAGCTTCCAGACTCCATTTTTCTCCATTGAATTCAGTTCTGACTTCATTGCTGCAAACCAGTTTTCTTTCTTTTCACTTGTCATGGCCTGTTTGAATGTTGTAGGATCTTCCATGGTATTCACATCATGTTCTGCTCCCTGTAGGTATACAAAATAATCATCTCCTAAGGCAGGTTTGCTTTGCCTTTGTGATCTTCTTAGTTCCAAGTTTGGTTCTGGATTTGCTACTTCTCGTGCTTGAGCCATGTCTTGATTTTCTGCTGGTGGTGCTTGATTGTCATTTAACTCCATTGGTTCTGCAATTTCAGGTTCATTGACATTGGTCTCTTCAGTGTGTTCGAGTTGAGTGTTGATTGAATCCATTTGAGGTAATCTAACAATTTCTTTACTTGGATTCTGTGGCATGTCATGGTTCAAGATTATTTCTTCAAAACTGAAACTTTCTTCCTCATCTATTTCTTGGTCAGTTTCTATAAAGACTGCTCTTGAGGTTTCTATGAATCTGGTAGTGTGTTTGGGACAATAAAATCTGTATCCCTTTGTTCTTTCAGGATAGCCAACAAAAAAACCACTTATGGTTTTTGGATCCAACTTCTTTTCTGCTGGATTGTAAGGTTTTGCTTTTGCTTTACAGCCCCATATTTTCATATGTTTAATGCTAGGCTTCCTTCCATTCCACACTTCATAGGGAATTCTATTTATGCTTTTGGTTGGAATTCTATTTAGAATATAGTTGGCTGTTTTTAAAGCTTCTCCCCAGAGAAAAATTGGCAGATTTGTACAGCTCATCATACTCCTTATCATGTCGTTCAAGGTCCTGTTTATTCTTTCTGAAATTCCATTTTGTTGAGGTGTACCTGGGTTGGTGTACTGAGCTATAATTCCTTCTTCTTGAAGAAACTTAGCAAAGGGTCCAGGATTCCTTCCAGTCTCATCAAACCTTCCATAGTACTCTCCTCCTCTATCCGATCTAACCACCTTTATTTTCAAGTTCAACTGGTTTTCTACTTCAGCCTTATAAATTTTGAACTTGTCCAATGCACTTGATTTCTCTTTAATGAGATAGATATATCCATATCTTGAAAAATCATCTGTAAAAGTTATAAAGTAGTTAAATCCCTCATGAGTTGGATTTGGAAAGGGTCCACATATATCCGTATGAATGAGTTCCAGTAAACCTTTGCTTCCCAATGCCCCTTTCTTTCTTAAGTTGGTTAATTTCTGATACATGGAATGCAAACTTCATCTTCGTTTTCATGATTCAATGGTGGTAAGACAATTCATTACGTTATTCATTTCTTTTGAAACATGTCCAAGTCTTTTATGCCATAATTTGAAGGAAATCTCATTGGTTTTGGTTGGTTGCACAGTGTTTATTTCCATTGATTCTTTCTTTACAGCTTAATCGAAACATTCCATCAATGAGACTTGCTTTGCCAACTAAATCTTTATTTCTGAAAATAGAACAACAACCAGTTCCATCAAAATTCAAACTAAACTTTGATTTTACAAGTCTAGTAGCTGAAATCAAACTTTTCTTCATAAAGGAACATAAACTAACTTCATCTACTTCAAATTCCAAAACCAAATTCTAACTTGATTCTAACTAACTGTCCCTATGACTTAATTAACTTGGACTTCTTCTCCATTTCCCATGAACACCTTCACTTCATCCTTGCTTGGCAGCCTCTTGTTTGTAAACTCCTGCAAGGAATTAGCTACATGAATAGAAGCACCACTATCCAACCACCATGAATCACATGAGAAATTAAACCAAATTAGATTCGAAACAGACCAAAATCAGATTGTTATTACCTTTTCCCTTCTTCTTTTCCAGCCACTTTTGTATTTCCTCTGCAGTCTCTCTTCATGTGTCCACCTTTCTTGCAAAAGAAACAACCTAATCCATTGTTGTAGGCTTCAAAGCTTATCCAGTTCTTCTTTCTTCCCACAGCACTACTTGTTTTCTTTGTTCTATTTAGTCTGAACCATGTTGACCATTTTGGCTCCCTTTTCTCTTATGATATTGTGCTCTTGTTGGACAGAAATAGTAATAAGATCATTCAAAGTCCAGGTCTCCTTCTTCTTGAGCAATGTAGGTTTCCTTGAGAGATTTAAACTCTTTAGGCAATGAATTCGGTGCAAAATGGACCATCATGTCCTCATCTACTACTGTCATATCCAGCTCTTGTAATTTCGTTCCTATGTCAATCAAGTTCATGATATGAGCTCTCACACACACAACCCTGTCCATCATACTTCATATCAATCAATTGATTCAGCAGGTGAGAACTCTTGACAGCTTTTTCAGATTCCTTGAACCTTTGTGCAATTGACTCATAGTATTTGTTGTGCATTCTTAGATTTAGGAATGCTTCCTTTCACTGATGAAGACATAGCCCTTTGCATGATTAACATAGCCATCTTGTTTGCCTTTTCCCATTTGGCACTTACTTAAGTCTTGCGAATCGCGAAGCTACATCTGCAATTGCTTTAGTTCGGGAGTTTCTCTGCAGCACAAAATCGTAATCCAGAAAACCTAGAGATATTTCCAGATCTTGTTTCCATTTTACAATTTGATCCAGTCAAGGTTTCGATGGAGTTGTGATTCCACCTGTAGAATTTGCAATACAAATTAAATAAAAACTGTCCCTAAAACTTTACTTAAACATGTTATCTCATACCTTTGGGTTTAAGTTTAAACATGTTCCAAAATCCTAGAGCCGGTTAATCGTTACAAGCTTCAATCCTGCACTCAAGTAACTCACATCTGTGGATGTAAAGATATACTACACTCACGTCATGCAATCAAGCCCGTCCAGATTGTCCAGTTGTTCCATAAGTGCTTTGTGATCAATACCTGTACAACTTTCCATTCGTGGATGGAGAATCATATAGAAGGCTACGAACACTGATGCAATTTAACGCCAATACTGCTGTTAAATTCAAGAACTCCTACACATACAGCTTTTGACCTTTGCATGCATGGATTTTCAAATTTTGGTCAAAACTTTATGAGCAGAAGATAACCTTATGCTCTTTAACAGTTAAGATTTGCAAACAAAAGAAAAACTGCTGCTGCATACTTTATAGCCTTACGATCAATTAGTCAGATTAAAGAACAAAAAGCCTAGGAGCTCTGATACCACATGTAAGTTTGTACTAAGCCTTTATGCAATAATACTAACCTTGTTCAGCCATTGTAGCAGTAGAGAAATCTGGTCTCGTCTAGAAAGTCTTCTTCCCTCTGCAGCTCTTGATGTCTCTGTCTCTTAGATAGGGTGAGTACTGATTTTAGAGCGTGTTTGCTGCAAGGGAAGGGACCTCTATTTATAGATGCATCACTACGAAAGCCTTGCCTATCAAGAAGTATTCGAGTGTCCTTTTTGCATTAGAAAAGGTTTGTTTCAATCCATGTTGTATTAGGAATCCTGATAATACTTGTGTTTGATTTTAATAAGCTCTGTACAAGCATTATCTAATGAGGATTGAGTTGTGTCTCCTGATCAAACCAAAACCCGAATCCTCTTAGGATTAGAAGATCACCTTTTATGGATTAAGACAATAAATTGTCTTACAGGAGGGTCCTTCAATCCATTGGCAAAGATGACTGCAAGTGACATCTGGATTCTCTCTTTCATCTTTTATACATTCAAATTTTCTCTTACAGCTGAGTTAACTGGAGATCGGGCAGTTTTTGAAAAAAGAGAGCTGGTAAACCCGGGAAACATTGTTCCTCTGAATTCTTCTTTTCTGTTTGGAAAAAAAGTGAAGTAATGAACTTGTCAAACTAGACCTGGCAACTTGTTTTATCAACTTGTCAAATTGGACTAATTAGTCAAATTTTAGTGTTCAGTGTTCAGGTTTTATTTTCATTCTTTTTTTTTCTTTTCAAAAACTGAAAACATATTTGATAATAGATTTCGTTTTCAGTTTTTAAAAAAATTATCAGTTTTCAAAAGTCACCCTTATTTTTTAAAACAATGTTTTCATTTTTCAAATCTTTTTTTTATTTTTATTTCTTTGTCATTCACCAAATTTACATCACCATACATGCATTGCACTTCAGTTAACAAAACTCGATATTTGGAACCTCTCGACTTGGCCTAGCGCTGGACTCTTATGTTTAGCCGTAGACCCAATTCAAGCCTCAGACCTCTAAATCCAAAATTCTCCACAAATTCATCAAAACTCCAAAAAAAAAAAAAAGATCGAAAATGCTATAAACTCTTTGTAACATGCACTTTCATTCTATGATCTTAAATTTCCCCAGTGATATGAGCTAGCCAAAAAGTTGAAACGATTTAAAAAGAATCACTCTTGAAAATAACTTTTCTATAATCCCTCTCTATTGCCATAATTTCCCCAAATGGTTGTTAACTGACATGACTCTCCTAAGAACACCCATCAAACTCAACTAAGTCAAATAATTCCTTCTATTTGGAATTATGAGTGACATAATTGGGACAACTCATAGATTTGGGAGTTACTCAAAATTGCCAAGAATTACCTAAAATGCTGATAAAGAATTGATTCACTAATCTTCCTACCGAGACATGATATCCCAACAAATCAACAGTATCTAATTACAACATCCCCCTAGGTATTGATTTGATATCTACATCCAAAGTTAGGCCCAGATTCGTGGCATGAACAATAGATCTGTCAAGAAAGACCATATCGACATAGATCCGCCAAAAATCGAGGAAAGAGAATAATTCCCCATTTAAATCTTACGTTCTCTCTCTCTCCTCTCTCTCAAGACCGGCTATGGTTTTTTCGTTTAAAAAAATACAGCTTTTGAATCTACAACAATGTGTTGGGTGAATGTAGCGTCGCCTATTAATTCCCAAACATAAATTATTTCTCACAAACCCTAGGTTGCCACCTTTTTGTAGATATGATCTTTCTCTCTGACACAAGCATCCGGCCATAAACATTCGAGTTCTTAATCCAGGATCCTTGAAATATCCTACATCTGAACTTTGCCTTGAATTTGGAGCTCTTGGAACTACCAACAGTATTTGAACTATCAACATTATTCGAAACTACCGGAACCCGAATGATGATCTTAAGACCGTTCCATAATACTTCTACATATACAAAATTTTCACAAAATAAAACTCACAATTTGAGTGAACAAACCATCAACTCATATATTTTTGGATTTTATTGACCAATTAAATTAAATATATTCTACATAACATAAAAGGAAGAATAAAACGTCACAATTTTCCATCAGACATGATCAAAAGCGTCATTTGGATTTCACTCCATTGCCCCAACATTAAATATACTACATATACAACAGTAGACTTGCAAACCATAACATCCCCTTACTCGCAATATAAACACATCCAATATAAGTCAGCCCAGATTTCATAGCATGAATTAAATAGATTCTACATGTACAAGGAAGACCGTCATCAACATAGATTTGCCAAAAATAAAAGAAAATGAGAATTGGGGGATGTTTCAAACCAATTATATATCTTAAGCGTTTAGAACTCTACTCTCACTTTAGCTGGCAGCAGCCAGCTGAAGACACCTCATTGGTCAAGGAGAGATGGAGTTGAAGGCTTGGGGGGGATGGTTTTTCGTATCAAGGGTTGGAAAGAAATACAAAAGAAATTTGGGGTTTTGAAAATGAAAGAATCTTTTGAATGGACAGGAAAAGCGCCGTGTTGGGATTATTCCACGCCAAAGCAGAGAAGCACTGTGCAGCTCCAAGAGCTCAGAGGACCTCATATTCCTTCCAACGAAATACTGTGGCTCCGCCTCTGCATATGGAATTGGTGGGAAATTGCTTTCATATGTATGCATTTTCAGGTCTCTCTATAATAAATATGTAGTATGTGGACCTGCCTCTTGAGAAGTGCACGAGCCCATCGTTCACACTATAATTTTTTATCTTTCTTTTGGTCTCAGGTTCCACGCTATCTTTTTACACCAGAAAATCAAACAAGTTGGCATAAAATAAGAGTGAGAGATCCTTGGTTTCCTTTTGCAATCTACCTACCCTTTAAAATAAGATGACTGAAGCCTCCTGCTCTTTTGGCTGTTTGCCTATAATATTCCCAATCTTTGGATTAAAAGGAAGCTAATCTTGACTTAGACTAATTAATCTCTGATTATTTAGTGTCTTGTTCGTTCAAGCCTTATATTGCACTCAGCTACCAAGCTAGTTTTGGTTCTGCAAATAATTTTAAGTAGCCAAAGCTTTCATTGCAAGGTAGCAGGTTTGGTTACTGATTTAGTTTTTCTCCAATGGCCCATCCCATGACCACCCAAACCTCCTTAGCTTTGCCTCCTTTCTCGACCCTTTCACCGAAATATGAGGTGTTCCTCAGTTTTAGGGGTTTCGACACTGGAAAAGGTTTTACTGACAAATTGTACAAGGCCTTGATTCACTACGGAATCCACACTTTCATGGATGCTGAACAACTCGAAAGTGGAGAACCCGTTTCAACGGAACTCTTCAAAGCAGCTGAAGAATCGCAAATATCAGTCGTCATTCTTTCAACAAACTATGCAACCTCCGCATGGTGTCTGAATGAACTTGTCACTATGGTTGAACTTGCGGAAAACGACGAGTCCAGACTGATTTTGCCTGTGTTCTTTGGCGTGACGCCATCCGAAGCACGAAAACAGATTGGAGTTCATTTTGAAGAGGAGTTTGCTCAACATAAAAAAGATATCGAAGGAGAGCCAGGAAAGGTGGCAAGGTGGAAGAAATCTCTCACTGAAATCGCCAACCTCTCAGGATATGATATAAGAAATTACAGGTAAGGCTGCTGCTTTTTATTATGTATTTTCTTTTTTGGGGTAAACATTTCAGTTATATTTTTTTCATAGTAGATGTTGGTCAAAACTAGCTCCTTTGATCAAATACGGATCCTCGGATCACTTTCCACAGTCACATTCCAAGAAAGTTAAAAAAAAAACAAAAGCAACAGAAGAAACAGATAGATCAAAAACATGTTGTTTTGTATTTGGATTATGAAATGGCGAAGAACTACATCCATAGAAACTGAACTTATAGATGTCTATACAAACCTGCCAACCTTTAAACCTAAGTAGTAAATCGTAAACACCTTTTTCTTAAAGTACAGGTGAAGTCCGCATCACATTAGAAGGGTTCATGTTGGGTTTTACATGTTTTCGTCTTTAGTTATTACTTGTATTGACCAAACACTTTACATAAAGCTGTAACCTTTTTGCAGAAACGAGACAACAGTGATTGAAAAGATGGTTGAACGTATTTTTGGTGTTTTGATTAACACATTCTCAAATGATTTAAAGGACTTTGTTGGTATGGATCGTGTAAATGAAATTAAATCCAAAATGAGTTTGTGTATGGGTTCGGAAGAAGTTCGTGTAATAGGGATTTGTGGGATGCCAGGAATTGGTAAGAGTACTGTTGCAAAAGCTCTTTCTCAAAGAATTCGCAGTCAATTTGATACTATCAGTTTCATTTCTAAGGTTGGAGAGATATCTAAAAAAGAAGGCTTATTTCATATCAAAAAACAACTTTGTGATCACTTGTTGGATAAGAAAGTAACCACAAAGGATGTCGATGATGTGATATGTAAGAGATTGCGTGACAAACAGGTGCTTATAATTCTTGACAACGTGGATGAATTAGAACAAATAAAAGCTGTAGGTGGAAGTGACGGTGCAGGCTTATCCAATCGGTTTGGTAAGGGAAGCAGAATCATCGTAACCACAACAGATGAAAGGTTGTTGATATATTATAACCACTCAGAAATATACACAATTGAGAAACTTACTCCGGATCAAGCTCTTCTTCTCTTCTGTCGGAAAGCCCTCAAAACAGACCATCCCAAGGATGCTTTTAAGAAGTTGTCTAACGAATTTGTAGATTACATTGATGGTCATCCATTGGCTCTTGAAGTTTTCGGTCGCTCCTTACGGGACAGAAAAGAAGATTATTGGTCTACTAAATTGAAGTCTTTAAAAGATAATAACTACTCTGGTGAGGAGAAAATTATTGGTGTTCTTAAAGCAAGTTTTGATGGATTAGAGAATCAAGAACAGAAGGAGATGTTTTTGGACACTGCATGTTTCTTCAAAGGCGAGGATGTATGTCGTCTAGAAAAGATATTTGAAAGTTGTGGTTACTATCCAAGCATCAATATAGACATCCTCTGTGAGAAATATTTAGTAAGTATGGTAGGAGGAAAATTGTGGATGCATGATTTACTACAAAAAATGGGCAGAGATATTGTTCGTGGAGAATCCAGAAAGGAAGGAGAACGCAGCAGATTGTGGCATCATACAGTTGCCCTTCCTGTACTGAAGAAAAATAAGGTGAGAAGTTTAGAAGAATCATAGAGAACTCCCAAATAAATACATCACTAATATTTACTTAGATTAATAATTTCAAGATAACATATCCACTTTATTTGAATATTGATTTTTTGATTTTTTGTTGCTAATAGTATAAATATTTTTCTACTGTGGCTATTAGGGGACAAAAACTGTTGAAGGTATTTTCCTAAGCTCGCCTCAGCCAGACAAAGTACACTTGAAGAAAGATCCATTCTCAAACATGGACAATCTAAGATTGTTGAAGATTTACAATGTGGAATTTTCTGGATGTCTTGAACATCTTTCAGATGAGTTAAGCTTATTGGAATGGCACAAATGTCCTTTAAAATCTCTGCCTTCAAGTTTCGAACCCGACAAACTTGTTGAACTGAACTTGTCTGAAAGCGAAATAGAGGAATTATGGGAGGAAATTGAGAGAGTAAGATTATTTATTCTGTCCATTTCTTATGTTGAATTTGGTTATCAAGTTAACTCAACCTTAGTCTATAGTATGAATTTGTTTATGAATTATGTACTACTTTTGTTTTTATTATTTTATTTTTATGAATTTCTTTACAGCCCTTGGAAAAGCTGGCGGTATTAAACCTTAGTGATTGTCAAAAGTTGATCAAGACCCCTGACTTCGACAAAGTCCCAAACCTTGAGCAGCTAATCCTTAAAGGTTGTACAAGCTTATCTGCGGTTCCCAACGATATCAACTTGAGATCTCTCACAAATTTCATTCTTTCGGGATGTTCCAAACTCAAAAAGCTTCCAGAGATTGGGGAGGACATGAAACAATTAAGGAAGCTTCATTTAGATGGGACAGCAATAGAAGAGCTACCAACATCAATCAAGCATTTGACTGGCCTTACTCTGCTCAATATTAGAGACTGCAAGAACCTTTTGAGTTTGCCGGACATCATTTGTACTAGTTTGACATCACTTCAAATACTCAACGTCTCAGGTTGTTCCAATCTTAATGAGTTACCAGAAAATTTAGGGAGTTTAGAATGTCTACAGGAGCTCTATGCAAGCAGGACAGCTATACAAGAGCTACCAACATCAATCAAGCATTTGACTGACCTTACACTGCTCAATATCAGAGAATGCAAGAACCTTTTGACTCTGCCAGATGTCATTTGTACTCATTTGACATCACTTCAAATTCTCAACCTCTCAGGATGTTCGAATCTTAATGAGTTACCAGAGAACTTGGGCAGTTTAGAATGTTTACAGGAGCTTTATGCTAGCGGGACTGCTATAAGCCAAGTACCTGAAAGCATCTCTCAGCTGTCTCAGCTTGAAGAACTTGTTTTGGATGGTTGTAGCATGCTTCAATCATTGCCACGACTTCCATTTAGCATAAGAGCTGTAAGTGTACATAATTGTCCTCTCCTGCAGGGAGAACATTCAAATAAAATAACGGTGTGGCCTTCAGCTGCTGCCGGATTTAGTTTTCTAAATCGCCAAAGACACGACGACATAGCTCAGGCGTTTTGGTTACCTGATAAACATCTATTGTGGCCATTCTATCAAACATTCTTTGAGGTCTCTCTCTCTCTCTCTCTCTCTCTCTCTCTCTCTCTCAAATTAACTTTTTTTAATTATCTTTCTTTTACTTCTATTTTATAGGGTGCCATTCGGCGTGATGAAAGGTTTGAATATGGTTATCGATCGAATGAAATTCCAGCATGGTTGAGCCGTCGGAGTACTGAATCCACCATAACAATCCCGCTGCCTCATGATGTAGATGGTAAGAGCAAATGGATAAAACTTGCTCTGTGCTTTATTTGTGAAGCAGCCCAGAAGCGTGATAGTTTGGAAGATGTACCAGAATTTGATGAGGAATTGGGATTAAAATTCACTCGCAATCACCGTATTGAACTCTGTACAACTGAAGATCCTCCTGAACGTCTCCTTGCGCTTGATTACCGTGATTGCAATTTCGCTGGACCATTCATACATTGGTGTTTTATACCACAGAGTGACCTTGCAGAAAGTTCGAATAAACGCTTGATCCAAGCTACAATTACACCTGATAGCACAGGGACAAGGGTTACAGGGTGCGGGGTGAGTCTCATATACTTGGAAGATGTGCCCAAATTCGTCCGGAAATTGAATAAACACTATAGTTATTGCTATCACGGCTATCAGCCTGAACAAGAAGAAGATGGTATGAGAAGTATTCCGTCGATAGGTGGGGTTCAAACTGAACAAGAAGAAGTACAGGAACAAGAAACTACTACTTCAACCCGGATTGTGGGTCAATTGAGAAGAAACGTGGAGTCATTGCTTGAAAAACTATTCGAGGTTCTCTCTCTCTCTCTCTCTCTCTCTCTCTCTCAAACACACAAAAGCAATGATGACTGAATTACTGATATCATGACTTTCCATACATATCTTTGTCTAGGGATCACAGCGGGGCCTTCCGAATCTCTATGATTATGGTTTTATTTTTTGTCTACGAGAAAGATTACCGTGGTTTAGTGAACAAAGCAGTACGTCTGCATGCACAGTAAACTTACGTCTTCCTCCAAATCTGCACAACAATGAGAAATGGGCAGGACTTTCTCTCTACGTTGTATGTGCTCTGCCTCCAGGTCTTCCGCTTTTTCGCACTTTCTATGAGTGTCACTTGTATACACCTATTGAGGCTGTGGGCCATGAGCAACTGATGCATCGCCTAATGTTATCTTCCGTGTGGGATGACAATGTGGGGTCACATCGACTCCTCATTATTCATATACCACGAGTACGCTTTCCTGAACGTCTTAATAGCTGTCATTTCATTCAGGCTTTATTTGGATGTAGAACTCCAGGTGTGGAGGTTGAAATGTGTGGGATGCGTCTAGTATACAAACAAGATTTTAAAGGGTTGATCCAAACAATCGTCCATTGCACCAATGATCGGCCTGCTTACTACGGAACTGGTGATTTTACAGATACCAAGAAATATAAGGGAATTAGTTTGGGAGCTACAAGTTTGCTAACGAATCTCGTTGAAGCAGCCAAAACCAGCGAGCACAGCTCTGTCAGCAAAGTTTGTCCTCCTTTCATGCCTTTCGATTTCCGTCCAGAAACTTATTCTGCTGAGGACTCTCAACATGAAAGAAAAACAATACCATTTCCTCCATTACAGGACTTTCGCCGTTCCTTTGGTCCTACCAACAACATGAGCTCAGATCAGAATCAGCTCCTGGTAAAGAAACCTTTGCTCTCTCTCTCTCTCTCTTTCTCTCTGTGTATCCTGACATCTCTCTCATATTTTGCAGGTCTTTGAACGTGACTTAAAATATAATTCTTGTTACCTTCCAAATCAGATTGTAGAGTGGTTCGGGCATCAAAGCAGCGGCCCCTCTGTAAAAATCCCTGTACCACCAAATCTATATGAAGACACAAACTGGATAGGACTAGCTTTATGTGCATACTTTTCAGTCCTCGACCGCTCAACTACCGACCTTGACAATTTGAATCCAGAAATTTCTCACCACCTAATATGTCACTTGGAGTCGGACAGAGGTACAATAGAACCTATCCATGACTATTGCACCACCAACGAAGAATTCCAATGGTTGCCTTTTGGAGGATTCGTTTGGGTATCCTATATACCACGAGCGTGGTTTTCAGATCAGTTGAATGAATGTGATGTCCTGGAGGCTTCATTTGCTAGCGATCACGAAGCATTTACTGTGCACGAGTGTGGGCTACGTCTTGTATATCAGCATGAAGAGGAAGAGATTAAGCAGACCATATTGCACTATATGACGTCGTTGTCAGATAAGAAAGAAAGGAAAAAATTGATCGAAAATGCTATAAACTCTTTGTAACACTCACTTTCATTTTATGATCTCAAATTTCCCTAATGACATGAGCTAGCCGAAAAGTTGAAACGATCTAAAGAGAATCACTCTTGAAAATAACTTTTCTATCATTCCTTTCTATTGCCATATAATTTCCCCAAATGGCTGTTAATTGACATGACTCTCCTAAGAACACGCATCAAACTCAACCAATTTTGTAATTACGAGTGAAAAATGCATACAACTCATAGAGTTTTTGGACTTTGTTGACCAAAAAAATACCAAGAATAAAAATCTGAAACGCTTATAAAAGGAAGAATAAACGTCGCTAATCTTCCTCCGAGACATGACATAGAGAGCACCCAACACACCAATCAACAGTATCTCTACCATGACAACATCACCCTACGCGCACACATCCAAAGTCAGCCCAGATTCGTGGCATGAACAATAGATCTGTCAAGAAAGACCATATCGACATAGATCCGCCAAAAATCGAAGAAAGTGAGAATTGGGGGAAAACCCCTTAAATCTTAAGTGTTTCTCTCTCTCTCTCTCTCTCTCGGCTATGGTTTTTTCGTTTTAAAAAATACAGCTTTTGAATCTATCAACTTTTGAATGTGTTGGGATATAGAGAAACTGAAAAAAGATAGTTCCTCGTCATATTCCTCTAATGAAATCCTTCCCATATGGAATTGGTGGGAAATTGCTTTCATGTGTACGCATTTTCAGGTCTCTCTATAATAAATATATGGTATGTGGGACCTGCCTCTTGAGAAGTGCACGAGCCCATCTTTCACACTATAATTTTTTATCTTTCTTTGGTCTCAGGTTCCACGCTATCTTTTTACACCAGAAAATCAAACAAGTTGGCATAAAATAAGAGTGAGAGATCCTTGGTTTCCTTCTGCAATCTACCTACCCTTTAAAATAAGATGACTGAAGCCTCCTGCTCTTTTGGCTGTTTGCCTATAATATTCCCAATCTTTTGATTAAAGGAAGCTAATCTCTGATTATTTAGTGTCTTGTTCGTTCAAGCCTTATATTGCACTCAGCTACCAAGCTAGTTTTGGTTCTGCAAATAATTTTAAGTAGCCAAAGCTTTCATTGCAAGGTAGCAGGTTTGGTTACTGATTTAGTTTTTCTCCAATGGCCGATCCCATGACCACCCAAACCTCCTTAGCTTTGCCTCCTTTCTCGACCCCTCCACCGAAATGTGAGGTGTTCCTCAGTTTTAGAGGTTTCGACACTAGAAAAGGTTTTACTGACAATTTGTACAAGGCCTTGATTCACTACGGAATCCACACTTTCATGGATGCTGAACAACTCGAAAGTGGAGAACCCGTTTCAACGGAACTCTTCAAAGCAACTGAAGAATCGCAAATATCAGTCATCATTCTTTCAACAAACTATGCAACCTCCACATGGTGTCTGAATGAACTTGTCACTATGGTTGAACTTGCGGAAAACGACGAGTCCAGATTGATTTTGCCTGTGTTCTATGGCGTGACGCCATCCGAAGCACGAAAACAGATTGGAGTTCATTTTGAAGAGGGGTTTGCTCAACATAAAAAAGATTTTGAAGGAGAGCCAGAAGAGGTGGCAAGGTGGAAGAAATCTCTCACTGCAATCGCCAACCTCTCAGGATATGATATAAGAAATTACAGGTAAGGTTGCTGCTTTTTATTATGTATTTTCTTTTTTGGGGTAAACATTTCAGTTATATCTTTTTCATAGTAGATGTTGGTCAAACTAGCTCCTTTGATCAAATACGGATCCTCGGATCACTTAAAAGTTATAAAACAAAAGCAACAGAAGAAACAGATAGATAAAAAACATAACATAGGGTTCATGTTGAGAGGACGGAAAACTAGAAAACATAATAGGTTTTACATGTTTTCGTCTTTAGTTATTACTTGTAATGACCAAACACTTGACATAAAGCTGTAACCTTTTTGCAGAAACGATACAATAGTGATTGAAAAGATAGTTGAACGTATTTTTGGTGTTTTGATTAACACATTCTCAAATGATATAAAGGACTTTGTTGGTATGGATCGTGTAAACCAAATTAAATCCAACATGAGTTTAAGTATAGGGTCTGAGGAAGTTCGTGTAATAGGGATTTGTGGGATGCCAGGGATTGGTAAGAGCACCATGGCAAAAGCTCTTTCTCAAAGAATTCGCAATCAATTCGACGCTTTCAGTTTAATTTCTAAGGTTGGAGAGATCTCTAGAAAAGAAAGTTTATTTCGTATCAAAAAACAACTTTGTGATCACTTGTTGAATCAGCAAGTAACTACAAAGAATGTCGATGATGTGATATGTAAGAGATTGTGCAACAAACGGGTGCTTATAATTCTGGACAACGTGGATGAATTAGAACAAATAGAAGCTGTAGCTGGAAATGATGGTGCAGAATTATCTAGTCGGTTTGGTAAGGGTAGTAGAATCATCATAACCACAGCATATGAAAGGTTGTTGATAAATTATAATCCAAAAATATACACAATTGAGAAACTTACTCAAGATGAATCTCTGCTTCTCTTCTGCCGGAAAGCATTCAAAAAAGACCATCCTATGGATGGTTATGAGAAGTTGTGTTACGAATTTCTGGATTACGTTGATGGTCTTCCTCTGGCTCTTGAAGTTTTCGGTAACTCCTTAATGAACAGAAGTGTAGAAGATTGGTCTAGTACATTGGCTTCTTTAAAAGATGATAACTACTCTGGTAAGAACAAAATTGTTAATTATCTTAAAGCAAGTTTTGATGGATTAGAGAATCAAGAACAGCGGGAAATATTTTTGGACATTGCGTGTTTCTTCAAAGGCGAGGATGCATGCCGTGTAGAAAAGATATTTGAAAGTTGTGGCTACTATCCAGGCATCAATATAAACATCCTTCGTGAAAAATATTTAGTGAGTATCGTTGGAGGAAAATTGTGGATGCACAATTTACTACAACAAATGGGCAGAGAAGTTGTTCGTGGAGAATCCAAAAAGGAAGGAGAACGCAGCAGATTGTGGCTTCATACAGATGCCATTCATGTACTGAAGGGAAATAAGGTGAGAAGTTTAGTAGAATCATACACTACTCTCTAATATTTAATGAAATTGAGAAACCAGTTTGCTTTCCAATGCCTATGTTTCAATTTACATTTTTCTACTATGGCTATTAGGGGACAGATGCTGTTCAAGGTATTTTCCTAAGCTTGCCTCATCCAGACAAAGTATACTTGAAGAAAGACCCATTCTCAAACATGGACAATCTAAGATTGTTGAAGATTTACAATGTGGAATTTTCTGGATGCCTTGAATATCTTTCAGATGAGTTGAGCTTCTTGGAATGGCACAAATATCCTTTAAAATCTCTGCCTTCAAATTTTGAACCCGATAAACTTGTTGAACTGAACTTGTCTGAAAGCGAAATAGAGCAATTATGGGAGGAAATTGAGAGGGTAAGATTACTTACTCTGTCCATTTCATAAGTTGAATTTGTTTATCAAGTTAAGTCTTTCAGAGAAAGCTTTTTATGTTAAATTCTCTGCAGCCTTTGGAAAAGTTGTTGATACTCAACCTAAGTAATTGTCAAAAGTTGATCAAGACCCCTGACTTCGACAAAGTCCTGAACCTTGAGCAGCTAATCCTTAAAGGCTGTACAAGCTTGTCTGAGGTTCCTGACATTATCAACTTAAGATCTCTCACAAATTTCATTCTTTCGGGATGTTCCAAACTTGAAAAGCTTCCAGAGATTGGTGAAGACATGAAACACTTAAGGAAACTTCATTTAGATGGGACAGCAATAGAAGAGCTACCAACATCAATCAAGCATTTGAGTGGCCTTACTCTGCTCAATCTCAGAGACTGCAAGAATCTTCTGAGCCTGCCAGACGTCCTTTGTGCTACTTTGACATCACTTCAAGTTCTCAACCTGTCAGGGTGTTTGAATATCAACAAGCTGCCAGAGAACTTAGGGAGTTTAGAATGTTTACAGGAGCTTGATGCAAGCGGGACAGCTATACAAGAGCTACCAGCATCAATCAAGCATTTAACCGGCCTTACCCTCTCTAAGCTGAAAGACTGCAAGAACCTTTTGTGTCTTCCAGACGTCATTTGCACTGCTTTGACATCACTTCAAATTCTCAACGTCTCAGGGTGTTCAAATCTTAACGAGTTACCCAAGAACCTGGGGAGTTTAGAATGTTTACAGGTGCTTGATGCCAGTGGCACTGCTATAAGCCTTGTACCTGAAAGCATCTCTCAACTTTGTCAGCTTGAAGAACTTGCATTGAATGATTGTAGCAAGCTTCAATCATTGCCACAGCTTCCATTTAGTATAAGAGCCGTAAGTGTACATAATTGTCCTCTGCTGCCCGAAGCACATTCAAATAAAACAACGGTGTGGCCTTCAGCTGCTGCCGGATTTGGTTTTCTAAATCCCCAAAGAAATGAAGACAAAGCTCAGGCGTTTTGTTACCTGATAAACATCTTTTGAGACCATTCTATCAAACATTCTTTGAGGTCTCTCTCTCTCTCTCTCTCTCTCTCTCTCTCTCTCTCTCTCTCTCCTGAACATTTTATTATTATCTTTCTTTCGTTTCTATTTTATAGGGTGCCATTCAGCGCGGTGAAAGGTTTGAATATGGTTATCGATCAAATGAAATCCCAGCATGGTTGAGCCGTCAGAGTACTGAATCCACAGTAACAATCCCTCTACCTCTTGATTTAGACGGTAAGAGTAAATGGATCAAACTTGCTCTGTGCTTTGTTTGTGAAGCAGCTCAGAAGCATGATAGTTTGGAAGATGTACCAGAATTTGATGAGGAACTGGGAGCAAACTTCACTCGCAATCACCGTATTGAACTCTATACAACTGAAGATCATCATGAATGTCCCCAAGTAATTATTTACCGCAACTGCAATTTAGCTGGACCATTTATACATTGGTGCTTTATACCACGAATTGACCTTACGGAAAATTCGAATAGACGCTTGATCCGAGCTTCAATTACACCTGACAGCCCAGGAACAAAAGTGACAGGGTGTGGGGTGAGCCTAATATACTTGGAAGATGTCCCCAAATTTGTCCAGAAATTGAATAAACACTATCTTGGCTATCAGCATGAACAAGAAGAAGATGGTATGAGAAGTATTCAGTCGACAAGCAGGGTTCAAACTCAACAAGAAGTACAAGAACAAGAAACTACTACTTCAACCAGGATTGTAGGTCAATTGAGAAGAAACGTGGTGTCATTGCTTGAAAAACTATTTGAGGTACTCTCTCTCTCTCTCTCTCACACACACACACACACACAAACACACAAAAAGAATGACGACTGAATTACTGATATCATGAGTACGTTTGTCTCTAGGGATTACAGCAGGGCCTTCCGCATCTCTATGATTATGGTTTTATTTTTCCTCGACGTGAAAGATTACAGTGGTTTAGTGAACAAAGCAGCACGTCTGCATGCACAGTAAACTTAGCTCTTCCTCAAAATCTGCATAACGATGAGAAATGGGCAGGACTTTCTCTATATGTTGTCTGCAGTCTGCCCCCAGGTGCTTCACTTACTACTCGCACTTTCTACGAGTGTCATTTGTATACCCCTATTGAAGCTGTGGGCCATAACCAACTGATGCATCGCCTAATCGTATCTTCTCCCTTGGATGACAATGAGGGGTCACATCGGCTCCTCATTGTTCATATCCCACGCGTACGCTTTCCAGAACATTTGAACCGGTGCCATTTCATTCAGGCTTTATTTGGATGTAGAACACCAGGTGTGGAGGTTGAACTATGCGGGATGCGTCTCGTGTACAAGGAAGATTTGAAAGGGTTGATCGAAACAATTACCCGTTGCATCAATGATCGGCCTGCTTACTACGGAACTGGTGATTTTACCGATACCAAGAAATATAAGGGAATTAGTTTGGGAGCTACAAGTTTGCTAACGAATCTGCTAGAAGCAGCCAAATCCAGCGAGCACAGCTCTGTAACCGAAGTTTGTCCTCCTTTCATGCCTTTCGATTTCCGACCAGAATAGAATCTGCTCCTGGTGAAAGTTTAATTCGAGTTTATAGGAGAAGAACTGTATATGTATAGTATCAAATATCAGATTCTACTGTTTTAAATACTCTCTGTCAAAAATCATATTTCTGCTATATATATTTCAGTTTTGTGATCCTTCCTCCAACAAATTTGGTATAGGAGCAAAACCGATCCTTCTGCTGTGTTAACAATGGCATCAAGTTCAAATTCCTCAACCATTGGCAATGTCCTGAATTTAGTGCCTATTTTTTCATGGAGAGAATTATCATCATTGGAGCCTACAAATGAAGACTTTGTTCATTTCCCAGGACCTTTTGGGATCTTATCCAAGATGGTTATGAGGAACCAAACACTTCTTCATCTGCAGGAAAAAACACCAGAAAAGACAGGCCAGAAAAAAATGCAAATGGTCCTAATTCAACAAGGAGTAAAAGCAAATATCTCTTTCCAAGTTTCAGCAACAACATCAACTTGGGGAGTTCCAAAGTTCACAAAAAAGTGAATTCCAAGAGATAATTTATGCCAAGGCATTCTTCACTATGGTTTCCTAATTGGGAAGGAAAACTTTTGAAAGAGTAACAAGGAGAAATAAAAGGCAATATAGTTCTGGCTTTCCTGTAGTTTTTTAGATTTCTATTTCAGCAGACAACATCAAAGGGCACTATAACCCAACCGGCACGCACAATATAATCTCATGATAAATGGCCTCCGGCCTCAAATGAATTGATGTAATCATCAACAGTTAACAAATTAAAAATCAATGCACCCCTTCACTCACTCAGTCCACGGGACAAGCCTCAATCAAGTTTCGGGACCAACCATCCGAACCAATCTCAAAAAGACCAATCTACTTGCTCTTTCATATCTATCCTGGCTTCTAATATCAAATAAACCATTACGCCATACAAATTCATACATTCTAGGATTTATTCATCACAACTCACCAAATACAATCACAATATCTCCCCATACGCCGGAACATCCAAAGTTACGTATTTAAACCTACGACACGTGAGTATGACAGGATCCAACGAATCTCATCTCAAGCATTCTTCACAAAAAAATTCTCACTAGCCATCATATTCACTTTCTGCTACATTCTTAGCCACAGTTTAAAGGCCTTAACATGATCACAATACGTGGGGTAGTGTGTATAGATTAAACTAACATTCGATCGCTTTATTTACCTTTATACATCCACACAATTAAATATAATATATAATTTCTACTCCTATACAAACCTCAACCCTGGTATAGCATCTGATAATTGCAATTTAAATCATATAATAATATCCTAAACCCACAATATCCCTTTAACTCAACAACGCTCAAGACCTATCACTAAGGTTATTCTAACCCTCAAAGAAATGTAAGACTATCTCGAAAGTCTCACGGTCAACCTAGGGTCAAACGGGTCCGCGGGGCCCACAACCTCCAAATTCCGATTGAAAGTTCCTATAGGTTCTACAGGCTATAGGACACATGTCCTGCAAGTTTGGTCCAGATCGGACGGTCTCGCTCACGATCGCAGGATCGGACGGTTACTAAAACCCTAAAGGGTTGGCATTTCCGAATATCCGGACTCCATTTTACGATCCGCCAAACTGGTAATACCTAGATCAACATATTAAAACTTCAGGACCATCCAACGGTCCAAACCTAGCGAACCCGGAAAATACGCGATATTATTGATTGAAGGATAGGAAAGGTACAAGCCAAGACTCCTTAGGTAATAAACCTAATTTGAGTTGGCTGATGGCTAGAAGTTGGACAGCTGTCGCGAACCAAAGGAGAGGAGAGAGAGAGAGAGAGAGAGAGAGAGAGAGAGAGAGAGAGCCTTTTAACCAAAACCCATTTTAAAATATTTTTATTAGCTTCATTTGATCTTGATGGTACAACCGAATTCCCAAATTCCTTCCGAATAAGAAAATAACTAAAATACCCCTATCCCACGGGTAAATTCTCAATTCCACTTAAATAAATTAAAACATGGGATAAATTTGGGGTCGGGGTGTTACACTTATTTATAGGAATACTTAGTCGGCAACTTTGCTTTGGACAAGTCAGCTCCATAGTAACCGACAACCGACTTTTCCAAAGTCATTTTCAGCCACAAATTGTCTCTATTTATAATACATTATATAATTAGTAGGATGTTTCTAGTGACTTTAACTTGTCAACTTCTCTCAATTTTTCTAGATTATTCTATATTATTTAAGACACAAGTGTGCATTAATTTTAACACTAGTATTGTGAACCAAATCGAAAGTTATGGTGATACAATTCCAAACAAGAAAATCATTGTGAAAACTTTACGAAGCCTAGTTATCCCACCAAAATACAATAATGTCAATGCCGCAATAGCATAATCGAAAGATTTTATCTACACTTTCTTTACATGAACTAATTGGTTCAGTGGAAGCACAAGAAAAAGATGAACAAACAAATCAGTGGAGCAAGCTTTTCAATCCAAAGTGAATTTCAAGGACAAAGTAAGACAAACAAAAAGGAGTAGAATCCAATACAATGGATCGACCCTTTCATTGCTTCAACCACAACGAAAATGGGATCCAACTAGTTCTTATAGTTTAATGGCATTCTCTTATTCATATTGGAAGAAGTCTCAAGTTCGTATCTCTCCTCTCCATTGCTAAAAATAATAATAGTAAATGTTACCATATGGTCTAAGTTGTGCTTTGAAACTATAACTTAACGGTTGATTTGGTTTATCATTTTAGCACCACGACACGATAAAATTTCGTAGGTTAGATTTTTCTGTACGACATTCATCTTTAACAAAAGAGACGAGCTGGTCCTACTAAGTAGGTCTTCAAACCAGAAGGAGAAGGGCTTAAATTTCAGATTGGGTCCATGACATGAGAATGTCACTAGAGGCCCAAAGTTGAGCACTCTTTGGGCCCCATAATAGAGTTTGGGTCCTACCTTATATAAATGATAAGTTATTTCTGAAATTTCAAGGGTCTTTATGGCTTTTTGGTGTGCTTGACTATTCTCCCCTCGCCAGAAAATTTCTTGGAGATGCCAAAATATGCACATCTGTTAGTGCCAACTATGTGTTCGATTAAATGTCTTTAAGAGACTTTGCCCACCATGAATCTAAGGGAATTTTATCGTTTAAATTCTAAGAGTATTTAGTTGTATAATTTTTTATTTTATTTTTGAACTTTTAACCTTTTAAATATTTTCTATTTCCTAAAAAATTTCTGACTCCGCCTGCACTGAGTCCATAGCAGCTGCCAAATAAAAAGAAGGCTAGTACCTTCCATATAGCTGCACAGCAGCATGTGAAATTATGTGTGAATAGGACCTACCCAAACTGAAAAGCACCAGCAACCAAATCGCCCACTTGCCCTGTGTGGCCTCATTCAGTACTCAGGGGACCCCACTGAACTGGTAGCAGATTCATACTTTCACATGTATATGCTGCAACGGCCCTCACTGCGGAAGTTTCTCATATGGGCCAGCTCCAACTTCCCTAGATAGAATGCCTATATGATGCCCCTGTTGCCCATGCCCCCATGTCCCTAACACAATTGGCAGTTTATGGCATGTATAGATACTTGGACCTTATAAAATTATAACCCTAGGTTTCTGTGCCCCACTAGACCAAACTAAGCCTGCAAATGAAGCATATATAGCACTGTGATCCATCCTAGGGACTGTTTCAGAACCCACATGAGGCTCCACTTCAAACCATGACAGCTATGGACTTTTGGTACCTTGCCCTTTTTTATTGGCAAAACTTGCCTCCTCCCAAAGAAATAAGAAATCTATTGATTATAGTTTGACATGGAATTTTTTTTGGTGGTGAAATAAGGGGAAAATCTCCATAAAACAACTAAACATCATGCATGAGTCGAGACCTAGAAAGACCAAGAAAGTCATCCACTAACAGAGAACTAACTCAGACAGGAGTCTAATCAAAAAAACAAATTTCTAGTCTTGATTTTAACTCCAGTTTGTCAAATAATCTGCAACACAATTCTTTTCCCTGTAAATGTGGACAATGTGACAATTTTCAATTTGTCTCCTGTGTACCAAAGCAATAAGAGGATGACATTGCAATGAATTGATTTATTGAACAAGTGAGAGAACAACAACAACATCCATATCAATAGCAAGATTAGTGATACATTTCTCAACAGTAAGCTTTAGACCAAAATATAGGCCCCAAACCTTAGCCTCCAAGATAGACCTTAGGCCAAATTCACAACAAAACAGTTTGACATGTTTGTAAAAAGATAATTTGTGGGTTTTATATAAATTATTTTGGTATGTGTGGAAACTGTCATTTTTAAAAGCGAAGCAGTGTCATCTTTTTATTTTAAGAGCTCATTCCTAGGTCAATTCACAACTGAAAACTACATTAACGGCCATTGTTAAATATTCTGGGAATCTAGATGATAGAAACGTCCATAAGTACACACTTCTCATCTATCTTGATAATACCATCGTTGTTTCAAGACTGATTTTCCCAAGAATGTTGTCCTTGATAGATTAAATACTCCAATACTTCTTTGCTGCGAATTTGAACCACTCAAAAGCTGGTGGTGGCAAATGACCGCTACGTAATGTTAGCCGCCCACCAATAAAACCTAGCTCTTAAGATTCTACACGGAATTATTTGTTTGCTCATTTCGAATTAGATTTCAATCAATTAACTATGTTAGATTATTATCTAATTTAATAAGTTTGATCCTACAATTTATAAGTACACCAAATAATTGCCGGAACGTTAGTCTAATTTACTTGAAATAGTCTAATAACTTGTATTAAATACAAGTATTGAAATACATTCTTGATCCCTATGTTTTATTCGGATTTTCAATTTTGCATTTCCAAATTTGGCCAATTTATTCCACGAGCTTTAATCTGTTTAACAATTTGAGTCATTTTTGCCTAATTTTGTGCTCTCACATATCGAGCAAATTAACGTCAAATGAGACCAAAATCGTTAACATGACAAAGCACAAGACCAAATTCGTCAATTAAACATGGAAACCAAAATAAAAATTCACATGGGTCAAATATGGCATTTAACCCTAAATACGAGGTCGACATAATTGGAAGTGTTAGGAAATTTAGACATCATGTTTGTTAGATTGCAGCTGGTTGATAGTTACATATGTATATGTAGGTGGCATTGTGCATTCTAAATCTGAACAAAGGGACTTCCGAGATACATCCAGTCCAAAACCCTCTGGAAAGTTTGCGACTTATGGCAGCCGTGTATCCACAGCTGTCCACCAAACACCAGCTAACTAATTTGACCCATTCTCCAATCAAAAGAAAAACTAAACAAGCATACTGACCGATTCTTCCCGACCTTTATGACTAAGCGACCCATTCTTGGAGCTGTTTTGACTTTGTCATTGTATCTAGACACTCTTTTAAGTCCAACCTCGTGTTTCACTAATGTACTATGCCCTTGCTGTTCTTTTTCGAGAGGGGAATCTAAACACGGAATCTCGGATGCAATGATTTTTGCTCTTAACCATCTGAGCTACAAGGTACTTACAAATATTGTTAATTCCCAATTGAATACACTTATACTAAGCCACTGTATTGTAGTAATATGGTTAGACAGGCTGATTTCTAGGCATTAAAAATGTCTTGATTCACCTTTACCACTAATATTATGGTTGCACAGCCCGAGTTCCAGGCATGAAAAATGGTATGATTTTGCTACGATCAGTCGCACCCATGCGACCAGGGAAGCTTTCCTTCATATACTAAGTATTGCTTCAAAGTTTTCCTCTCTCCTTTGTCCGACCCCAAGATATTATGGAACCCCTGTAGAACCCTCATGTTTGATGTTGGCGACTACAAAGAACTAAAAGCAGCAACCTGGTTTAGTCTGACTAAATTAAATTTGGAGTAGTTTTCTAAACTGGAAGTGAGGGTAAAAGCAAATGCTATAACAGTTCAGAGTAATGTTTATGGCATCCTCGCGGATGGTTTTCTTAGCTCGATATTCAAATTTGCCGAACAAAACCATAAATCAGCTCTCATTTGCCCATGTGGGTTCATTGTAAATGTTCAACAGTGCTCCAAGTCTAAAGTCATCTCTGTTCTAAACAAGCAAAGAATGGGGAAAAAAATAATCCAATCTATGCGATGATCTGACACAATCATATATGAAACTTCATCACCACTTTTTCTTTATGATTAAAATTGCGAAAGATTTGAAAATACGAATAAAGAAATCAAAGAAGTCGGTCGCTATCTGGGTTGAAATCTTTGGCTCAGTGATTGATACCAGCCAAACCATCCAAAAATGAGTCCATGGTGTAAATGTCTAGCCCTCTAGTCCGTCCAGGGGCCCCTCCTTTGAGGGATGACACATCCAGCACAATCCTGCTAAGGCAGCGTAAACGTGTAAACAAGCTGAATATCTTATCCATAGAAGAAACTAACAATGAAAAAGATACTTACATGTTCGTAGATGCTTTTCCCAGTTCCGGAGTTCTAGAGTTTATGATGATTCTGTGATCAATTTTGGCTACTGAATGGTCCATAGGCAGATCAACCACTTTAGGAGCTGAAATGGAATTTTTAACACGTTAAATTCAATTAATTGCATATGAAACTAATAAGAACCAAGTATACAGTAGACTGAATTGAACCATTTCTTACTTGATTTAGGAGGAGCAGTGACAGTTCCATCCAGCCCCAAGAGTTCCTACAAAAACGAGGGAATATGTTATCACTAAGCAGTAAAAATTATCAACTGATAAGGAAATTAGTAAATATATAACATCGCTAGAAGCATTGGTGAAATTTTAAGAAGGAAGGAACATATACCTTAAGGCTCTTGTAACACTCTTCCAGGTTATCATTATATAGCATATGATCAAAGATGCCTGACGATTGCCCTTGCTCAATCTCGGCCTTGGCATTTTTAAGTCGCTTTAGGACCTGTTCCTCTGTCTCAGTTCCCCTGTTTAGCATATTTAAGCATACTCAGAATTGGCAATGTGGAAGAGGAATTTGAGAATGAGAAAAATAAAATGGCATCTCAAACTACCTTGCACGAAGGCGCTTCTCAAGCTCCTCCATTGAGGGTGGACATACAAAGATGAAGATAGCTTCCAGTGAACTAGCCCTCACGGATCTTGCACCTTGAACATCAATGTCAAGAATGCATCTCTACATTGAAAGCAAACAACATTACAGAATGAATAACCACAAGAATCTCAGTAAAGAAAGCAGTGCTTGTGAGAGTGCCACTAACATAATTTAACAATATGAGGGCGAAATCTAAAATTCATAAAATATCCTCATAATCATTTCACAACTTTGACCATGACATTAAGGATTATATGAATCAGCCTCTAATTGTGTCCCATAAACCAGACTACAATCTAGAAAAGTTGTTCCAAATACAACTAATCATCATGCAGATGCTTTGATTCACCAAATGGCAGATCCATATAGCAAGTTTAACATGATAAAGAAAACGACCAGGCTCCAACAATAATCAAAATAGAAACCACTGATCAAAGGAAGTTACCTTCCCATCATCTGCTACCACTTCTACTGCTTCAACACTAGTTCCATAGAGATTTCCATGCACAGAAGCAAACTCAAGGAACTTCCCATCTTCTATCTCTTTCTCCATGGAACTTCGCTCAATGAAATGGTAATGGACCCCATCCTTCTCCATAGCTCTAGGAGCACGGGTTGTGTGGCTCACAGAGAACCCAAACATGGAGGGATATTCTTTCATGAGCATGGATATTAGTGTCCCCTTACCCACCCCAGAAGGACCACTAATAACAATTGGCTTCTCAGCATAGCCCCTCACACCCTTACTCCAGGCAACCACGTCAGTGCCCAAAATTTTCTTCTGCTGCCTCACATATTGGGTGTCCACCTAAAACAAAACAATTTTAGATTTCAGAATAATCCAGTGATCATCTAAACGTAATACATGATGGACAGAATGGAGTTAACTGAACAATTCCACTTTATTTAACAGCAACAAGGACAGGAGTTATTTTGTTCTCGCATCAATTGAATAAATTCTATTTCCAAACTTATTGTTTGAAACTCCTACTATCATTTGGTGCAGTCTCATTTTATCTTCCGTTGTCTGTCTTAAACTTAAACTATTACTAAATGAGACGAAATTGTTCTGTTCAAATATACTCTCCCTTATCATATCTGAATAGT
The DNA here is from genome assembly GCF_029339155.1 of Prunus mume. Taxonomy (NCBI): domain Eukaryota; kingdom Viridiplantae; phylum Streptophyta; class Magnoliopsida; order Rosales; family Rosaceae; genus Prunus; species Prunus mume. The sequence goes on from NC_142705.1 coordinate 13,415,576, forward strand.
TTCACAGGTACCCACCTCAAGGAACCAAGCAAAATCGTCTGGGGTGGAACCATTCTTAGTAATCAATATTCGGTCTTCACTTAAAAGCACTGCTGAAAGGCCCTTACATGTTTTGGGTTTTGTTCCCACACAGTAGGATATATCCTGCAAATTTAAACCAGATATCAGTAACAAAATCAGACAAAAGCAATTCAATACCAAGAGTCATACACTTACCATTCACCAGTAGATTGGTCAAAAATCTGAACTCCAATTGACAATGGCGATTCCTCACAGGCTCCACCAATCACATACTGTCAAAAAATGCATTGGCAATATGATTGACCCGGTGGTAAATCACTGAAGAACAAACAGGGACATTGGATGACAAAATCATATCGATATGTTAAATATCATACAGTTCTGTTGCCCATGAGAATGGCTGTTTCACCGCCTTTGGATTTTATATCAAATCCATTTCCATATCCCTTCTGCAGGTCATCAACAAAGAATGCTGGGGCTTCTCCCTGATGACAACAACCAAAATCAAATCACATCAAAGGAACCATCTTGCTTCACATGCAGACATCATTTCTAATTACATTCCTGATAAAAGTTAATTTATTAACCAATATTAAGTATAAACTAAGGATGAGGTTCTTACCATAGAGAAATCTGTTCCTGCAAATCTAGATTCCCCCTGATCAGCAGAAATGGAGAGAGATGAGAGTAATTCAATATTTTCTGGATCTAAGAAATATATGAAAAGTTCAAGCCAGACGAGGCATAAAAGGCAGAGATTGCAAGTAAACGTCTCTCTATTGCATTTGGAAAACTGACAACAGAAAGCCGAAAAAACAAAAACAAGAAGATTTTGAGCTGGAACCAGGTAAATACGATAATGAAGTTCAAAATCAAAACACAGATGTCCATTAATGTTCCTAATCCGAGATAGAAATATACATACAGAAAAGAACAAAAATCGGGGAAAGCGATGCCACAAAAATACAATTGTTGGTTTTTTGTCAAAATCTCTTTAACCCCATATAGAAAAACAAAACAAAAACCAATTAGGGAGAGAGCAAAGAACATCAAAATGCAAACAAACATAAACCCACCTCAATATAGCTAAAACATATGGATCAAACCACTAAAAAGGGGTTAAAACAACATTTGGAATAAAAGAAAAGGCTGAAAATATCAAACAGATTAAGACCCAGGTACCTTTGTGCAAGCAGTAATTGCTCTATAACCAAAAATAAAAAGCAAGCTTATTTCTTGGCAGGGGATGTATTGTTCAGAGGGCCAAAGAAGGATTTAAAAGCCCACTCTGGGTGTATCTTTTTCAAGATGAAGTTTTGTGGAGGCTTGCAATCAAATCAACACGAACTTGGGATGGAAAAAATCACAAGGGTGGTAGAATAAGTTGCAAGATATCCCATGAAGCATTCTCATATTTGTAGCATACAAAAGAGGGAATCTTTAGTCCAATAGTCCTCCCTAGGAAAGAAGTAGTAGGAGAGAGAGAGAGAGAGAGAGAGAGAGAGCAGAAGAAGAAGAGAGAGAAAGAGAAAAGGGATGGCCTTGTGGTCGCATTCAATTCACGACACAAAGAAGACCTGCTTTCGTTTTCTTGTAAGGTGCTTATGAAGTTTCTTCCCTTCCCCACCACCGCTACTCGTTCTTTTTTTATTATTTTAATTTTAGGTCTTCAAAGTTTTTTATATAACCCTTTTTTTTCTTGGGAGGAAAAAAGAAATCCCTAATTTTTTTTTAATATCCAAAAATAGAAAATAAGAAAAACCCCATGGCATTGGCATACATATGCAACATGGTGACAAAATTCTTGAGTGAATGTGAAGCAAAGGCGTTGAGATATTAATTGGTGGGATGACACGTGTAGTATTAGAAAGATTAAAAGAGTGACACGTGTGATTGGATTCTATGTGACAAAATTGTTCCTTAGCATTTGCTTTTGCAAATTGTTGAAAAACAATAAGAGAAATAGGGAAACGCCTAGAAACTTGCTTGGCAACTTTTTTATTTGCATCCAATCCTTGAAGGATTGTTCCTCATTCTTAGCTAAAGAAATCAGAACAGAATGTGGAATTTATTGTCCACATGCAACTAGTGTGTCAAAATGCTAAAGAACCTAGTTGTCAAAACTTAGACAAAGAGCATAAATTTTGTGGTCACACTCACATTGGCAACAAGAACACTTAAAAGGGCAAAACAATTGAAATGGAGTGTATATTTAGCTTCAAACCACAAAGCACATGGATATGATTTTTGTTTTTTTAAATACAAGCAACAGTTTAACAATGAGGATGAACACACACTACTGGATGTTCAAATTTGAGACCGCTGATCTTCAAGTGAATGCTTGAATTAGACCACGTTTGTGCACATGGCTCTGATTTTGATCTCAATAATAGAATGAAAATCTAACTCTCTATTGTTGACAACTTAAAACTGGACCACGTCATTTATTTTGCTTCATGTTGATTCGTTTGGCCTATATGAGGTTTCAATTTATTCTTATTTGAATTGAAGCCACACACTTAGCATTCATCTAACCAAACTATTTTTTCATATCTTAGCTATCCAAAATGTTAGTATTGGTCTCTAGATTTAGGCTTGTTACCTTGATTTTCAATCCTAATTGGTCATTACTTTACTTCTTTTTTTTGTCGAATAGCTCATTACAAAGTCAAAAAAAGAAAAACAATGGATAAAAAAAAGCTCAATTCCAAGTACAAAAATATAGGCCCAAAAATACAGAAACCCTAGAATCAGATTCAGACCTTATAAACAACAAGTCATTGTCGCTTGATTTAGGGAAGAAAGTCGAGAGAAACCAACAAGGTGGGATCTGTAGAGCATGGGTTTAGGGAAGCAAGCCACCAACAATTATCATACTCAAACGATCTAAGTAAGGGTCAAAATTGACCATTAAGACATCGCCCACACCTCCATAGAAAAAGTTCAAATTTGAGGATGTATTGTAGGAGAGAAGCAGATGCAGCAACCTATAGTAGACGACCAAGAAAATCCTAGGGAGGGAGGAGGATTTTACGGTTTCAGATCTCACGGAAGGGGAGAAGAAGGAACTGATGTGTGGGTGAGGAGAGAAGTGGGGGAGGTGAGAGTTATGGCTGAAGTGAAGTTGGAGAGGAGATGCAAATGGAATAAGGAAGGACATATGGCCAACATTTGGAAACGCAAGAAGATAGGGCACATCAAAACAAACAATGAGGAAATGGAAGATGAGAAGTCACACCAAAGGTGGCAGAGGTGCTTGTCCTGGTTGGAGTAAGAAGAGCCCTACAACTTAAAATACATTTTCTTATCCTCCCTCCCTCGCCACTTACAACTTAAAATAAAATTCTTACTATTTTGCAGTAAAGCAAACTTGCAAAATTATTCGAGTTGTGAAGTGCACGTAGTAGCATGATTCAAACGCAAGCTAAGTGGACATGGTGCAATGAATCTTTATAATTTCATTCAGTACTAGAGTACATGTTATGGGGCCAGGATCAAACTTTCTTCTTGTCGACCAACTCTCCCACCCAAGAAAGTGCAGCATTGTATTTGTGGATAACGAGTCGGCAGATCCCATCCTATACCCTAAATTGTCAAAATCAGTACGACCATTATGCTTGTTGGTCAAGTTGAACATCATGCAACACACAATATCTAAAACACAACGTTTACAATATTTTAAAGAATTTTGTAAATTTCCAGGAAATAGAGCTTCAGCAAGAATACAAAAAGGACGTCCTACTTGTTGTATTTATATCTGATTTTAGGTCAGAAAGGGTTGGGTTTGGTCAAAAGAATTGAAACTTTTTGGGGCAGCATGAGACTTGGTCTTTTGCTCTGTGGATGATGCTTTGCTAGAGGAATTTTTTATTTTTTATTTTTAAATTTAAAAAGGAATGATCATAGGATTAGGGTTTCTTTATTTGTCTCCCACTTTGTCTTTAATTAATGAGCACTCTTATGTTTGGAGTTTTGTAGAAATGTCAAATGTTTGAAAGAAAAATGTAGAATAATTTATCTTATAATGTTTATGCCATTTGAAAATACTATGATCTTTGAATATTGTAACACTTGGGCTGAGAAAAAGAAATGTCAACAAAATTAAATAAATGTTGAAATGAATGATACCCTTTGATCAAAGTGGGACTTTGACCAAAGATTGTTTCAAATATGAGGACAACATGTGGATTACTAGAGAGTATTTTCCTATAAAGCAGTAGAGCCTTCTTCCAAAGTCAGATCCATATTCCCTATGCTCTCATGAAATTCAATATTTTTTGTTTGTTTTGTTAATGACTTGTAAATTCAGGTAGTTATTAGTATTTATTCATGTATCGAGTTGAAGCGTTTGAAATAGAAACGAAGTCAGGATTTTAAATTGGACTAAACCTTAAAATCTACATATTAAATATAAAAAAAAACTCACATGAACACTGCAAACTCACATGGGCTATAGGTTAGACACAATGTAGGACCGTCTCTGGTTCGAAACTTTATGATATTTTTCATCGATAGGAGAAGAAACGGGTTGGAATTTGAAATTTCTTCCAAAATTAGAAAGAAAGTAAAATTAGACCAAGAGTAATTAGTAAATTATTTAACACAAACTACAAATAAATAAAAATCAGCAGCTTGCACATGACCAAGATTGTTCTTAACACCCGACATTAGCGCCTATTTATTTGGTGCTTTATATATATGCAATAATCACCCCCACAGGATTGCAATACCCACTTCTACAAATTTTATAAGAGAAAAGGCATTGATCATGACAAGAATAGTTTTATTTTATCTGATTAAATTTAATTGCTCTTTTATAGGAGTCTAGGCCTCATCTCTTCCCTATTCCCCATTCAAGTTGGATCGCTTTCAAAAATCTTTTTGGGGGAAATAGCACCCAATGGCCAACTTGGCATGACCCTAGTGGCCAACTTGACATGAAAAGCACATAGACCTTTCTCCAAGTGATCTATAAAAAGTCACTGAGAGTTTTCAACTTTAGGACTTTTTTTCTCACTGTTATTAACTTATTATTTCATTCCAGTATTAGAAACTTTTCCCAAATTGTCGGCCGAAACCAAGTGCACCTAAAATCATTTGACAAGATTTGCACGATTGATTGCTTAGAAGAAATTCTTGGATGTGATAATTCACCCAATTAACACAGTTACAATCATCAGTATCTAAAATTCTACACTCCAATACAAAATATTATATTCGGTACATGCATTATAATTTGTGTGAATTTTGTAACATTCATTCAAGCATGCCAAATAATTTTACCTTTAGCCGTACATAAGTTTTTATTGCATAGACCAGATAACTTAGAAAAATTATCCTATGTGACAGTAACACCAAAGTCAAATGCCATGTAACTTTACAAGTCCAAAAAATTATGACACCACATCATTGCCACCGCACTAATAATTTTTCATGAACTTCACACACTAATTTATTCACCAAATGATCTGGCCGTCAGTAGCGGACCCACAAAGGCGCACGGAGGCGTATGTGCACCTCCCCTCACCTGAAAATACCATAAAAGTCAGTCATCTTGAGCTCTTGAGTGGCTGGGCAGGAATGCCCACAACCTGTTTGTGGAAAGGTTGGAGTGAAGAGCAATAGCAGCAAGCGTGATCTATTTTTATGTTTAATGCTCTGGCCAAAACAAATCGTTTTGGACCAGATTAATTAATATGTTTTAAAATCTCTGTGTGCATTACACGTATTGAATTTTTGTTCTATTAAAGACCACATCAGGCTGCAGCTTTAGTTTGAGGGTAGAGAAGTCATTAGAGTTTGATGGCTTAACCTAGAAACACTTTGATATATAAAAGCACATATTGAACATAAAAATGCTGTTGAATTATCAATGAAATTATTTGTTAATTTAATTTTTGACATAAGGAAATAAATTGAAAGTTCTTTTTTTTTTCTTTTCCATGAATATATAAATTGTACATTTATAAAACAAGCGAATTTTGTTAGTTCATATATACATTACAATATTGTAAATCCAATTAATCAATATATTCAAATCATGAATGTGCATCATGCAAGTTTTTCAAAACATAAAACAAAAAATTCATCAGTGAATTTTTTTAATTAATAAGAAAATGTTATTTCTTTCAAGAATTATGAATAATAATAGTATCAGTTCAATTACACAAGTTATTTTTGTCTAAACAACTGACAATTTCCAAAGTAATTTTTGTTGTTGTGTGGAACAGTTAGTCTTAGAAATGTTGCACCTCCTCTTAAAAATTCCTAGATCCGCCAATGCTGGCTGTGTTTTACTTATTCAATTCTGAGCCAACTCTGAACCCCATATTATTATAACAAAGAAAATAACATTACTTATATCACCCTCAATTTTCCAAAAGCACCATTTGCAAATCCTAAATTTCCATGGTCCATTAGCACTTTTCTATGATAATTAGTCTTGGAAATGAAGTATTTTGTCCCATAAAAAAAATTTATATGAGATTAGGGCCAACTATGGGACAAGGCTGGACCTAAGTGGGTCAATAGTTTGTCTTGGACTTTATTTAATAAAAGCCCAATGTAATTTTTATCCAGACTGTGGGCTTGCCCAGAATTTTTCTGGAGTATTAATCATAGTGGTGCTCCTAGTAAACTTGCTTGTTGGACAAGAAATAATATGTGATTTTTTTTTTTTTTTTTTCATTTTGAAGTACTTCATTTTAACCATCATCCTAAAAGTTCAGCAGTCTTCTTCTATCATCATCCCAACGGTGGAGCCCTGCTTGAAGTTTTCTCCGTCACACCGTTGTGTTGGTGTGTTGGTTTGATTTTCAATTGATGATCAATCCTAATGGTGATAATTCCAGAGTCATTGAGCCACCAAAATTCCAGAAACTATTGGCACCCAAAATCATCTGAAATCACAATGATAAAACCCAAAAATAAATAAATATTTGAAGTATGAGAATCAAAAGAAAATGAGGATGATTATTCAACAAGTGTAAAAGAGGTCTAGAAATTAGAAGAACCGAGTTTGGAACTGGAACAAGTGAAAAATCCAATCATGGGCCGAGAATATTGGGTTACAATTTTGGGCTTTGAAGTCCAACTTCTGGGTTTAGGCTGTCATGGACTCAACTCACGACCCATGATGTCTTTGGGTTGAGGCCATTATACGATGGTCATGGGCTTCCCAGCTCAACCATCTTTGTCTTGCTCTTAGGCTTGAAATTTGTCACTTGGGCCACAAATGTGGCTTGAGTGCACTGCCACATCATCAGTTCTTGTAGGGCCTAGGTGGAAAATTTCAGGTATAAACACAAAGTTGAATATAGAAATATGAATCTGACTAAAATACCGAATGAATTTTAGCAATCAATTATACTTTATTAAGAAATAGATACAATAACATGTAATCCTTGAGAGCCGCATAGAGGGCAAACCAGGTGCCTCATAGAATGCCCTAGCCAATCTGCACAAGCCTTTAGCAGCACTAGGCGCATGCTGCTTCCTTGTTTTAAAAAAGGCCTGACCACAATGATGACGTTTAAGCCAGGTCTTTTTATTTTTCTTTATTTTTAAAAAGATAAAGTTCTTGAGCCTTTCTCCTGAATTTTGCTCAAATTTAGCCCATAAATTCATAAATGTTAATTTAAAAAAAAATTTCAAATATAGTAAAAAACTCACTTAAATTGTTCCAAATTAAGTGACCCAATATTTGACTCAAGTCACCCAAAATACATATTCTTATCTTTTTCTTTTTCTTTTTTGTCTAAAATACAAATTCTTATCACAACCCTAGTTTATGAAATTCAATAGGAGCAATTATATATCAAACAAAACTTCCAAGTTCCATGGAGTCATATATAAAATCTACATTTGGTAATCCTAGAAAGTTGCAACCTAGCTCCATCTTTCTATTTTTCTTATATTAAAAAAAAAATGTTTTGGTTAAGATGGATTACGTGGAAAATACATTTTTTTTTTGGTCGAATAAATTCAAATATAAGTTTATGACACCATAGGATTATCATTTATCTTAACTCCAAATTAAGCAAACATAATCTAATTAAAACTCCTAAAACCTCGTTCCATATAACTTGCTACACTTGCGTTATTTTAGAAAAAAAAAAAAACATGCAGTTTAGAAGGAAACCAAATCCTATATAAACATGGACCGAAACACCAATTCTCCATGCTCAAGGCTTTTTACACCTGCAATTTTCAAGTATCTTCCTATAAAAGGCTTCGTAATCTTAAATTTGGAGCTTCGCATTCGCGTAATCACCATGGAAGAAAACAATCGGTTCATCAACGATCCGATTCCTGACCAAGTAGATATGCTCATCAACGATCCAACCAACGATGCATATTTTAATTCTCTTCCATGTGGCTATCGATTTGCCCCAACTGATGTCGAGTTGGTTTCAAGCTACTTAGAGGGAAAGGTCTTGAACAAGGAAATCCCCAAAAACAGGTTTCTTGACCTTGACATCTACTTGTATCATCCTAGAGACCTCACTGGTTAGTATCTTTTGTCTTCATCTATATGCTCACTTTAGGTTAATTTTTTTTATATTCTTTTTTTGTGTAGTGAGATAACTTTAACTTTTCTTTTTCTTTCTAGGGCGCATCACTTTAATGAGAGAAAGTGAGTGGTATTTTTTCACTTCTAGGAAACGAAAGTACCCGAGAGGACAACGGCCAGATCGATCAGCAGTCGATGGATTTTGGAAGGCAACCGGAAAAGCTCAGGACATCGAAGACAGTAATGGTAAAGTAATTGGGTCCAAAAGGACTCTAGATTTTTACCAAGGGAACCATCAAGATAGCAAGAGGACAGAATGGAAAATGCATGAATACACGCTCGATACAGAGACTGCTCCTCGTAATGAAATAAGCAATACTCGTGTTACGCAGGTACGTAAGAAAATGTAAACATGTGTGCATAAATTTTATTTTATTTTATAATTTTAATGAGTTATTTTTGCATATGACTTGATTTTAACTTTAATCTTGTACGTTTTCTTTGCAGCTAGATAATTGTGTTTTGTGCAAGATTTACAACAATACCAAAGGCGGGAACAATGACTCGAGCACTATACAATCTGATCAAAGAGCAGAGCCATCTACAAATGTTGTAGCATCTCAAGCTTTTCCAGACCAACAAATCCAGCCCGTTCATCAGCATGATCAATATCTTGTTGGTCAATCTAGCGGTGCTTCTTCTTCCTCCACTGCAAACAAACGTCCTCGTGGCATGCCAACCCCAACAATATTGAACACCTACGTTGGAAACCCTACATATTATCCTCACCAGCAGTACCCTTTCCAAAATCAAACGTCTGGCACTCCTCCAGGACCAGTCTACAATAACTATCAAAACCTTACCCAATACGATCAAAACGATCAAAACCTCACCCAATACGACATGCAGTCTGCCAATATTGAGAGCCATGTTCAGCCAAGGGAGTCGTTTTCTTCTCAACCTGGATTTTGGCTACCCATGGAGACTTCCACGTATGCGGATCCAATGCCACTGGTTGATTCTAGTTCTATGCAGTTACCTGTGCATATCAGGCTATATGAGCAACTACTTGCGGCTAGAAACAGGGATGGTGATTTCGCCAAAAGACTAGAGCGTTGGTATCATCATCAACAGCAGTTGTTTAGGCAAAACCCTAGCAGTACACCAAATTGTAAATTAGTCTAGGTTAGAATTTGGTTGGGCGGATTCTTTCTTTTTGGCTAGAGTTGGTTTTTTGTTTTTGGATTTTGGTGATCATTTAAAGTAAATTGTTTGTTGTTGTGAAGTTGCGGAGCTCTCCTTACCATTGCCAAATCAATATAATACTCACCAAACTTGTCACACAAAATTTTTGTTACCAATTAATTTGACAATTTCGTAGTTACTGTGAATAAATAAATTCCAATTTACATGAACAACTTAAAGTCGGTGTGATCTTGTGCTAACCAAGAACACTTTTTCATTACCTATTTATTTTTCCAGACTCTCATATTGGCTTGTTGGGTTTTGTTCAGACTCATAGAGGTTTGGGAATGTCTCATATTACCTATATTTTCCCACTAGTAATTCTATTCAGACACACGAGATTGTCCACAGTGGTGGAGCCATGATTTCAAATTAGAGGGGGGCCCTTCACAAAAATTTTAAAAAATAATTCGAATAGTAGTGCTCAAGTGCTAACTAGGTTAATAAGTTAATAATATTATTTCATATTATTGATTAATAATTTGTTCATTTATTACAATCATAATTGTCTTGAATTTTATATGTTAAAATGATTGAATATTAATCTCATCATCTATACTATTAAATACTCAAAATTTAATAATTTATACTTCAACAGAGAGAAGAAATACAAAAAATGTTCATAAATCCCAATATTAAGGTGTCCTATTAAGCTCAAGTGCTATTCACGAAGCTTAAATTAATCAAAAGAGGAAAGGAAAGACAAAAAATCTTAATAATTTTTACTACAAAAAGCAAACATATAGCAACATATATAAGTAAAAATATGAGAAAATAAAAATTATGATAGGGGGCCTGGGCCCACTATGGTCCTCAGGTGGCTCCACCACTAACTGACTACTTTATGTGGCAGATAATGTAGTCGTGCCATGTCAATTAATGAATATTGCCATATAAATTCTACTTTTATTTATTAATTTTTCTTTTCAATAATCATTAAAAACAAAACTAAAGGTGAAATATATGCCATGCAATGTAGGCATGGTTTTCGCTTTGTTCATATACTCATATACGTTTAGGAATGTCTCCAGTTGCTATATTTTCCCAAATACCCGTAAAAATAAAAATAAGAAAGTCCCTTCCAATCTTCTCGGTCGTTGGAGGGTGGAAAAGAGAGAGGATATATGCCATGCAGGTATGGTTTTCTTTTCATTATTGGCTGCTTTTAATTAATTTATGCTTAAAATTTTTGTAAACACTGAATATATGGGGCATCAATGAATGGAGAATATTATGGAAATAGATTAATAAAATAATCAAGTAATAAATGCAAGGTGTGTTAAACTGATAAACTCAAATCCGCAAGGCTATACGCTTATCTTGAAATTATGAGCCTCATTAACCAGGCGCAATGCAAGTTTCAGAATATATCTTAATTTTATTTATTTTTTATTTTTATTTTTTTAACGATTAAATTGATTATTGTTTTTTTTAATACAAGCGATGGTCTAAACTAGAGAGAGAAGAATTTCTCACAAAAAAAAAAAAAAAAATTATAATGCCATGGCTTTTTCACTAGACTCCCATTCAATGGCCTTATATTTTGATATCTCCTCTATTATCCATTCAAACATTAAAAATTGAAATTATTAATTAAATGAGGATAATATGGTAAATTCATATTTTTTAATATAAAAATAAAAATAAAAATGATATCTGGAACATAACTCTATTATCTTTTATTAATTCTAAAAATAAAATAAAAAATAAAAAAAGAGAATTAGAACATTTCAAAAGGCTAGAAAATGCCATTGGTTAATTCAAACATTAAGAATTAAAATATATTAATTAACTATGAGGATAATATGATAAATTCACACTTTAATATTTTAAAAAATCAAAAATAAGATAATCAACATCTCGGGACTCCTACTTTTTGGAACAGTGACTCGAAAACCGGCTGAAACCTAACTGTAAATCTATTTACGCTAGAAATTTCTTCCTACCCAACCAGCAGCTAGAGCATGAAAAATAGCTAGAAAACCATACCTAATTTGGTGGCCGGACGACGGAGAACGAACGCTTGGAAGTTCTGTCAAAAACTGTCCAGCGCCGCCTGTTTCGTGGCTGTTTCCGGCGACTATGGCGGCGGATCATGGCGGCGAAGGGCTGGGGTTGGAAGAGGGAAGTTTCGTGGTTCATTTGGCACTGGTATTGCCTATGAGAGAAATCAGCTCAGAAAGTTGGCTCCTCCTCTGCCCGAAACCCAGAAAAAATCTGGGTTTATAAAACTGAACTCGAAATATTTACGGTTTAAGTTAAAATTCCGATTTGAGTCCACTACAACAAACTCGTTTCGTCGCGCTTAGTACAACTCCCCAAATTCCTTCCCGATCAAAAAGTCAACTTTTAAACTAATAAAATATTCTAGGGGTATTTTAGTCTTTTTCTCAAATAAAATAATAGTTAAATATTAATTTTAGGTTTGGGTTGTTACATTTATATACTTGTATTTTCTACTTTGGCCCCCCAAATTTTCAATTCTAACTCGCCCTGCTCCCTTTGACAAATTGATTATTGTTTAAATGTGTAATCCATGAACCAAAGAAATTCAAGTGTAATTCAAATTCTCTGTTCAATATTACTTGTCGTTAGAAAGTTATTATAGTTATTATCACATATCAGATAAAATACGGAGTACGGATTAAATAAATACAAAATAAATAAAAATTACAGAGTACGGACCCAGTACAAAGAGAGTAAAGAAACCAAATCCCACACAAACACCTAATGAAACAAGCCCCCACCCCTATTATTTCTCCTGTCAATAAAGCCTACAAATTTCAACTATATTCCTACATTATAGGCTCCATAAAAAAAAAAAAAAATTAAGAACTCTATACTTGTGAGTTTCAATGGAGGAAAGCAATATTCAGGTTGCTCATGAAATTTTTTATGAAGCATGGTTAACCGATAAATATATTAATGATCTTCCAAGTGGTTATCGATTCGTCCCAACCGACGAAGAATTGATTGAAGAGTACTTAAAGAAGAAGATCAAGAATGAGCTACTGCCCATCAACAGGTTTCGTGAAGTTGATGTTTACAAATACCATCCTGAAGAGCTTACTGGTTTGTGTTATGATCCTCTTCTTCTATATCCATCAATTATTTCTTCTTTTTTACTGGTTACCTTCACTAGTTTTTCGTGATATTGATATGCTTCTTCTAGGCTACACATGCATCGTTTAGAACTTTAGAAGTAGCATATTTAGTTAGAAAACTTTTCAAGAATAGCGGAAAAGAAATTAGGGTTCTTACAAGTCGTCAAGGTTCGTGCATCCTACTTTAAGTTATTATTAAAAAGGTTTATATAAAAGGATTTGCTCTTGAAACAAGGGGTATGTAATCTTTTGCTAATTTTCTTGAAAGCTCTTTAATTGTTTGCACTGCTTTAGTAGAAGTTTTTGCATGACATATGATATCGAAGTATAGAGAAGTTCGTATTGAAAGAGGTTATAAGTTCGTATCTCCACTTATCCCATTCATAAAAAGAAAAAAATTATCATTACTCTTAGTGGTTATTTTGTTTTTTACTCAGAAATTAAAGACTGAATGGATTAAGAATTTGGAGCACTGCATGCAATTAATATGTTATTATTGTTTTTTAACCACTCAAGATAAATTTTTGGCGGCTTTTATTCCTTACACATCAAGTAAGAAAACTTGATTTTATGGGATTTTAGTATAAGTATATATTGATTAATGAGCCATCATTTTTAGCCTAAATCGTATTTTGCACTAAAACCGAATTTTTATATTTTGATTTGGTGGGAATTTGATTTTCTAGTATTTTTATTTGAATCCAAATGGGGGGTACTTCCTTATTTACATTGTAAACTTAAGTAAATGGAGTAATATAATATGAACCACAGTGACTTCATGTACCAAAACTAAAAAGTAAGAACAACTCTTCTAAAGTCTGGAAGAGAGCAACTAGGGTTTTATTTCTAGGGCAGACGTTTGAGCCAACGTCATTATTAGAAGTCAAGAAGATAATAAAATTGATGAAGGTAACTAATGAACTGCATCAATTTGCCCTAATGGATTCTGAATTTTTGGTTCAGAGAAGGAGATTAATATTTCAATACTAAACGGTTTATATTAATTGTTAATTAGTTTTTGTTCTTTCTTTCTGTTTTGCTTTAGGGATGCACAACTTACTCAGAGAAAGCGAGTGGTACTTTTTCAGTTCTAGGGACCGAAAGTACCGAAATGGATCTCGGCCAAATCGAGCAGCAGACAACCATGGATATTGGAAGGCAACTGGAACCGATGAGAAGATCAAAGTTAACAATGACGTAATTGGGCAGAAAAGGACTCTAGATTTTTATGCAGGGAAACACGGGGAAGGAGTTAAGACAGAATGGAAAATGCATGAATACGTTCTTAGTGAAAATATTGCTCCTTCAAATGACCATAAAGCCAACGGTGACATGAAGGTATGGAAGTATACGTGTGTGTTTTTATGGGAGAAAATCTTTGGTGTGTTATGGCTTTTTATTAGTAGCATACACTAGCTAGGTTCATGAAAATTATGCAGGGCCACTCCGTATTGTATTTCACTAATCCAAACCGTCTATTTTGTAGATATTCATTCAAAGATCATCTTTACAAAAAATCACTTGAATCCGATATTATTTGACCACTCAATTGAATTATTGAAATTTTAGTACTTTCTTTGAGGCACCGTGTTCATTGATTTTGTAGAACACAATTAGATGTTGAAACGATTTCTGATTTGTCTAGTTTTTTATAAGGATGATCTATGAATGTAGACTTAAAAAATAAATGGTTTGGATCGTTGAAAAAAAATTCGTGGGGGACCCTTAAATAAGCTTATTTGAGGGATTCCTCAATGGAAGTTCTCAAAGTTATAAATTTGAGAAGATTTTGAAATTTTTTCACAAGTTGCAGACTAAGTTGAAGAAGAAGACGAATGGAGTGTGAGAAGTTAGAATCCGTGCTTCTCAACTTTAATATATTCCTTTTTAATATGGTCCTCTATCAAGGCGCCATGTATCAAATTTTAACTAGACTAACTTTAAAAATTTATTAAAAATTCTTTTGTGCTTCGAAAAATTCACCGAAAATTACTCCAAACTCGTAATCACATGTATGTACTTTTATCTCGTGACCTCCAAATCACATGTACTTTGCGTTAGATTAATTGGTATTGATTTTGGTTAGATTAATAGATGATTTCATATGAATTTTGATAGGCTAGTAATTGACATGCATTTTGTTCATATTTGATATAATAATTGTGTAACCTAAATTTTGTGCATATTAATTGATATATAAAATAGACTATAGTCAATTAGTCTTAGACGTAAAACTCATAATTATTTTAATTATGAATAACATTAGTATTGTTTAAATTGTAAGGCTATTTGGTTGTTTAAAATTTTTGTTGTTGACCTTTTAGCCTTCTTAATATTGCATCTTCCTTGAAAAATTTCTGAATCCGCCACTGTCTATATATATAGGTATCCTAATTCATATCAGTATATCTCATATGCTTATCTAATTAACTTGTATATGTTTCTTCTGTAGTTGAACGATTGTGTTTTGTGTAAGATTTATAAGAACAAAAGAGTCAAGAAAAATAAAAATAAAGAGATTGCAGATTCAGTTCAATCAGCTCATCAGCCTGATCATCAAGAATATCCATCTCCTCTTATTGCCAATTCCAATTCATCCTCTTCATCAATAAATCATCATTACACTGCTGCTGGTATGTCTTCCACAACAGTGAACACAGAATTTGGTGAGCCCCCGTATTATAATGAGTCTTTCCAAAATGAAGCTTGGAGCAATTATCCATGGCCCATCACCAGCTTCAACAGTGATCAAACTTTAGACTCTGCAGATACAAGTCATGGGCTGCCTATGAACACCTTTTCCTCTCCATTTAGCACAGATTTGGAGCCGACAAATGACACGGCATTGGCTCATCCAAGTACTTCTTCTCAGTTCCCTCACGATCATGCCAAGGAAGATGACAATAATTCATTTGATCCAGCAGCTCAGTTTCTTAATATATGATGAGATTGTGTTTAGGCAGCTAGTCATTTACATCAAGCAGGATTCAGAGGTGAGATTTAATTTGATATTATACTAGAGGGATATTTTTCTTATGTTGTTTTATTTAATTTTGATACATTTTTTTCTATATATTTATGTTCTTTTTATTGACATTTTTTTTTCTCAGTGTTGTTTCATTGAACCGGCCTATTATTGTTCGTGTCTTTTTTTTTTCCTAATACCCGTATAATGTTTGTTTGTTTGTTTTTTCACCATATTTTTAAACAATATATTTTTAACGTATTCTTATGTGCCATATATTTTCATGTATTGAATATATTAACTGGTAGAACAATTGTCGTCCAATTTAGTGGAATGCGTACGTACCTTTTTTTTTAGTATAAGCAATTGGGGAGGGGGGTTTACATAAATATTCATAATTTGTCGTTTAGGGGTTTCAAACTTCTGCCCACATAAATGAAGATGGAAGAACTCAACCAACTGAGTTATATCCTACTGACTGCGTCTTAACCCTATAGGAGATAAGAACTTACGATATTTGGGTTCTGGGTTCTGGTTTTGGAGTGGTCGTTTTGGGTTAACTGGGTTCATAAGAAACCCAACGATAGAAAAAAGTTTCTTGGGCTTGGACTAGACGCACTGGCGTTCAATAATGTAGGTGCCTGTTGCGTTCTCATATCGCATCATCCATTTGAAATTTTGATAATGCAAAGATTTTCTTTTGTCCAATTGATGCTGCTTTGCATGATGAAGACAAACAAAACAACTCTGATTGATAATGATACATGGAATTGACCAACAATTACACAATTTCTATAATTTGATCCAATCCTAATTCTACCATTCTAAAGTTATTGCCCGCACCCATGGGTGTGATTTTCTCCAACAAATAGCTTGTAGCTAGAGGCTCTCTCTCTCCTATCGTATCTATCTACTTTTACATGTCTTTTTAACAACTAAACATAATTACTGATATACCCATGAACTGTAGCTTGTAGCTGGAGGCTCTCTCTCTCCTATCGTATCTATCTACTTTTACATGTCTTTTTAACAACTAAACATAATTACTGATATACCCATGATCTGTAGGTTTAGTAGTACTCCTCTTTTTCAGAGATTCCAAACTCGAGTCTTCTCTCCTTCTTATTGATAAGAAAACATAATAATTTACGTATAACTGGATATAGTCACATTTTTAAATATAATTTTTTTTATTGCTGGAAAAGGAAAATTTTCAAACAAAATATATAGAACCGAAGGAATAACATAATTTTCAAATTCTAACATTGCTTCATTCAAAACTTTTGCATCACATTTCATGTTATTTTGGTCAGTGCAAGCACATTACACGTTGAAAATCATAAAGATGACCAAAACTAGCTAGTGCTAGAATCATAAACTATTATCTCAATTTTTGGCTACCGATTGATGTGGAACATAATGTGTGTGTTTTTTTAAAAACAATATTCTAAACTACTTTAAACTACTCTAATGTGAAACATAATATGCTAGTTTCTACTTAATGTGAATAAATAAGATCCATGTGGTATGCGCTATGAAAAAGAACAAGTAATTTCAGTAGGGTCTAGCCTAGTGAAAACGGGTATTAATTTATAAATTAAAGGTCTCAAGTTCAATCCTCATAGCATCTTGGTTATCTGTGCGCGTGTGAAAAACTACCATTCTCTTTAGTTTAAACTATCAGTTATAAAATAAAAAACAATAAAAAAAAGTAATATATTTCCACATCTGTTGGTGTAATTAATTAAACTTATATTTGTAAGCTAAAACTATGGCAAGTTCCAAGTCTTCGGCTTTACGAATATATATTATCATGATTTCACAGTAGACAGATGAGTGGGTTATTTTCAGTTCCAAAATTCCAATCAAGATGCAAACAACTCCACACCAAACTTTGATATTATTTTAATGTTAATGGTAGACACTTGTCAAATTCCATTTCCCCCTTTACACTACTATTACATCATTAAATAGATCCAAAATTAGCAGATCCCCAAATGTTGAACCCTAATTGGTTGCCAAAACCCCACCCAAAAAACTAAGATTAGAGAGAGTGAAGTCACTGGCCCATTTCTTAAGTCAAATCGGAGCATTATTCTACATGTCACCAAAAAAATAAATAATACTTCTATTAAGTGTGGGGCTTAACTAATCTATCACGTGAGACGTGGGCATTTTGAAGACCTGAAATGAATAACTATCCACCACCGTACACTTGTCCTTGATCGGGTGGTATGATGTCATGGCTTGCATGGAGAGGGAGCTTACGTCGCACATACGATGGGCTCATACTCCATTGGGTTTCTACCACGTGTACTCCATAAACAGTAGCTTGATAGTTACTGTGTGACGCGTGATCACCGTTTGAATCGTCAATGTCCACTAACCTAATATTTGGTGGGCCCTCCAGAAATCCTTCTTTTTCTTTTCTTTACTTTTCTTTTTAATGTACCCCTAAAAATCTGTCGGCCGACACCCCTAATAAATTACAGAAAGATTTGGATGAAGAGTGCTTTCGCTGTAGTGCCCTTGTATGGTACTTAATTCAACTATCTGCCCAAGGAATTCTATGTTTTTCTTTTGGGGCCCTAGAAATTCTATGTTCCCCAGAGGCCAAATACCTTTTGAATCTTTAATTGAAAGCGTCTGCAATTTCTATATTATCTGAAATACTGCAAATGATAGTGGATCAAAATATTGTAAATTTTCGTGATTTTATATGTTCATTCAATAATTGTTCAACTAGTAAAATTAGAACTTCTGACAATGATTAAACTTGATTAAAGTGACATAAACCAACTCCTATGGTTAACTTTGTACTCGATTTCTGGAAATTATAAAAACAAAAATAGGGAATGTAGCACCAATATCTTTGGGATGCATTGAAATTACATGTAAGATGACTAATAATGCATAGGAGGGGTTAATAGGCCAATTTAAAATTATAATCAATAAATAAAAATAAACTTCTGTAGCATGGTTGATATAGCTTATCAATCCTACAATGTGCAGAGCATAAAATAAAGGAACACACAGAAAGTTATTTTACGTAAGGGTGAGCACGGTCCGGTTTGGACTGGTTTTTGCCTCAAATTAGAACTATTCATCCGGTTTGATTTAGTTTGGTTTTAACAAAAAAAATTCAAAAACTGTTTGATTCGATTTTGAACCGGATTACTAAAATTATTTTTTAATACAAATTTCAACTAAAATTTTATTTTTTTGACTTGAAGATTAATAAATTATTTAATTTCATATAAAAATAAATATTAAAGCTAGAAAAGATAGATGTTTTGAAATTGAACTTGGATAAATATTAGTTATGAGATTAAAAATATAGCATTGAATATAAATAAATATTGAAATTATATATTTTTTTAATTTGACCGATTCGGTTTTTGAAGACATAGAATCGGATCCAAAACCGGTCCAAACCGATCCAGTTCGGTTTTTGATCGGTTGTTGACTTTTTGGTCAACTCAATTTTTTCCCCCTATTTTTTGGTGCGGTTCGGCTCGGATTTCCGGTTTGCTAGTTTGAATGCCCACCCCTAATTTTACATGGTAAATCCCCATCTCTAGGGAAAATCAACGGGATTCCTCAGTCCAAAACAAATCCACTATAGAATGATAATTACAAGAAGTACTCACACACTTATCCTAGACACATTCTAGATAATGTTTACCGGCTTCTTCGTAAATCAACTTTTGTTATGGGATGACCTTCTAACTCTCCTTATATTGAACCCAATACTAATAACGATCGATTCAAGCTCATTGGAGAAAAACAACCACCGCGGTCTTGGTGCTCTCAATCATATTAGTCACCGAACTATGCAAATGAATACAATATGAATGATAAAGTATTTGATAAATCACCAAGTAAACATAGAATATTTAATGATTTATCTCAAAATTAAAAAACGCATCTTTCTTAAACGTTTAAGCACACAAAACTATTGTTGAAAAAGCTATCTAAAGGAAAACACAAAACCTTGCTTTTATTGAGGTTTTCCACACATTAAGAAATTTAGATTTAAACCAAATTTCCATTCTTCAAGGCTAGACAAAAATCACAATAGAATATTTCATATTAAATGCAAGTCATATATAAACCAATTACTCAAGAAAGGAGATGCTCAAGAAAGAAGATTTTGACCAATCACAATATCAAAGGAATCCTTCTATGTTTAGATAAACTATTAATAGCATCTTGACTCCTTGATATTTTGATATAATTGAAAAAAATGATTTCTAAGCAACGAAAACATGTTAGAAAATCAAGGGGGGTGTTAAAACATGAAAGCAATATAATCAAATTGATTTGGGCAAAAATTGCCTAAATGAGATGCACTCTCTTATAGGGATTCTAATTGATTAAAAATAAAGAAAATAAAATCATATCAGACTCCACAAATACGTTCCTTTCATGAGTGCATGAAAAATAACATGTCTTACCCTTTATATCATGTGCCTCATACATGTTAAGTCACAATACTGGTATACAGGGATTGCTGAGCTGTTTCAATCTTGTAATTCTGGAAATCAGAGACATTAATTTTGCTTCAACCCTACAGCTAAATGACACTTCCAAACCTATACTAAGTTCAAGGGAATGCCAACATAATTTCATACTAACAATCTCCCCCTTTGGCATTTCCTAGACAAAACACCTATTACAATCAAAAGAAATTACATGGGATTTAACAAATGGAATTCTATCTAAACTCGAAGCTCTTAGTCCCTGCACAACATGAAACAATAAAACTAGTGAAGTATGCGGGAGAAGAAATTTTATTTCAAAGCAAAATTAAAACACCACTCCCCCATAATTCTACATCATAATCTCTCTCCAAAAAATATAACACTACTCTCCCTTAATTCTACATCACAATATCTCCCCATTGTTGTCAGGAAATCCAAAGGCAAGAAAGATGTCAAGCATGACACAAGCATAGAAATATGTCAAGAACAAAGAGAAAGAGATAATGGTAACTTGCATGTTTAGGGCAAAAACATAGGAGAATGAGTATCAGCAAAAGCCAGAGAAATTAACCCATGATACTCTTGAGGGATTGTGTCTTGTCGTGACTAAGAGAGAGATGGAATGAGAGGATCTATGAATCTGTAAATTGCTAAACATGCGTTGCTTCTTGAAAAATCCATTAAGACACTTTTGACGTCCATTTGGTGTGACAACCAGTAGCCTCACTGATTCCAAATATGCAACGGGTGCAAATGTCTCTTCTTGCATAACCAAGGTCCAGTCATAATCTACAAGAATAACATATACATTTTAGGTTCAATCATGGAAACATAACACAAGATACTTACCTCTTTGTATCCTTTTCATCTCAACATTTTGTCATTCACGTTTCCAAAGATATAAGAATAATTGTCTTTTTGAATTTCCTTTCCTCCAAGATTGCAAATGACAAGATTGAAATGACATTGCAATTCAGAGAATTAGTTTTTGTGGCTTCCTTGTCGTCAATCATAGAGCAGAGAAAGGCGATAATACTATAAGTAAGTTTGAGGTGCAAGATGAAGCGAACTTTAGCTACACCATTAAATAATAAACATAAAACGACATCATGTGGGAAAAAGTGTGATTTTTATTTATTAATGATTTTTTTAACAATTGAAAGCCAAACAAAAATTAACGTCAAAATAAAGAAATAAAACACTAGCAAAATTAGAGGAAATATAAGCACGTAGAGAAGATTGAGGAAACAAAAAAATGAAAGTGAAAGGAGCCAAAAGTAAACACCAATGAACAAGAAATAGGAAAGAAAAAAAGAACACAGTGATACATGAATTGACCCAACGATTATTCCAATGCCATACCAAGACTCCCCCTTCATATATGCGAAGGGTAATGTTCATGAGTAGATGCCAACATGATGCTTGAGGATAAAAAAGGAGAACCAATACCAATATATGTCTACACAAGAGACCCGGTTACTTGGCTAGGATCAAGTACTTATTTTAGTTTACTTTTAATTAAAAAGAGATTATGAATTTGTAATGAGCCTAATAGTAAGTAGTACAATGCAAAACTAGCATCCAGACAATGACAAGGTGGAGATTCATTCAAGATTATTAAGAAACATTAGAGTGTATGTGCCACGAGTGAGATATGGATTTTCATATAAAGAGCATTTAATTGAGTTTATAAAAAACAAAGATAGTTGAAAACCATTCACACAAACCCAATATTAATCTACCCAAGGTGATCCAACGCCAAAAATCCAATCTAATCAGTAAAAACTCCCAGACGTTAGTAGGATTAAATATATCTTTCCAATCCCTGCACATGCTAGACAAAGTACTTAGAATATAAACAAAAGCATATTTGAACATAAAAACACAAAAGTGAGGACCTTTTGGCATGCATAAGAACATAAGCAATTATTCAAAGGAGTAAATACCTAAAAAATTTATAGGAGTGTCAAATGGAAGATTATCTAAAGGTTTTGTGACCAGAAATTTAACGTCCAAATTTTCTGAAGCAGTGGGTTCATGCACAATATTAGTGGAGGAAAACATACAATTATGATTTTCCTTTTTCCTCCAAACTAACCTGATTTTCGATAAAGAACAAAAAGAAGATAGTTCAGATAAGTGTTTTACCTCTTTCATAAGATTCGTAATCTTATGTTCAATACTTAACTTTCTCCCATGACATGTGAATTTGAACTTACAAATTTTTTCGAAGTTTATTGCATCTTGTTCTTATGTGGCCATGAGTGTAAAAAAAATGACAAATTTGAATGAATTTCTTGAATTCATGAGTGGATATAAGTTTAGCATGTTCAACTGGAAGAGAGGATTTGACAAACTTCGTTGCAGAAACTGCGAAAGACTTATTGCTTGGTGCAAATCCCAAACCTCATTTGTCACCATCTCTTCTTCTCATGCTAATCATCTTGTCAGTTCTTTTTTCTACACTAGTGGTTAAAGAAACAATCCTTACCTATGAATTTTTAAGTTCAAGTTCAAGTTCAAGTTCAAGGGCTTTGTTGTCAGAAATTAGAGATGCAATTAATTTATTATGTTCAGTCAACTTTTTCTGCAAAAACATCAATTTTTCGTTTATACATTCACTTACCTTTTTAGCATCTGTGTCAGGGGATTGAACCTCGTTTGCAATCCTGCTATTTTCCAACTACAATGCAACAATAGATTTGACAAGCTCGCCATTTTTTATTGAGATTTTGTGAGGCAACCAACAAATTATCATATTTCTTCCTAATAAACTCAATATGCATTTCTTCACAATCATCATCCTTTTTCGTTGGTTCATCCAAGCTTATAGTCTTAATTAGTACAATGGCATTCTCTTCATTTTCAAAGTCAAAATCGCTATCACTCAATGTAGTATTTAGTGCCTTATTCTTGTCATCCTTTTGTTTCTTTAAGGTGTTGACACATTCCGAAGATATGTGACCATATCCTTCACATTAGAAGCATTTGACATTTTCTTTTCAGTTCTTTCGTTCATTTGACCTATGAGATTTAGACACACCATCAATAGAGTCAATAAACTTATTTTTTGAATTTATATCTGAGCTATTCTTTGAATCTCGATTCCTTGAGTCTTGATTCTTGAGAAAGTTCATGAATTGTCTTGTGAGAATCGTCAATTCCTCATCATTGCAATCCTCATTTGAATGCTCATCATGTTCTTCATTCACAACTTTGAAAGAAACACTTTTGCTCTTTTTAGGAGCTAGATGTTTCATCTCATAAGTTTGTAAGGACCTTATTAGTTCCTGAACTTTCAAGGTGTTCAAGTCACGAATCTCTTCAATGGCCGTGATCTTTGGTTGAAACGTTGAGGCAAGGATCTCAAAATCTTTTTCACAACCCTATCTTATGGAATTTTGTTACCTAAACTTGAACATGCATTCACAATGACACAAATTTTAGCATAAAATTCAGAAAAAGTTTCATTCTCATCCATTATGAGTGTCTCAAATTGTAAGGTGTGCATTTGAAGCTTGGCACCCTGTACAGTATCTGTTCATTAATGAGTAACCTGCAAAATTTCCCAAGTTTCCTTAGAAGTATCACAACCAGATACATATTCAAATTGATTAGAAGAGACAACAATAAATAAAATATTTAACCCATTTTGGTTATTAGTACTGTGTGTGACTTATGCAGTGATCCATTCCTCTCTAGTTTTGAGAACTATGTTTTCTTCCTCTTCTTTTCTGAATTTCTTTTGTAGGTTCAGAAAATCCATGAACCATTATATACCATACATGTTCATCTATAGACCAAAGGAATGACTTCACTTTAGCCTTCCATGCACCATAGTTGTTGCCATCGAAATATGGTGAATGTACAATTGAGCCCGCGACACGATCCATCCTAAGGTATGTTTGATCTTTCTAAGTGTATTCGGCAACCTGCTCTGATGCCAATTGCAATTACTTGTAGGATGACTAATAATGCTTAAAGGGGGGTGAATATGCCAATTTAAAATTAGAATCAATCAATAAAAATAAACTTCGTTGCAGAATTGATATGGCTTATCAATCCTGAAACATGTAGAGCATAAAATAAAGGAAGATGCATAGAGTTATTTTACTTGGTAAAACTTCACCTTTGAGGAAAATTCACAGAACTCCTCAGTCCAAAACAAATCCATTATAGAACGATGACTACAAAAAGTACTCACACACTTATCCTACACACATTCTAGATAATGTTTACCGACCTCTTCGTAACTCAACTTTTGTTGCAGGATGACCTTCCGACTCTCCTTATGTTGAACTGTATACTAGTCATGATCGATTCAAGCTCATCGGAGAAAAACCGCCACCACGGTTTGGTGCCCTTAGCCGTATAAGTCACCAAACTATGCAAATAAATGTAATACAGATAAAGTGTTTGATAAATCACCAAGTAAACACGGAACACTTGATGATTTATCTCAAATAAAAAACGCAGCTTTCTTAAACGTTTAAGCACACAAAACTATTGTTGAAAAAGATATCTAAAGGAAAACACAAAACCTTGTTTTTATAGAGGTTTTCTTCACAGGAAGAAATTTACGTACTAAGTTTCCATTCTTCAAGGCTAGAAAAAAATCACAATAGAATATGTCTTATTCTAAATGCAAATCATGTGTAAACCAAGCACTCATGAAAGGAGATGCTCAAGAAAGAAGATTTTGACCAATCACAATATCAAAGGAATCCTTCTATGTTTAGATAAACTATTAATAGCATCTTGACTCCTTGATATTAGGATATAATTGAAAAAATGATTTCTAAGCAACCAAAACATGTTAGAAAATTAAGGGGATGTTAAAACATGAAAGCAAGATAATCAAATTGATTTGGGCAAAAATTGCCTAAATGAGATGCACTCCTAAAGGGATTCTAATTGATTAAAAATCAAGAAAATAAAATCATATCAGACTCCACAAAAACATTCCTTTCATGAGTGCGTGAAAAATGACAAGTTTTACCCTTCAGATCATGTGTCTCATACGTATTAAGTCACAATATGGTGGATGTACAACTGAGCCCGCGGCACGATCCATCCTAAGGTATGTCGGATCTTGCTGAGCGTGTTCAGCAACCTGCTCTTATGCCAATTGCAATTACTTGTAGGATGTCTAATGATGCATATAGAGGGGGTGAATAGGCCAAATTAAAATTAAAATTAAAAAATAAAAATAAACTTCATTGCAGGATTGATATGGCTTATCAATCCTGAAACGTGCAAAGCATAAAATAAAGGAACGCACATAGAGTTATTTTACTTGGTAAAACCCCACCTTTAGGAAAAATCCACCGGACTCCTCAGTCCAAAACAAATCCACTACAGAACGATGATTACAAGAAGTACTCACACACTTATCCTAGACACATTCTAGATAATGTTTACCGACTTCTTTGTAATTCAACTTTTGTCGCGAGATGACCTTCCAACTCTCCTTATGTTGAACCCGATACTGGTCACAATCGATTCAAGCTCATAGGAGAAAAACCGCCACCACGGTTTTGGTGCCTTCAACTGTATGAGTCACTGAATTATGCAAATGAATGCAATATGAATAATGAAGTGTTTGATAAATCACTAAGTAAACATGGAACACTTGAGGATTTATCTCAAATAAAAAACATAGCTTTCTTAAACGTTTAAGCACACAAAACTATTGTTGAAAAAGCTATCTACAGGAAAACACAAAACCTTGTTTTTATAGAGGTTTTCTTCATAGGAAGAAATTTACATACTAAGTTTCCATTCTTCAAGGCTAGAAAAAAATCACAATAGAATATGTCTTATTCTAAATGCAAATCATGTGTAAACCAAGCACTCATGAAAGGAGATGCTCAAGAAAGAAGATTTTGACCAATCACAATATCAAAGGAATCCTTCTATGTTTAGATAAACTATTAATAGCATCTTGACTCCTTGATATTAGGATATAATTGAAAAAATGATTTCTAAGCAACCAAAACATGTTAGAAAATTAAGGGGATGTTAAAACATGAAAGCAAGATAATCAAATTGATTTGGGCAAAAATTGCCCAAATGAGATGCACTCCTAAAGGGATTCTAATTGATTAAAAATCAAGAAAATAAAATCATATCAGACTACACAAAAATATTCTTTTCATGAGTGCATGAAAAATGACATGTCTTACCCTTCAGATCATGTGCCTCATACGTGTTAAGTCACAATACTGGTATTCAGGGATTACTGAGCTGTTTCAATCTTGTAGTTTTTGGAAATCTGAGACATCAATTTTTCTCTAACCCTACAGCTAAATGACACTTCCAAACCTATACTAAGTTCTAGGAAATGTAAACACAATTTCATGCTAATATGCATGAGCCAATCCAATTTTCTTTCATCTCTCAACCAAAAAAGGAGATGATTTTCAATAGTTGATTATCAACCATTTTGGAATAAACTACATACTTATTAAAGGTGGGAGTAGGGTCTTGTCTCTTAGCATAGGAGTGTATATAGACTGGCCCCCACACCCTTCAAATCCCCTTATCTAGTAATTTTTTTTTGGCTCTAGATGCTAGAGGTAGGGTAGATTAATAATAATTTGAGTGACTATTCCATTATGCATGGTGGATTAACTTTTTGAAAGTTGTATGAGAATGTTATAATTAATTCAAAACTAATAAAGATATCACACCCCAAGCATACATTTGATGGGAATCAATGAAGGTAGGGAAGTAAGGGTGTGAATTAAAAGAATCTATACAAGGTGTGGCAATAAAAGAATAAGACAAACTAAAGGGTCTTTAGATAAATAAAATTTTAACATATCCTAAAAAGATACTCTAAACTCAAAGCCCCTTTTTTTTTTTACCCCATTTGGATAATTAGCATCCCTTGGCCTATTTACATTATGGGCTTTCACTTGAAGCCTCATTTTCAATCCTACTTCTATTTCCATGTGTGTGGCTTAAATTTCTCTTTGAACAATTGTCAACAGTCAAGACCCTTGTACAAGTCTTAACTTAAAGCCCTTCACTCTCTTGGTCACAACCCCATTTCATTTTCTAAAACACTTGACAAACACTCTGCTATGAATGATCAAAGGGCTAGCACAAGCCAAGGAATACAAGATCATGATGATCATGGTGAAGATGAGCAAATCATCAGGGACATCCACGCCTTGACACCACCTCACGCACCGCCACAGCTGGCTAATCGCGGCCGAAGAAGGGAAGCTTGGGAGACTAGTAGCCATAGATCATCATCTTTGTCCATGGCTAGCTCAGAAGGTGCTCCAAGTGAAAATTTCAGTAGCATAAGTAGAGAGTTCAGTGCTCTAGTGGTTGCAGGATCAGCTATTGGGACTAATAATAGTACCAATGATAATGATAGTGCTACAAATCATGGGAACAATAACTTGGGCAGGATTGGAGAGGAGGACAATATGCCTGAGGAGGAACTTAACCCTTTGGCTATAGTACCAGATAATTACAACCCATCAGAGCCAATTGCTTCTCCAAGAGAAGCTGGGGCTAGGAATTATGCAGTTGGGTCTTCATCAGGCATTGCTGGGACTCAAGGTCATCAAGGAGGTGATCAGGTGGTTTCTGTGCATAGGGTGAAGAAAGAAGAGGTGGAGACGAAGATATCAGCTTGGCAAAACAACAAGATTGCCAAGCTTAATAACAGGTTTAAGAGGGAGGATGCTATCATTAATGGTTGGGAAAGTGAGCAGGTTCAGAAAGCTTCTTCTTGGATGAAGAAAGTTGAGGTATGTGGGCATAATTAATCTTGATGAAAGTGCTATTATTATTCTGCATGTGGGTTAATTATTTCCTAATTATCCATGTTGGAAATTTTGCTCATGATGGTTTCTCTGACTAGTTGAGATTAGGATGGTTTGCAACTTTCTTTTTCATTGATTGCATACTATTTGCCATCCAATATTTTTTGAGCATGTTTTTGGTCAAACAAATAATCAGAATTTTGATGAAATTGTTATCTCTCATCATAATGTTATGACATACTTTCTTTGGGTGAAACTATTATCTTATAAATTTTTGTGCTCGTCTAATTTGTGCAGAGGAAGTTGGAGGAGAAAAGAGCAAGGGCCCTGGAAAAGATGCAGAATGATATTGCCAAAGCTCATAGAAAAGCAGAGGAGAGGAAGGCGTCAGCTGAGGCTAAAAGGGGAACAAAAGTGGCAAGAGTTCTTGAAATAGCCAATTTAATGAGAGCTGTTGGAAGAGCACCTGCAAAAAAGTCCTTCTTCTAAGCCTTAAATTACCATTTTCCATATGCCATACCCCCAAAAAAAAAAAAAAAAATTTATTAGGCAAAATAAATGTCCCACAATCGTATAAGGGCCTTTTCCTTTTGAATGAAGGCACCTCAATATGATGGAATTGGGCAATGAAGAGTGGCATTAAGAGAAAATTATAAATTAGGGATTTTGAGTGCTTGTGATTGATGGTTATTTTTGAGTGCTTTAAGTGTGCTGGAATTTTGGGATGGATCTGTTATAGTGGTGAAAGAAGCTTCTGGATCTTGTACAGTTTTCTTATTCTTGGTCAGGAGTTAGTGTTTATTGTTGTAATACATATAATTTTCTAAGCATAATTTCGTGTATCTTCCACCTATGAAATGCAATGGTAATTTGTTTACTGTTTATTATTATTTGAAAGAAAAAATTGTATTTAAGAACCAACCAAAAGATGGTTGCATAACACATAATTAGATTAGTTTGAGTTGGCCTGATTGGCCTCTTACTTATCTAACCACAACAAATGAAAGAACTTATGTTAATAAAATGCCACACTAGATCTAAAAGCAGAAGATAAAGCAGACGTGGGTTAGGTAAGTTGTTTAGAGCAGTAAGCTCACTCTGTTGTACTTAAATTCGAGTCTTTCTCGTAAATTAGATTAATTTAAAGTAATTTAGACTATTTGAAAAAAGAAATACACAAAAGATCAGTATAAAGCATTTTGTGTTCAGTATGTGACAACAAACTTGGACCATTGAGTGTTGCCCAATGATTTAGCAATTATCAAAATGATATATCACCGACGTGTCACGACATTGGACATATTGTCACCTAAATGGTTGCTACATGCACTTAAGTTATTAGTTGTTTAGTAAAAAGAAGGCCAAAAAGAACGATCTCTCTTCGAGTTCGAACAAAGAAGATCTTCAATAAAATCTCCCTTTCAAAGTTGCTATGCATTGCAAATAATTTCTTGGATGGCCTATCACTTTGCGACAAAATAATGAAACTTATTATCTACTTTCAAGCATTTAAAAATTTCTAAGAATATGAAGTTCTACATTGGAAACTTGATAAAATAAAGTACAACGTATAATAAGTGATTTCGCTACTAATAGTATTGAAACTTTTTGTATAAAACCTTACACCTACCGAATATGCATGTGGTTAAGTTGAGGACAATATCAATATTTGTAGTATTGAGTCGGGAGTTGGTCCCCCTAAAATCTTAAAACTAGCATTGAAACATTCCTCCTCTAGCAAAACTTTGTTGTGAGCTTCCCTTTCTTTCTTTCCACGAGTAACGGTTGTAACTTTTTTAACTTTTTACGTCTTACATTGTGTCTGTTTAAAGATGCAATTCTAGTGGTTCTCACTCTTTCTTTGAATTGATATAAAAGTTGTCAGTCAAGCATATCTATTGGCAAATTATGCGTGCAGGCAACACTTGGCCATCATGATTCTTGACTAAATTGTTTCTTGCTAATTATTTTTGCTTTTTGCTTTTGGACTGAACAAATTTTTGGTCTGTCAATCATATGAAAAGACAAATAGATATGTCAACAGTTGAAAGGAGAACGATCCAAAGTGCAAATTGCGTTTAAAAAACTGCAATTTTTTTCGTGTCCTCTGAATCTAAACAGTTGTAGTATGATAAATGGAGGAGGTAAGTTCTTACATCATTCTATGTCTCAAATGTAGAAAATTAAATTTACACTACTTCTGCAAGTTCCTACATCCCAATTGTATTGTAAAGATTAGGTAGAAGACAAACAGCAAGAACTAAACATGATCTACAACAATTTATGCACCTGTTCGGGGATAGTCATGAGAAGTCATTTCGGTATCCTTTCTGAAGGTCCGTCTCTGTGAGGCAATTCCTGAAGATAAGTGACGAAAATCTAGTCATGAAAGTAGGACTTGAAAGTTCGAATAAAGAAGAGTACCTACCCAATTTTCAGTGAAGCTCTCCCGAATTTGATCGTTATATTCAGTACGAAGAATAGAAATTCTTATAAAGCAAGAAACAACAAAGCACAAAAAGAACAAAGTCTGCAACATTATGTAGTGCCAGATGCTCTAGAAGACAAAATCATGTTGGCAACAACCGATGTAGCAAGCAATCATTAACAGATTTTCCACTAAGAAGAGAGAAAAATCCAAAAGAATCTCACAACAATTGTGAATAACCCTATTCAAATCTTTTACTAGTTCATGCATGCACACACCTCACAAACTTGATGGTGGATAGCAGGGCCTAAAGGAAACTAGAGGTTTTGATAACAACAAATTAATAAGCAAATCATAGTACGTTAGGAACTGGGGGAAATTTAAAATTAGTTAAAAGATGACCTCTTCTTGAATGAACTTCATTGCAACAAAAGCTTTATATTCCACCCTCCTCAGCTCAACTCCTTGTGTATCATGTCATGTTCCAGCCATGAATTATACAGTCAACTGCAAATGTGCCACAATATGTTAGCAGCTTATACAAGAAAAAGTAACAAAATATAATATTATAAACTCGGGTTGGAAAACATACCTAACCATAAGATAATTTGCTAGTAATGCAGCAGATGAATATGAGTCTCACCTATATAAGCAATCATCCCATGCCTTTCTCACATGACCATACACTGAAAAGCACTTCATAACTGTTTCAAATCCAGACCCCTCATGGTAGGCCTCAGACTAAGTTATCAATTGTATAATTTGGAGGACCATGCAATAAAATTGGGCCATAAGGAGCATCTAAATAGTGTTTCCTTGAGGATAGACCATATTTGAACCTCAAATTCCTCGATTGATTTGAAAACCATATACCAACACAATTTTTAGCAAGTTCTCCTCATGGCATAATATAGTATCATCAATTTTGAAGTATAATTGTCTGCCTGCCATGGTCAAGTTTTTCAGTCTAAAAACAAATTTAACCAATTAACTCTGCTAGGCATGATTCCTGTCTCAAAACAAGTCTGTCCTAGGATCTATCCCCATTGCTATCACCAATAGTCTCTGCAAGAACACAAGCCATCCTTAAAATGATGAAATCTGTTAGCATCCCTCAATATGACCTCTCTTCCCATAACTTTGGATATTAATTTAATTGCAGAATGGCAATCACCACAAACGCGAAGATTCTTCATCACCCGAATGGGCATCCCTTGGGGTACCTTCAAGAGTCCATATGCTATGGCCAGTTTCTCACTGTGATAACCCAAGCTGTGTGCCTTTTCTTCTTCCTCCACATCATGCAATACAAAGCTGGCATCAGGGCAGTAACCAGCTTCTCTTAACAATACACCTAGTTTCTCTAACATTCTCATGATCATCACATGGTCCGGGTGTCCCGTGCTCTCTCCCCCAGTAAACATATGAACATTTTTCTCCACCTCAATCCAGCTACAGCCAGGTGACTTGCTAACGCTTCTTGTTCTCATGTTTTTCCTCAGCTCTGCAACATCATGCCATCTACCCTGTGATGCATAAATATTTGATAGCAAGACATAAGGCCCTGCTTTGTTGGGCTCAAGTTCTGTAAGTTTCTTTGCTGCAACTTCTGCCAAATCCAATTTCATGTGTTGTCTGCATGCACCTAATAAGGCACCCCAAACAATGGCATCTGCTTCAACTGGCATTTTCTTAATTACATCCATTGCATCCTTTACCTTTCCTGCTCGACCAAGCAGATCAACCATACAAGCATAATGTTCAGTTCTTGGCTCCACCTGGTACTTTGATTTCATTGTCTCAAAAATTTCAAGACCTTTTTCTACCTTCCCACTATAGCTACATGCTGAAAGAACTCCAATAAAGGTGATCTCATCTGGTGATATACCCAAGGAGCACATCTCTTGGAAAACTTGTAAAGCTTTCTCTCCTAAACCATGTTGGGCATAACCGGTGATCATTGAATTCCACATAACTATATCCTTCGCAGCAAACCTGTTAAACACCTGGTTTGCCTTCACAAGGTTACCACATTTAACATACATTGTCATCAAAACTGAGGCAACATATACATCATGATCAAATTGGTTTCTCACCAACTGGGCATGAATTTGTCTACCATAATCAAGGCTGGCCAAGCTGCCACAAACAGATAGAACGCTTATCAAAGAAGGGAAATTCGGCCTAACACTTTCTCTTTGCATCAAAGTAAACAAGTCAAGTGCTTCCAATTCAAAACCTTTCCGTTCATAAACTTTAATCATCGCACTCCATGTCCGATCATCCCTCTCTCTCATATTATCAAAAACTTCCCTTGCTTTAGCTACCTCTCCATTTTGGCCATACCCAAGTATTATTGCATTACAAGCAACAACTGACTTATCTGGCATGGCATGAAAAAGCTCTGAAGCCTCTTCAATCCGTCCACACTGAGTGTAACCTATTAGCATTGCCGTCCATGAAACCTCATTTTTCTCCGGCATCACTTCAAAAAGCTTTCTAGCAATATCCACCTGGTTGTTATGCACATACCCAGATACCATCGTAGTCCAGGAAACAACATTCCTTCGCGGCATCTCATCAAAAATCTCACGTGCTTCTGCCAAACGGCCAACTTGAAAATACCCACCAATCATATTAGTCCTTGTCACCACATCCTTCTCAGGCATCTTATCATAAAGCCTACGAGCCTCATCAATCCGACCCTCTTGAATCAGGCCACCTAACATCACTGTCCATGAAACAACATTCCTTTCAGGCATCTGCCAAAAGAGTGATTCAGCCTCTGAAATCCTACCCTCTTGAACGTACCCTCTAACCATCGAAGTCCACGATACAACATTCCTTTCGGGCATCGAATCAAACACTTTCCTAGCCTCAATAATCATGCCATTCTTGACATAACCGGATATCAAACCGTTCCAAGAAACCGTATTCTTCTCCAGCATTCTATCAAACAGTTTTCGGGCTTCTCCTGGCTGATTACTTTGGAAGTAACCTGCAACTATTGAGTTCCAAGACACAATAGTTTTGTCAGGCATTTGATCAAACACCCTTCGGGCTTTCTCAATTTGGCCAAGCCGAGCATACCGAGCAATTTGAGAATTGGAGGAAATTGCAATACTAGTGCAGTATTTCCGAGATAGAATAAACCGAACTAGCATTGTTCGGCACAAAATTGCACTGCCCACATCAATAAAATACCAATTATTCAAAGATTATTAAATAATACCGTAAGTGAAATTCAAATATGACTGAAAATATGCCCAAACGATCAAATAATAAAAATATAAAATTTTATATTCGAGCTTAAGAGTGAAGGAGCAACAAGGTAACGTAAGTTATGATTTTAAAATAAAATAAAAAACCTGGTGGAATGGAGCAGATGCAGCAGCACAGCTTTCAGTGGAGAAGAAGAAGTCCGTTCGACATTATTTTTTCTTTCTTCTTCTGGTTCTCTGAGTTGGTTCGTGCCGCCGTTTATTTTCAAATGGGAAAACCTGGCCTTTCATCTCTCCTCGAGAGAGAGAAGAGGCTGGGTGTGATTTGGCCAAGTTTTGAACATTAGATTTTGACTCTATATTTATTATAATTTTAAAAAAGGCTGCATAATCTTTCAAATAATTTCAAAATAACCCCTATTCAGGTCATATAATCTGGTTCAAATTTGGAAATGTGCAGCTCTCTTTTTGAAATCTCTTTTTCAAAACATCTTGAGTTTCTTCAGACACAATCTGTATATGTCATGCCAATGGTCTTCATATTGGCATCACATATGGTTTGGTACATTGGACAGCTCTTGGTTTCTTCTTGGGAGATCCACTTGCAGCCTCAATTTCTCTATGGCTATCTGTTCTTATGTTGGCCTTCAATGTTAATTGTACAAAGACTTTTGAGCATACATGGGAAAGATTTTTATTCGAATCTCTCGATTATATAGTCGCAAGCTTAAAACTGGCACTTCCCTCTGCAACAATGGAATGGTAAATGGACATCCTTCAAAATTTTATACTTTTATCCCGAATCTCGAATAATGTTCTCTTGTCATACATACATTAGATGAATAGTCTCACAGCATAACAACGACTCTGTGACACAATACCATTTTGTTCTACTCCTTCAAGTTCTCTATTAATTGTGTTGGAAGTTTGAATGAAATTCAAGAACTTTTGTCCCACATTGATAGAAAGTAGAAAGAGTGAGATCTTTATAAGTGTGAAAGTCCCACACTTAGTAAATGGAAGTGGGCCAAGTGGAAGCAAATTGGGCTTCAAAAAACGATTTGAGCTTTGAATATTATATAAAATTATATATTATTTAATAGTCAAAAAGATGGACCTTGGGGCATTTTCAGATTTAAAATTATTTATATAATTATTTTAAATAGTCACTGATTATTGTTTTTCCAACAAATTGTTGATTCAGTTGAAGGTGTCTTTTCAGGTTGAGATCACTCACATTTCAACTTTGTTCTTCTTTTTCAGGTGTGGCTAGAGGATGTAAACTTGGCAACAATCTAGATAAATGTTAGGCAAAAGAAATAGTTAAACTGTAGCAACATACAGTCAATATCATAATTAAACATGGATTAGTATTAACCTTGCAAAAACAAGGACTGCAACAACTGAAATCTGCTGATCACTCACACATAT
Source organism: Prunus mume (assembly GCF_029339155.1). Lineage (NCBI taxonomy): Eukaryota > Viridiplantae > Streptophyta > Magnoliopsida > Rosales > Rosaceae > Prunus > Prunus mume. The sequence continues at coordinate 13,450,771 of NC_142705.1, forward strand.
CTTACCATAAAACATTTCTTACAACTGAGATCTGCAACAACTAATAGTTTACTCATCACTGCAATGCCAGGTTCTCAACTATGTAGCCCTAATATTTGACACAAGAGGCATCCAATACAACATAACTATTTCCTCGGAAAATATGCATTTTCATTCCACCGCGCATGACGTTGACAAGCTCAAAAACCATTGTGTCCCCAAGTGAAATGTTGTTTGCTTGACAACATTCTGACCACCCTTTTGTCATGAGCAAACGACCACCGTTATGTTCTTTTTCATCAAGCCTTAGCTTAACATCCCATGATATCCCATTTGGGTCTTCAACCCTTACACTCGTCTTTCTAATGAGACCTTTAGCCACAGCCAGCTCCTTTGGGATATTCTGCAAATATGAACAACATTGAAGGGAAAGAAAATGCTCAGCCACTTGAGTTGGACATTTTTCAGTCCATCAAAAGGTTTTCTGAAGAGTTCTTTTACCATTTTTCCTTTCAGTAACAGAATTGGATTATGGATTGGGGTGATGAAAGTACTCACCAAGCGATAGCGGTTCTTCTTCATAGCTCGAATGAAGCATAGATGCTTCGATCTGAACAGAATAGGTGCATTTGATGTTTCTTTCCCACCATCAGTTCTTGCAATCCTCTTTCCAGACTTGAGAGACTTGCCTATACATTTCCAAACAAAGCATGATCTAAAAAGAGCCTATAAAGAAAACTAGCACATACAAAAATCCCCAAGCTTTAAAGAAATAAAATAATATACAACTTACGCTTCCTTATGTTCGACATACGAGCATCTTCTTCACTGTCTTCGTCAGGTTCTTCAGTGTCAAGCTCAATGATCACCTCCTTTACTCGAGCTTGATTTCCCTTTCTCTTCTTGGCTGGTTCTAACTCCTTCTCAGAGCCAATTGGATCATACAGTTCGACATCAAACTTGGACTTGCCATCATAATCAAAAACCAAAACATTTGCAATTTCCAAAGAATGGTCCTTCACAAAACGCTGCCAACCCTCATGGAAGAAAAATCTATCCCCTCTCACTTCCAAACCCACTGTCCAACAGTCTCCACGAGGATCTCTAAGAGTACATTTGGGAGGCAATCGTCCATTGACGTGGTCCATAAATGCAGGTGGTATACACTACAAAATTCAATAAAACTCTAGCATAAACATAGCATAAATAATTAAAACCATGCTACTGTGGACATCGGTACATCTTGAACAGAAATTTTAGGCTATGAGATCAACAAAAGGGCCAAACCACAATCAGTTAAACAATCGATGAAATTGCATTCATTCTAAAGCAAAAAGAACAGAGAAAAAAGAAACAGAAATGGAAGAAACAAAAAAGGCAATCCATGATATGCAGCAGTCGTTTTAAAAACCAAAAAGATCAGAGAAAAAAGAAACAGATCTGGAAGAAAGAAAGAAAAAACTAAGGCAAGCCATGATATTGCAGAGACAAAAAAACAGAAATGGAAGAAAGCAAAAAAAGAAAAAAGGAAAAAGGCAAGCCATAATATTGCAGTCCTTTTAAAACCAACAAGATCAGAGAAAAAGAAACAGAAATGGAAGAAAGAAATTTAAAAAATAACACAAATCCTGTTAGAAACCTAGAAGATCAGCAACTTTCAGTTGAATTAGTCAGTAAGTTTCATTTAATTACAGGGTTTCATATATAAATCCAAAAACAACTCTGCTTTTACAGAACAAAACTCTTTTTGGCAAACGGAGAAGTGAAAGCAATAGAGAGGTAGGACTGGATGTTACCAAACGCTGAGAGAAGTCACCAACCAGGACCTTGAAAAACGATGGTATCTTCAGTGAAGGCTTAGTTGGTTTTCTACCCATTATTTGGATGATAAGCTGGAATGTTATGAAGATGAAGATTAGAGATTGAACAAGCAGTGTGTTTAGTTTCAGTTTCCAACTGAGGAGCTCTCAGGAACAGCTTTTTTCTGGTTCTTCAATTGTGGATACGACAACTGTTTGGTTATGGAGATTTTAAGGAGAAGAAGCTCTTCTGTAACTTCTGTATTAGATCTTGTGTGCGTAAGCTCAGTTTGGATTTTTGCTTTGTCTTGAATTCGTTTGTTTTATTCCTGCTGGATTTGGAAAGTACGTCTAATGGGCACATGCATGGGAAAGTGACTACTTCAGACCCAGAAAAAGAAAAAGATACCAAAAAAAAAAAAGAGAGAGCAAATTTCTGGTGTTCATGGCTTAGTAAAGTAAAAGTAGGGGACTGTATACGAAAAATATCCGTGTGTATTTACTAATGTATGGAAAATATACTTGTACTATTCAACCTTTTGTAAGTACATGTATAATATATTTTGATTATAAAGAACATGTATTTTACCACGCGTATGGTTCTTTCTTTTCTTTTTTCACGCATTAGACCGTTTTCTTTTCTCTTTTAATATGAAACACGATTAAGATTAAAGATTAACTACATGTGACATGCAACCTGTGACTAAAGAAAAAAATAAAAGAGAGGAGGAAGAACTCATCAACTAAAGATGATGGTTTCTTATTGACTACTTCACTTATGATTTTAGGTGAATTGAATATATTTGGTACCAACTAATTTCATCCATTCATAACTCTTCACTTTTTTCCAAGTCCATACATTTGAAATCGAAGATTCACAGTTGCATGTGCACTCCTTGAATGAAAGCACATCATATACTCAATACAGGGTTGACAGTCTTGCCTTAAATGTATATATATTTGATGGAAACCAACTCATTGATAAGGCCATCTTGCTAGTTGTGAACTTGTGGTGTTGGTGTCAGCAAGTTAATTTCCTTTTCTTTTTTCGTATATTGCTTGGTAAAAGTGATTTGTCCAAAAATGGAGAATGAAATTGAGATCAAGATCAACCAGCAATGCATGGGATTCTTTTACCTTCTCATCTCTCACCTTCCTCAATCAATTGCTCCAGTCATCAACTCAATGCTTTCATGTGTTACGATATCTCTCATCCATGTTGTTACTTTTTGTGGCTGTAATTAATTGTGAAGCAACATAAGATGCACCCACTTTTGGAGAAAGAAATTTTAAAATACATATGCTTTCACAATGTATATGCACTTTGATCATATGGCTTGTGCACACTGAATTATTTGATCCAACAGAGACAGAGAGATTATAAAAACACTACGTTGCCACATAGTTGATGGCCTCTTTTTTTTTTTATATTTTATTTTATTTTAAAACCACTATGTAAAGTGTTTCTAAGTACTTTAGAAGGATATTAGAGGATAGGGAGCAACTCATTATTTCATAGATAATTACTATGAAATTATCAATTTATGCAATGATACAATATTCTGAGTCTACTCTCTCTCTCTCTCTCTCTCTCTCTCACAGATTGTGTCAGTCGTCTCTCTAGATTCTTCCGAGACACTGACTAGTATTCTATGTCAGTTACATTTTCAATGTTGATAGATTCATAAATGACTTGAATTAGGCTATAAAATGAGTGTAGAATGAATCTGGAATTTTATGGAACAAACACTTCTCCAGAGTGACATACCTAAGTTTTAAACCCTTATGCACTTGAATTAATGATGGTGAATTTGTAAGCAAGTATAGGTGATGTTGCAATACAACCTTACAGATTGTGTTATCTTGTTTTAGAGCCTCATTTTGAGTTTGGTTTGATAGGTTTAGCACATATCTAGGGCTCTTTACTCAAATTAATTTTGTGGTTTGCTAACTAAAGTGTCATAGACTTGCTTTGGAATCATGATAAATATATATGTGTTGCTCTTACGGGTGGACATTTGAACCGGTGCATTGGGTCGAACTGAGTCAAAAAAAGGGAAAAAACCGTATTGACAAAAAAAGTCAACCTATGCTCAAAACCCGAACTGGACCGTTTTGGATTGGTTCTCGTCCCAATTCTTGTCTTGAAAAAACTGATATAAACCTAATTGGACTGGTTATGTTAAGTTTACTTATTTATTTATATCCAAAATTATTAGTTAGCCTAATTAATATTCAAATTACATTAGTAACTCCAAGTAATATTTTAGGCCAATTAATACCCAAATGTCTTAATTCCAATTTATACCCAGCTAATAACAACTCTGGCCCAACTTCTTTTTCTTTTTTGGTGAACCATACCCATTTTTCTCTCTTTTCCACCTATTTATTTCTCTCTTCACCTCTCTCTCTCTCTCTCTCTCTCTCTCTCTCTCTTCTACCTCTTTCTCTATTATTGTATCTCTTCTACTGATTTTTCTCTTTCTTCTTATTCTTCTCTTCTTCACATCTTCATGTTTTGCAGGTTGTCTAAAGCACCTCACATTTCTTGACTCCAAACATATGACAACATAGAATTCCATCGGATTCAAATAATTGCATGAACATTGAAGATGTTGGTCTTTCTGGTAATAAATCACAATCTATTTCTCATCCAGCCTTCCAAATTTGGAAATTTTGTAAACACGGGGCTCATCATTATTGCTTACGGGTAGCACCAGAATTAATTTTGGTTTCTTATTTATCTCATTTCTTATCAACTTGTAAATGTCATGGGTAAAAATATAAGTTGCATGTTCCTATAGAAATTGGAGGTGTATAAAAGGAGTGGGTGTGAATTCTTTGAATCAAAATCATCCTTCACATTCTCATTTCTCAACTTCAATAGGGATCTTCAATTTGCAGAATACACTTCACTAACTTCATACCTCTACCAATTCCATCCTTCGAGTTCTTATGCATACCCTCAACACTTTGTGTAGTGGTATTCGCACCAAAAAAATGACTCGAGCAATTAGCTTCAGCCCATCTTTTCCGTTTGTGGTATATCATTTTGATCCAATTGCCTTTTAAATCATGTGTATCTATCATATATTGCTAATGTTGTTGGAACGCCACTACTGTCTAACCACCGTGCACATAATAGTTGAACTCCCTTACAATTTCTGGGTTATCCACATTGGAGTTCACATTTCTCATGATGTGCCATGAACATAAACAATGATGTGCACCGGGAAAAACTTCATCAATCAAAAACCACATTGAGTCATCCCTGTCTGTGACAATAGATACAAGCTTCTTGTCCTTTATAGAAGTAAAATACGAATGGAGTAGCTGCAGTCTCATCAACAAGAAATGAACAACCAAAAACTGTAGTCATGTTTTGGTTGATTACATAAACAAACACCACTAAAGGCTTGTCATATCAGTTGGTCTTGTACGTACTATACAATCCCATATTTTCATACAAATATAGACAAATTTCAATACCCAATTGATTAATACAATTGGAAATTACATACCAACTAATCAACTACAACATTGATTCTGATTTTATCAAATTAATGCAAAGAACAAAAAGCCAAACAAACACATTACTTCTTATTCTTCTGCAAGGCATTTTTGAGAGAGCCATTAACCATATACTATGTCACTGTTGACACAGAACCTCCTGGCACATCAAGCACAACACCATAGAAGCTACCACATTGAGGTGGTGCCAATTAGCATGTTTAATGGCCTCATTCCAGAAATCATCTCTCTGATTGAATACAAAATCTACAACATAGGGACCATGCAAGTGAGGTATTAATAATAAAAAATTAATAGTTTTTGGAAACTAGTGCAATGAAAAACAAATAATTTATTCTTCCATAACTCAATTCTCTCAGCTCTTCCTATATCTTGACATACCCAATCCCATATTTTCATAAATACAAATAATTGATTAATACAAATCAAATTAGAAATTTCAAAACCCAATTGATTAATTGACATCTTACAAAGCAGAGTAAGACAACAAAACAAAAACAAAAACTGGGTATGATTCAAGAATTGAAACAAACCTTAGTTTTAAGAGCGTGGGATTGAAGTGGTATGAGCTATTTTCTCCAAGCCCCACTGAGTATCTCAGACATCGATTTGTAGCTGCGAATTAAGAGGAAGATACAATAGGCACAATTGGGTTTTCGAAGAAGGAAGAGAGAGGCTTCGCTTGGGGGTTTTTTTTTTCAGATGAGGTTTGAGTTTTAGTTGCAGAGAAGAGAGAGGCTTCGAATGTGAGTGTAGTGGAGGGTTTTCTTGGTTTTGTTTTGTTTTGGAGTCCAATTAGGTGTGAAATGGTACATAATATGCCATTCTACTAACCAATTGTTGTTTGACACATGTACATTAAATAAAATTAATATTAAATAGAGTTATATCGGTTCGGTTTGGTTTAGGACAATTTAAAAATCGCTCAAACCGCAACTGAACCAAACCAACCCGGTTCGGATCGATTTTTCAAACTGTTGACTTTTCCTTTGGTCAAAATCAAACCTAACCAAACCAATATAATCGGTTCGGCCGGTGTAATCGGATCGGCAGGATTGATGCCCACCCCTAGTTGGCACTCATTATTAAATCCATTTTTTTTCTTAATAACCAAGTTTTCGGTTAAATTTTATAGTTTTTTTAGTTAAATACCCAATTCTCCACTAGTTCTATTGCAAAACCCTATACCATTTAATCTTTACAAACATACTCAAAATAAACCCAAAAATCAACAATTGTATATTTTTTAATTTAATTAATAAGATGAAATACCTTTACTACCCTTTTTAGCATTAAATTAGTTTTGGATCTCGTTTAAATTAGAATGCAGAGAACATAAAAATTCCCTCTCCTCCTTCAAACCCTCATCTCTCCTTTGTTATCTCCCTTCTTCCCTCTCTCTCCCTTCAAAGTAAACCAAACAATCTCAAAGCCATGGACCAACTCAAGACCAATGAAACTTTAAAACTATTCTATAGCCATGGTAGAAAAATCCTCCCTCGTCACACTGACGACAATCTCCATTACCTCGGTGACCTCATACGTGTTCTTGCTGCCAATGCCTCCATTTCCTTTGCAGGTTAGTTCCATTTGCTTCAATTTGTTATTTTCCTTTTGATTGTTGCTTAATTTACTTGAATTTCAACTCGATTTCAGTTTCATGTGGCTACTCTGTAGATTTGAGGTGTCAATTGCCAAACAAAGGTGTTCAGAACACCAACGTCGGTGGTGATTGCGAGAAGAAATAAGATGAAGACGATTTCTCTTTCACCTGCACCAACCCCAACAGATTGCCGATATATTCCAAAATGGCTAGATCTGTCCGGTGTTCGCGATTGTCAACCAGGATCTCCTGTTCTCTGATGCTGACGACGACTATTGTTCCAAAGCCAGAGTGGCTACTGCTTAGAGCAACTCCACCCATTTGCCCTTAGCCATGGAAAGGGGGGAGCTAGGACAGCCACTATTCACGTGAATAGTAGTTGCCCTTGCAAATAGTATTTTCCCTTTCCAACCGTTGCCATGGCAAAGGGCAATTACTATTCTTCTTCTTTTTTCACAACTTTTTTTACCACAATAATTAATTTGGATAATATTTTCGGATAAGATTTTCAGGTTCCTACGTGTCAATACTATTCATATCTCATAATCGGATAAAATTTTCAATTTCAAATTTCAGATTAAAAAAAAAGGCTGGTATTTATAGAAAAAAATTCATTAATTTTTGGGTATTTTTAAAAAAATTGTCCGAATTTTTTTCAGTATTTTATTGCAAAAAAATTGGCTGCCTTTGGATTGGAGGAAAAAATCATATCGGAGAGCCCAGACGACGCCACGTGGCAACAGGAAAAAAATCAAATCGGTTGGGCGTATCGGATCGCATCAGCGCTTAACCCTCATTTTGGACCTCGGGCTAAAGCCGGGCCAGCCCGAGTTGGTGGGTCCACACCTCCCGGGCCTGGGCTGTCCATCGAACAACTTCCCACCTTGGGCTAGGTTGTCCGCTGAAATCACTCTTAGTCTTCCTCTCTGTGGCCGCCATTGAAGAAGCTCTTATGAAACAACTGTTGTATCCTATGACACAATTTTATTTTATTTTGGTCGAATTGCCATTGGTACTTTGAGATGATATGAAACAATCAATTAATACTCATCTGTGGACTGAGCAATAACAAAATATTCTCTATCAAAACATGGCAACACTTTATGGGATGTTATTCAATCATAACATATTTTTATTAAGGAAAACCAAATTTGATCGCTTTTATCCTAAGCATACTTCTATCAAATTTTGAAACAACAAACAGCACAACATAGTCCAGGATCTCGAAACAAAATGTAAGATTGATTTATTAACATGGCATGCCTGAAACAATTTTAAATCAACATAGAACAAATATGCATGCTTCTCAATTTTATCTTGTTTAGACCTATAGATGCATATGACTGCTCTGATACCACATGTGAGTTCTATTTCACATGTAATCTATAAGCACTAACCTTGAGAAGCCATTAGAGCAAGCATAGCAACAGCAGCAAAACACACGAACTGGCCTTGGTCTTCCTCTCTCTATGCACTCTAAATCTCTCCTGTATGGGTAGGAATATGAGTTTGTTTTTCTGTGCATGAGAGTGGGACCGAAGCCTTAGTTTTATAGGTGAGAGCCTTGAGGTTCCTAGCCCATAAAGGAATCCTTAAAGCTTATCCTTATCGCCACATGAATCCATAGCCTAATATAATAGATATTCCACAAGTGAGATAGAGCTTCAACTCTACCAAACTTATCCGTGTATACCCAGCTTACATTTCCTAAATAGCTGTGAACTCAAATAGAGTTCTTACATTTCCTATATGTTTCTTACATCTTAACATGGAGAATATCTCAAGAACCCATTTACAGGAGCTTTTTGGTAGTTTTTCATCTCCTAAAGCAGGGGGTGATAGAATACAAGATGCAGATACGAGTGATGAAGAATACCAGATTTATGATCAAGATAGTGATAACAAATTCTCTGATGAAAATGATTGCTAACATCTCTATGGTTCGTCTAACTTCTCTCTTTCTTCTCTCTCTCTCTCTCTCTTCCATGTTGAAACTGCAGGTTGTGCAATATGGACATCATTTCACATGTACAAACAAGTTTTATGCTTTACTTTTCATGGCAGTAAATTGCTCATGGAAACTTGTCAAGAGGCCTTGCCTGCTATAACATGAAAGCTACACTAACTACCAATCATGGGAGTTCGACCATCAATATAGACCACAGCTTTAGGAGGTTCATCTTCTAGCCGGTTCATCTTCTAGTAGGAATCTCTTTTTTTGGTTACTTAGAAACCGAGCACACAGAAACAGAAGGAAATCACAGCTGATTTAGGCCAAAGAAAAAAGAGAGGATGCGAATTGTAGATAATATGAAACAAAAACAAAGCGCATGTCTAATTTGATAAGTTTTCAACTTGCAATTGTATTATTATTATTTTTTGGTACAAGCAGATCCAGTTTGATGCAAGAATTTTGTATCCAGTTTCCATTGCTGGTTTTTGTTCATTGTTTGGAACGTCAGCACTAAGAATTCATTTGTAGCAAACTGAAAAAGACATATTGAAATTGATTTTTGTTCAGGTTAGTTTCCTCCGTATCAGTCTATTTTACTTTTAGTTTGGTTTTGAATTCATCAAATGCAGTGTTGTTTTCCTTTCCTTTGCCAGTAAGTATATATGATCTTCTGCTTTCCACTATGTTGAAATTTTTTTTAAAAAGGGAGTCGAGCCCCTTATGTTTGAGTGAGACCACCATGTATATATGTATCCTTTGGCTTATCATTGTTCCATTAATTGTAGAGGAGTTTAGGAGAGGACATAGTGGATTTGACAGAATATCTTGAGATCAGAGGATTATTTTATCCTGTCTTTGAATTGTGATCTTTAACATTTCTAAACACACAAGTTTAAGTTGTAAATTGTTTTTGTAATGTGGTTTTTCATTTGTTCTTCTGTGTCAATATCGATTTCGAATTTTCCATTAGTTTTGCCATTCTTCCTTTTATGTGGATAAAAGAGATTTACACTACTTTCATTTGTTTATTTTCTACTTTCATTTGTTTATTTTCTCTGGATTTTCGTTTGGGTTTTCATTGTTTTGGATTTTCTTTTCTACCTTTTGTCTCTACAATTTGTTTGAGTTTTTATTACTTTTGGCCTAATCCAATTGTTTTGATGTCAACAGCAATGTGAAGGGTAACATTTGACGATGGGCAAAGGCTGAGGACAATGGATAGGCATGTAAAATAGCAGTTTTTCTTTGAGAAAGCTAATACTTTAATTTCACCCAGTAAGTCTAACATCCTTATAGCGTGTTTGGAAATTGTTTTAGCATGTATGTTTTCAAAGAGATATGAGGTTGCAGGAAATTGTAGATAATTTCACCCAGTAAGTCTAACATCCTTATAGTGTGTTTGGAAATTGTTTTAGCATGTCTGTTTTCAAAGAGATATGAGGTTGCAGGAAATTGTAGATAATTTCACCCAGTATGTCTGATTTAACAATGCATTTGTATGCTCTGTTCTGTTTTTAGTGCTCTAGTCTTATCAAGCTCATAAAGGAACTCTTAAGTTAGTCAAAATGTTTTTCTGTATTGTGTTACAAATGAACTTTTCCTCCATAAGCTTATGCTTGTACAAGATGGTGCATATAAGATCCATTTGACCAAGATGACTTAGAACACTACTCCAAGATGACAGCTGAATGTGGAGAACAAGTACAAATTGTGGAAGATACAACAACTTTAGGTTAATGCTTTGGATATGGTATTTTGTAATTATAGGTTATAATGTTATAGATATGGTATTTTGTATGGATATAGTAGGAATCAAGATTGGTAAACAATGTAATTACAATTGAATCTTTAAGTTTTATGAAATAAATAAATTTTTAGTATATATATTGTTCAGAAAGCATTATGATTGTTTTTCTAGTTCAAATCGTTGTAGAGAACTGTTGACAACTAAATAATAATAAAAAGCTAAAATGAAATCAGTACATCATTTTTACAGATAATAAACGGCGGTTTTTTGGAACAAAACCGTCGTCTTTAGATTTAATAGACATCTTTGGATATAATAAAGGACAGTTTTATTAGACAAACGGTCGTCTTTACATTAAATAGACGACGGTTCGTTCAGAAAAATTGTCGTCTTTACATATAATAGGCGACCGTTTTTTGAAAAAACTGTCGTCTTTACATCTAATAGACAACCGTTTTTTGGAAAAACTGTCGTCTTTACATCTAATAGACGACGGTTCTTTCGAAAACCGTCGTCTTTACTTATAATAGACGACGGTTAATTACCGTAGTAGTTTGACATTTAAAAAGATGGCAGTCGATTTAACGGCGGTTTGAAAAAGAAAAAGACGATGGTGTTTCCCCGTCATCTATTTCAATTTTTGTAGTAGTGTGACTTTGGAAGAAGGCTCTACTGCTTTATAGGAAAATACTCTCCAGTAATCCGCATGTCCTCATATTTGAAACAATCTTTGGTCAAAGTCCCACTTTGATCAAAGGGTATCACTCATTTCAACATTTATTTAATTTTTTTGACAGTTCTTTTTCTCAGCTCAAGTGTTACATTCAAAGATCATAGTATTTTCAAATGGCATAAACATTATAAGATAAATTATTCTACATTTTTCTTTCAAACATTTGACATTTCTACAAAACTCCAAACATAAGAGTGCTCATTAATTAAAGACAAAGTGGGAGACAAATAAAGAAACCCTAATCCTATGATCATTCCTTTTTTAAATTTAAAAATAATAATAATAAAAAATTCCTCCAGCAAAGCATCATCCACAGAGCAAAAGACCAAGTCTCATGCTGGCCAAAAAAGGTTCAATTCTTTTGACCAAACCAAATCCTTTTTGACCTAAAATCAGATATAAATACAACAACCGGGAAATATCTCACGTTTCTCACGTTTGGTAATGCTTTGGGAAAGTAACTGGGAAATATCATTTTATTTCCTTTTCCATGTTTGTTTTGAGTAGGAATAGAAAACAAAGTTTGTATAAATTTTCAATTATACCCATATTAAATCAAATAAAAAAAGAATGCATTTAATGATATATTGTAATTCTAAATTGTTAATGGGGATAAAATGGTCATAAAAATATGTATTTAATGTTAGCTCATTTTCCCAAACTTTTCCATGAGGTGGAAAAACAAAACCCAAGTTAAGAGGATGACTTCAGTTTCTCTACTTTCCCATGACAACGATTTTCCATACCTAAACTTACCAAACATGGGAAAGCAATTGATTTCTTATTCCCAAGTCTCATTTCCCATGAACCAAACGGAGTCATAGGGTAATAGAACATACAATTTCCAATAAAGTAAGTGTAAGTGGACAAAAAGAGAGTGGAAATATCAACTCCCATTAATAGTGAAGTGAAAAAGAAAATAAAAGAGAAGGTGAAAATAAAGATGCTTCATTATTGTCTACCTTTCCTGGAATGGGTATGCCAAAGTAAGCATTCCACGTCAGTATCCCCAACCAATTAACTCCTAACAGCTATCAGCCACTTTTGACACTTAATTTTTTTTCTTTTTCACGCCTGCTCCGTCTTCCGTGTTCTTCTCTGCAACTCAAATCCCTCTTCTTCTCTCTCCCTCTCTTCTCTCTCATCTTACTAGCTCTGATATCAGCCACCTCAACATTTATTTCGATTTATGCTATTCTTTGAATTCTAATAATTGGCTAGATTATGCTATTCTTTGAATTTCTTCTGATATATATTACCCAACTTCATCTTTCTGAAATTTTTTGATAAAAATTGATTGGTTTGCATTATTAATGATAAAATTTGATTTTTTTATATATAAAATTAGTATTAGAAATACTGTGTTAAAGTTGCAAGGGAAAAGAGGGAGAAATGACAGGGAGAGATGGGAGAGAGAAAGAGAGTTGGTGAGAAGGGGGAGAGATGAGAGAGGAGGGATTTGAGTTGTAGGTAGGGAGGAACACTGACAACGGAGCATGCGTGAAAAAAAGAAAAAAGAAACTTAAGTGTCTGAAGTAATTGAAAGCTGTCCGAAGTTAATGGTATTGACGTGGAATGCTTACTTTGGCATACGGTCTGCTCCAGGAAAGTTTTTCTCAGCTAAGGCAGACTAGTCAGACTTCGGAGATAGGATTTGTGCGATGGATGACCCCTAACTAGTCTTTGTAATAACAAAGCTGGTCTTCCCTTGACTAGATTCCTAATCACTGTACCGGCCCACCAGTGTTGACTAAGTCAATGTGAAAGCAAGTAATTAAGTTTCTATTTGAATACGTCGTGCGGATTGGGTTATTTGAAGACGTCGTTCCTAACCACAATCATCTTCATCTTAATCTTATATCCCAATTCCCTTGTATTGTTTGTATTCACTCTCCCAACAAAAACCATGGCTGATCTTGCCTTTCTATTGGCAACCAGACTCATTGAAAAGCTCGGGTCTATTGTTTCTGATGAAATTTCCTTGGCATGGGGCGTTAAAGCTGATCTGCAAAAACTTGAGCAGACAATGTCCATTATCAAAGATGTTCTCTTGGATGCTGAACAGAAGCAAGCTCATAACCAGCAGCTATGCAGTTGGCTACAGCAGCTTAAACATGTGTTTCTTGATGCCGAGGATTTGTTGGATGAGTTCGAGTGTGAAACTTTGCGGAGGCAAGTGGTGGAAACATTTCATCCCACAACCGGAAAGGTACGCCGTTTCTTCTCTCATTCTAATCCAATGGCATTCCGTTCGAGAGTAGGTCATCAAATCAAGGAGATTAAGGAGAGGTTAGATGAGCTCAAGTCCATTAGGGCTATATTTGATTCTCTCACTAGAACTGATCATCATGAGACAGTGAATATGACCCACTCCTTCGTTCGTGCTTCAAAGGTTATTGGTAGAGAGTCTGATAAGAAACAAATTGTAAGTCTTTTGATGCAACAAGGTGATGATGATCAAAGTGGGAATGGGAATGTCTCTGTTATTCCTATTGTGGGGATTGGAGGTTTAGGGAAGACCACACTTGCCAAGTTGGTGTACGATGATGAAAAGGTGGTTGGGCATTTCGAATTGAAGATGTGGGCATATGTTTCTTCTGTGGACTTTGAACTTGCTAGATTGACAAGATTGATTCTTGGTTCTGCATTAGATACAGAGATCAGCGATAAGTTGACTCTGGATCAGTTGCAAGCAAAGCTACGTCATGCTTTAAAGGATAAGAAATTTCTGCTTGTCTTGGATGATGTTTGGAATGATGATCCTATCAAATGGAGTGAGTTGAGAGATCTAGTGATAGATGGGGCCAAGTCAGGAAGTAAGATTTTAGTGACGACAAGAAATACATCCGTTGCTAAGATGATGGGTACCATTTCAACAAACATTAATTTGGAATTTCTTTCCTTTGAGGATTGTTTGTCTTTGTTTGTAGAATGTGCTTTTAAAGAGGGATGTGATAAACAATACCCGAGCCTCTTTAAAATGGGAAAAGATATTGTCAAAAAGTGTGGAGGGGTTCCATTGGTGGTGAAAACTTTAGGGAGTCAACTATACTCAAAGACTGATGAACATGAATGGAAAATGGTGAGAGATTCTGAGATATGGGAATTGAAACAAGAAGATGATGGTCACATTTTACCTGCTTTGAGATTGAGTTATACCCAATTGCCTCCTCATTTGAGACAATGTCTTGCTTACTGTTCCCATCTTCGAAAGGATACAATTAGATTTAGTAGTTTAAATTTGATCAGATATTGGATGGCACATGGAATCCTTTATCAATCTCATGATTATGGGAATACGGAGTTGGAAAACATCGGAGAGCAATATTTTAAGGATTTATGGGCGAGATCCTTCTTTCAAAATGTTGTTGATCATGGTATTTGCTTCACATTTGATATGCATGATCTTATCCATGATCTTGTACAATCAGTTGCAAAAGATGAGTGTTTTACAGTGAAGTCTGTAGACACCAAAGGCATATATAAAAATGTTAGACATTTGACATTTTTGAAAGCTGGCCAAAATGTTTCAACCACCTTGCAAAAGTTGAACAAAGTGCGGACTGTAACCGCAGACAGAATAGACATTGATGAATCCTTCCTGTGCACTTGCTTTTCAAGATTCAAGTATTTGCGAGTGCTGCTGTTATGGACAGTATCATTAGAAGTGTTGCCAAGTTCCATTGGTTCCTTGAAACATTTGAGATATCTGGTCTTGTTTTATAATGAAGCAATAACAAAACTCCCCAATGCAATTTGCAGGTTGCAGAGCTTGCAAACTCTAAATCTTGTTGGATGTGTGAATCTTGAAGAGTTGCCTAGAGATATAAGCAAATTGATCAACCTCACAACACTTGGATTTACCACAAAACAAACTAGTTTTACAAAGAATGGGGTGGGATGCTTGAAATCACTTCAGTTTCTTACTATTCACCTATGTAGTAATTTAACCTCTTTGCCGCGTGAAACGAGCTATCTTACTACATTACGTGCTCTGTGTATATGCAAATGTGAACAACTGGATTTGGAGAACAAAAACTATCAAGGAACTCCATTGAGGCTCCAAAATTTGCATATTATAGATGTACCACGGATGGTGGCACTGCCCAAATGGTTTCAAGGAGCTGCTAACACCCTTCAACTCCTGTGTATTGGCAACTGTGAAAATTTGGAGGCATTACCTGAGTGGTTGGCAAGTTTCACATCACTCACAAAGTTGATCCTTGCTTCATGTCATAAATTGTCGTCTCTGCCGAAGGGGATGTGTTCTCTTACCTCCTTAAGAGAACTTGAGATTCAAAATTGTCCTGAATTAGAAAGAAGATGCCAACGCGACATTGGAGAAGATTGGCCCAAGATTTCTCATGTGCCACATGTTTCCTTTCACTTAGTTGATTCATTTCTCGATATATAATATATGAGAACAAGGTGGGTCCTCTCATGTGTTTGTTTTATACTAATTCCTAGTTTCTTACTTCAGTGTCGCAGTATTTCTTTCTTTCTCTTTGTTTGTTTATTTTGTTGTGTCTGTTAGAGTTTGTAGAGGATGATAAATACACTGCAACTCTGCAAGACTCTATCATCAATCCAAGTCAGTATTCTGTAATTTATTCTGATGTTGTATTGATTTGATAATATATATAAAGTATATTTTGATCTGTTTATTATTCTGTTATTTGGTTTTATACTGATTGTTCTCCAACATTATCTGGATTGTGTTTTATTTAGTTTGGATTGTGTCATGCTTGATCTATTTTATTTTATTTTTTTCAAGTTGTAGAGTGGATGACCAAAAATAAAACAATTGTCTTTGTAAATAAGGAATTTTACTCTCATCATGAAGGAATTCTTAAAAAAAGGTCATGCAACTACAGTGGAGAATTATGCAAGCCACGGAAGTTGAGAGCCAGATCCTCATACTAAAATTTTCATTTTTCAATTTTTTTTAACCATTCTTTCTCATTCACCAATTACATCACCACATACATTGCACTTCAATTCCAAAATTTGCATATGGGACCTCTTGACTTGGAACTGGCTGGTCAAATCTTGTATTCCCCCATTGACCTAGTTCGAGTCTCGGTACATCTAACTAGTGGCACATCCATGAATTTTTCTTGTTGGGGGCAAAATGTGGAATGGCAAAGCATTTAGTTTGAAGAGAAAGATAATAAATTTCTAGAACCCACGCTAAAAGAATTGTATAGACATATGAAATGAAACTAAATTTATATAATTAGAGATATCTACCAATAGCTTTGTCCCTTTTAGATCCATCACTTATTTTTGTCAACAGATTGCCCCCTTCTTATTTACCCATAGCCCAAAACCTTTATAACAAAATTCCTCGTAGCCCTATCCTCATAATTGTTCACGCCCTATGTTTTGGGTCATACTAAAGTTACCAGACGATATTGGCTGCCTAAAAGTCAGGATGCGTATATATATAATGGCATGTTTACTAATTGAATTAGGAGGAATTGAATTGAGGATGAGTTGGATTGAGGAGAATTAGATTTCGGATTCCTATTGAAGTTGTTTACTAAATCATATGGATTGATGGGAGTTAGATTCCGAATCCCTATTGAAGTTGTTAAATAAATCATATGGAATTGGAGTAGGAGTTGTACTAATTACTAAAATGACCTTCTTATTGGGTTAGATGGCAAATTTGAAATTTTTAAAATTGTGTGAGGATTTAATGGGTAAAAATGATGAATTTCTAATGGGTTAGTTCTCTAGGAATTAGAATATCACCTCCCACCCAAGAATTGTATTCCTCCAAAATCAGGAATTCAATTCCTAATTTTGTGTGGACCCTACTTATTTTTTAATTCATTGATGTGAAGTAAACACATGAATCATCTATAGGTGGAATTCAATTCTTGATTATTAAACACACAATAAATGTCATGTTAACTGTTTTTAAATTTGAGTAGGAGAAGCGGACCTCGATTAAGCTAGTTGGCTATTGCAATGAGCTTGCCTCCTTGCGCCCAAATTTGAATCTCTCTTTTCGTAGAGTAAATTCATACATAATTATATATATATACATAATTATTTTTACAATACAAGCGATAATCTAAACTGTTTGGGAAGGGGGGCATAACACACACACACACACAATCAAGACATCATGGAGATCAAACCTAAGACCACTGGTCTACAAGTTAAGGCTATTTTTTACTTAGCCAGACCTCGTTGGTGAGTAGATTAATTTTTTAAACGATTGTATTATAAAAAATTAAAATAAAAGAGATTTGTGGATGGGAATTAGGCTTAAGAATATGAGTGACAGAGTGGAATTGGAAAATATATGAATGAAATGGAGGTGGCGAAAGAGAAAGAGAAAAGGACATTTGTGCCCTAAAAAGGTGAGACAATCCATGATACAAGGGTCATGATGCATGTCTAGTAAAAGGAGAGCCCAATCTCAATCAATAGGAGATTGCACAGTGAAATACCATTTGCTTTTCCAGTCCTTTTTTATTTGGGAGATTCACTGTTATACCCAATATAGGAGCCAAAATTATAAAATAATTAAAAAAAACCATATATGAAATGGACTTTAGAAACACATCCAAAATCCATTTACAATATAACAAAAAGGCTTTTTACGTCTTTTAAATTACAAAACTGCCATTGATTTCTTAAAACAAACCCAATCCCAAAACCTCATAAAAAAACCCAAAACACTCAATAGGACATCAAAGTAATTTAATAATCAAAATTAAACTAACTAGGGCCACTTGTCTTTTTTGTGTTTTTTTTATATAAATTAAATGACGTAGGATTTATCTATATTATTAATGCTAAGAATAGGTATATGACTAAACATCTCCTTTTAATTTCTTTCTTTGTGGTCATACTCAAGGTCTTAAATATCGATAGTTTCGGAAATATCGGTGGTTCAAAAACGCGGAAATATCGATGAAAATATCGGGAAAATATCGATATCGATAAAAATTGGATAAAAACCATGGAAATTATGATAAATACATGGAAATTTTTAATGAAACTTTAGAAGAAGTTTATTTAGTCAATCATCTATTATTTTGACACAAAAAATTGGAAGGAAATGCATTGCATAGTGAGTTTGTGTGATTTAAGTTGATTATATTGCTACCTGACAAACTCTGTGACTTAAAAAATTTGAAGTAATTAATGAAAGAGAATTAAACACCCTTCAGAAAATTTGAAGATGTAAACCAATTTGATTTTTCATGAAAATTAGGCACTTTACCATGCTTAAAAAATAATAGTGAAGATTGAAAATTAACTAAGAACATAAATAAATTTATCCAATGAAGAATTAAATAGCAAATAATGAAAATGATTATAGAGATTTAAGTAATTAAGCAACAATTGAAGGAGAATTTAGTAATGTAAGTACTTATAATGAATAATAAAATAATTAATAACATTAAATGGATTAAATAAAAAAGAAATAAATTATATTAAGTAATTAAGTCACATTTCACACTTCCCAAATGTTTTCACGTTTCCCTACCTCCCTCTTCCACTTCCCAAGGCTTTGTTTTTTTTCCGTTTTTTTGTCTAACTTCCCAAGGTTGCAAATAGATACACGCAACCTTCTCTCTCTCTTTTGGGCATTTACCCATCTCTCCCTTTTTATTTTATTTATTTATTCCTCTCTCTGTCTCCCTTTCTTCTTCTATCTCTCCGTCTCTCTCTCTCTTCTTCCTCTTCCCTCTTCTCTCTCCTCCATCACAATCCTCCATGCCTTTTTTTTTCCTCTTCTTCCCTTCTCTCTCTCGCTCTCCTATATCTGCTTTTTTTCTTTCTTTCTTCTTCTATCTCTCCGTCTCTTTCCCTGCTTCCTCTTCCATTTTCTCTCTCACTTCATCACAATCTAAAACAACAAAACATAAAACCCACTCCATAATTGTTTTTGATTGATGAGTGTTTGTTCGATCCGAGCTCAAGTCTTATGCTTCTGGATCGGATTTTGAAATATTTACAGAAAAGAGCGCCTTTTCTGTTCTTTTCGAAATCATAATCTTATTTGTTGATGATAATTGTTTTTGATTGCTGAGTGTTTGTTCGATCCGAGCTCAAGTCTTATGCTTCTGGATCGGATTTTGAAATATTTACATATCAGTGGATCTTAGGGTTTATTTTGGTATTATGTTTTGAAATATTTAAATTGTTTCATTTTTGACACAGTTCAAGTCGCGATATTATGACAATTTAAATTGAGAATTGGACAAAATATCTTCCCCGAAATATCCTCGAAATTATCGAGGAAAATATCGATAAAATGAAGATATATACTTGGAAGTGTGCTAAAATTTCGGAGCCCCAAAAAAAACGATATTTTCGCCGGTATTTCGGCGTAAATATCAAAATTTTGTACTGTGGTCATACTAATATGGATGACAATCCCCATAAATTGGTTTCCCCACACCATTACTCATGCACATGCCATTGGTAGAGTAGAAGGTGGGGGTGTGGAGTCATTGTTGGAAAAACAACAATCAGTGACTATTTAAAATAATTATATAAATAGAAATAAAAACAAACTGTAATACATAATATAGTATATAAACAACAGATTAAACTGACTTGGGAAAATCAACTGAAATCCGAAGAGAAACACATAATTGAAGCAAAAGATCAAAAATCTCAAGTCTAAACCAAACAACGACGAAGACGATAACAATAACGACGATGTGGCGAAAGAGGAGTAGAGCTCGAAGATGAGGAGTAGAGCTAAAAGCATCTGATCGAGGTTTATTCGAGGTCTTGAACAATCCGAAAAAAAGAAAAAATCAATAGAAGCACGATTTTAGAACAAGAAATCGAATGTGAAATGTAATAACCCAAACTTTAATTTATATTTAACTATTACTTTATTAAGGAAAAATGACACTTTTGCCTTTAGACTATTTTAGTATTTGAGAAGTTGACTTTTTGACCGGAGAGGAGTTTGGACATTTTGTTTGCACCGTTGCGTAGAGCGCGACGAAACGAGTTCGTAGACATGCGGCACGCTCGATTCCGAGCTGTAACGAAGGAGGAAAGGTCTATAAACCAAAAGGACGTAATGGGAATTTTAAAATTGTCGGTGCTACAGTGTTACTACAGTACCCGGGTCTATTTCTCCTTCTTCCTCGCGAGAGAGACCAGATTTTCTGGTTCTCTCTCTCTCTCCGCACACACTCATCTTCAAGCAACGATTTCGTCGCCATCCGAGACCCGTTTTGAATGAAATTTGTTGCAAAAGTTTCGTATCGTTGTCCTCTACCTAACCCAGCTCAGGTCCGACGCCAGCCGCAGCGAAACCACCGGAAAACTCGAAGGAAGTTGCCGGTTTTGACAGAATTTTCCAAGCTTACGTTCTCCCTCGATTCTCCACCAAATCGGACGAGTGAGGTATGGTTTTCCAGCTATTTTTCGTAACTTAGCTGCTAGTTGGGTTAGATTTCAGAAATTTTAAGCGTAGAGCGTTCGTTTTTCAACTTAAGTTTCAGCCGGTTTTGAGGGTAAGATTCCGGCCACTTCCGGCCACTTTTTGGGGTAGGTCCAAGAACAAAAGTGGTTCCAAATTGGGTGTTTTATCTAAGTTAGGAGTTTGGGCCGGCGGTTTGGAGTTTTTCCGGCCGCCGGAAATTTCTCAAGCCACCCAAACTGCCGGCGCGTGTGGCGGCGCGTGGGCAGTCTGGTGGGGACAATTCTCAGTTCCAGAATGATCCTAGTATTCTCACGAGTGTGTAGAAATTCGCGGATCTCAATTCGGACGTCGTTTGAGTGTTAAGCGGACTTTTACATAGTATGCGTTATCCGGTTCAATAGTTTCGAACCGTTGGATCGTGATCACTTTAAAATATGTTAATCTAGATCTTGCCAGGATTATGTAGGATTCGACGGATCATGAATCGGAGTCCCGGATACTCCGGAATCGCGAACCCTAGGGTTAAGGTTTTAGAATCGTCGATCGTGTGATCGTGACGAATCTAACCGTCCGATCGAAACCAGATTCACAGGACGAATGTCCTAGGATTAAAGGAACGTAATGTGGGCATCGGAATAACTTTTAATTGATGCACGCACTTCTAGAAGCCGGGGGTCAGGGTTTTATTTAAATATTTATACCGAGCAGTTTTATTAATATACTTATTCTGGTATTTGAATCAGGCACTCGGGCACCAGTTGACCTGCGGGAGGGACCTTCCAAAGGTCCAGCGAGCTCGGACCAACTGTGAGTGGACTCTTTGTTTTCATAAATGAATTTATTCAATTTAGTTTCAGTATTTGATCTTGAATAAGTTTTATTCAAAGAATAGTGTTTTATAAGTGAGACATGCTTTTAAATATTATGATTTGCATGCTGCCGAGTGGAATATCCTTTAGAGACACAGAAAAAGAGAATTTTAGCTAAACATCAGATAAATGGCAGCAGAGTCCAGCCTTAACAGAAATTCAGTTATTTATCAGATTTTTCAACAAACTTTGCTTATTACTATTATTATTATTTTCTAAGCCACCTTAGGTACCCAGATATACAGATGTTGCCTTCGGATATGATGATGTCTACGGACATCCAGGTTGCCTTTGGATTTTATCATTGCCTTCTGTTTAGTCGGCATGCTTGACATTGACCCACGAGTTCCTTGGTACCGGACTCGTGCGGAGCGAGAATGCGGATCAGGTTGACTACGGTCCCGAATCCGCAGTTTGCGGCTCGGGTTGACTTTGTGTCACCGAGACCGCCAGGAATTGACGGATATCAGGAATTGATGGCAAACCAGGAATTGACGGAAATAGAGGGGTACACCTAAGTGGTAGTTTTAAACGGATTTTAGTGCTTTACAAGATTAATGTTAACCATGATTATGATTGGTATATAATGCATAAATACATTGATTTCAGCATGTGTATGATAAAGAAAATGAGTTAGTTTTGTATAATTGTATTTTTACTGTGGGGTTAGTATGTTCTTACTTATTTTCTAAACTTTGTTTTTGGGGTCCACTCACCTTTTTAATGTTTTGCGCCCCCAGGCTGTAGACGTGCATCCGAGAGCCACCACAGGACATTCCCCGCTTCCCGCTCTTCCCCATTTTGATGTAGGGTTCCTTGGTTCACAACGGTTACCTCCTTTGTAATTAAACCTGTATAGATGCTCTGAAATTGCCCTGGGACGTCTTTTAACTGTTGGAACTTACTTATTTTTGTGTATCTGGCAGTTGGTGTATATATTTAAGTACTTGTTGACAGGTGTAAATTTTGGGAACGTTCAATTTACATGAGACTCACGAATTTTCGGTAGAAGTCGGATTTAAGGAATTAAGTTTTAATCAAAAAAAGGCAACCAAATCAATTGTGTTCGCAACCACCAGTGTCAATCACAAACAGTTCGCTCGGATTCCAAAGTGGAATTTGGGTCGGTCCTGTCATGAAATATTGAAAATTGTATATTAAAATGAAGAATATAGTTGGACCTGAGACTCACTTCAATGGAAGCTCCTCTTGCTCCAACACAGAGAAAACGCCAGCGAGAGGAGAAAATAAATGGGAGTTTCACTAAAACACCCAAAATGAAATTATAAAAAAATTCAACACCCAAAACACTTTATAAACACACCCGAAACTCATCACTCAAAATTCATTAATAAACACACCCAAAAAATATACAATTGTTGATTTTGGGGTTGATTTTGGGTGTGTTTCTATGTTTAAATAGTGTTTGGATTTTTTTATAAATACATGTCTAGGATTGGGTTTATTTATAAATTTGTAAAAATAAATCTAATTTGGTTTTTTGGCAGATTTGGTTTTTTTGGTAGATCTGGGCATATTTGGTTTTATGGTAGATCTGGGCAAATCTGATTTTCCTCTCTTAAATCCAGAGTACAAGGACAATATAGGTATTTAACACACACAAATAAACTAAAAAACAACTATTAAATTAAAAAAATTGACAATTGTCAATTTTTGGGTGTGTTTATAGTTTTTAAATGGTGTAGGGTTTCTTTATAAAACTATGTCTAAGATTGGGTATATAACTAAATTTCTATATATAATACAACAATTTTGACGAAGATGAGTTGAAGATGAACTCAATGTCAGAGCTCATAATATCATTACAATTATGAAATTATACTTAATGCTTTTGGAATAAGTCACAAAATTTTCAACATCAACAATGTTCAACATGAAAGAAAAGAAAGATACAAATTAATCATATTCGATTTCTTGTATGTGAAAAAACTCAAATCACAATGGGTTTCTTTTCAGCAGAAATCCTCAAAACAAATTGACATTTTTTAATACTCACCTTGACTTAAAGATCCACCAATTGATATCCACCAGTCAAGCCGTTGTTCGAACTAAGAAACCCAACTGAAGAAGAGACAGCAACAATGGAACAACGAGTGAGAGTGCTAACAAGAAGAAGAGAGAGTTGTCGTTGTCTAACTTTTATACTCCTTTAAATCCTTTAAAATCCACCTAGGTAAATAAAATGGGCCTATGTGGGCTCTTAAAGGACAAGGGACGCACCTAGCTTGGGCCCTCTCAACGATGACGTGGAGTAAACAGGGCCTCCCACAAGTGTATTTCTTTGCTTTGGAAGTTCCAATAGCAGCCTCATTTGCCAAATCTCCTCTTTATCTCTCTCCCTGAGCCTGAGCAACTGTGAGCGAGCACAGAGTGAGGAGTGAGAGAGAGGCATGGAGATGGCAACCTGCAGCTTCCACAGCTCCTCCTTCACCCTCCCTAACCCTAACTCTAACCCTCGAACCAACCTTTCCTCTCCTCTTCCACTTTCCAAGCAACTCTTCGGTTTCAGCTTACCTTCTTCTTCAACCGCCAAAACCACCACACTCAAACTCCGTACCCGAAACCCAAAACCCTTCTCCACTCACCCACCAATCAAATGCTCCGTTTCTGAAGCCACCGAAGCCGCCACCGCAGGTACTTTCACTTCTTCTTCTTCTCTTGCAATCCTTCATTTCTATGTCTCTGTTCTTTCCTGTTTACTGCAGCAATTCTTTACGTTTCATTTTAGTCACATAGAAGTTTCTTGCTTCTTTCTTTTGTGTGTGTGTGTGTGTGTGTGTGTTGGTTGGATTAAGTTTGGTCTAATTAGGAACTGAGTTCTTGTTAGAGAAGAAATGTGTTTATGTCTGTGTTTAGAGAAGTTGGTCTAATTGGGAATTTTGGGTTATTGTATTAGAAAGGAGGAGAAAGTTGATGAGGAGAAGTGACATAAGGAATATAGCAATTGTGGCGCATGTTGATCATGGAAAGACAACTTTGGTTGATGCAATGTTGAGGCAATCAAAGGTATAATTTTTTTCATTTCTATATGATTTAAGTTGGTCATTTCTAAATTCCAAATGAGATTGATAGGGCTTTTCTGCAGGTGTTTCGCGATAACCAATTTGTTCAGGAAAGGATAATGGACTCAAATGATATAGAGCGTGAAAGGGGAATTACTATACTAAGCAAAAATACATCTATTACGTATAAAGATTCAAAGATTAATATAATTGATACCCCTGGCCATTCTGACTTTGGAGGCGAAGTCGAACGGATCCTCAATATGGTGGAAGGGATTCTTCTAGTGGTACCCTGTTGTACCTTCTGTTGCTTTGGCATGTTATCCTTTCCTATGGTGCTTGCTTGTCATCATTTGCTTGCTCTTTCTCTTTTTGTAGGTAGATTCTGTTGAAGGCCCAATGCCGCAGACAAGATTTGTTTTGAAGAAGGCTCTAGAATTTGGCCATGCTGTTGTTGTTGTTGTCAATAAGATTGATAGGCCTTCAGCTCGTCCAGATTTTGTCATCAATTCCACTTTTGAACTCTTTATTGAATTAAATGCGACTGATGAACAGGTAACTAAATGTTTAAGGAGTGGCATACATAGAATTCACATTACTGGTTGATTTTGGTCATTTGGAATTCTGTTTCTTTTCTCAAACCTGGTCCTGTATTGGAAACCTAATGCCTTTGAATCGATATATCGTGAAAAGGCATCTTGGACTACTTGGAATTAGTTTGTGGTTGCTATTGGATATAATGGCAAGGAATTTCCTTCTAAAACCTGTTTGAAATGTTGATCACATTAGGAAAGCTACAAAGTGATCTATCCGTGACATCGCCTCTTTATATTAATTGTCTTGTCTATGAAGCTTTTGGATTGCACTGCTGCTTCAATGTTAAATGCATGTAAAAGTCTAACCTCATTCCTACATTCATTTTACCTGTAGTGTGATTTCCAAGCAATATATGCTAGTGGGATTAAAGGAAAGGCAGGGTTGTCAGCAGATAATTTGGCAGATGATCTTGGGCCCCTTTTTGAGAGCATAATGAGATGCATACCTGGACCTGCTATCGACAAAGATGGTTCACTGCAAATGCTTGTTAGTGGTTTTTCTTTAATGTCATCATTCTTTCTCTTTTTATTTTATAATGCTCATTCACTGATCTTGACCCGTCCAATCTGAATGTAACTAGTGCTTTAAATACGTTAAGAAATTTACAACAAACTATTGCATCAAGAAAGGCTGATCAATATAATGAAACTACAAAGGTCTGCATATAAATACCTGGACGCAGTACACACCATTTCAGTATGAGAGAAGGGTCAAAGGAGGCTCAGACTCTTTTATATCTTCATTAGTTGAAATTGATTAGTGGAAGATGAAGAACAAGACCCTTTCATATTAATCATTCTTGTTTTGTTATACATTATAATTAAATGAATTTTCAATGATGTTTCCTTGCCTTGGCATGTCTCCGTGGGAAAAAGGGTAAAAATGTGCTTTATATGATGGGGAAATAATTACACCCTCAAGATGTCTAGAACATTTGCTAGTAATTGGCCATAACACATAATAACAAATGTACACAACCTTAGGCAATATGAGTTCCTGCTTACATAATTCTAGAAGTGTGTTCAAGGATTAATTATCAAGTTTCTTATATGCTTTGAGTCCAAGCAAGTCATTTTAATAATAACAATACATTTCAGGAAAAAAAGAAGAAAGTGAATTGCAAGGCTAAAGTTGACTATAATGAATTACTAAATTTCTGTCCCATATTAAAGCGATTCAGTAGAGGGGCGGGGGTTGGGGAAATTGAATTGCACCACAAAAAATTCTTATTTTGTCACATGATATTGTATGGCTTTAAATTGTTACTATACACCTTAGCTCCTCATTTACTTTAACTTTGCTTTGCATGAGCATTGTATAGCTTATTCTGTATTTAATATTTCAGGCTACAAATATTGAGTATGATGAACACAAAGGGCGAATAGCTATTGGACGCTTGCATGCTGGGATTCTGAAGAAGGGGATGGATGTGAAGGTGATTTTTTGCCAAATCTTGAATATGTTCTATGCTACATTCTAGCCTTTTTCTTTTCATTACATGATCTCTGGTTGCTAACATATTAATGCAATGCAAGGATCTATAACTAATTCCCATAAAACCAATGATACTCAGATAGAATTTTGGATTCTTATCCATACCTATGTATTTCCTTTTGGTCTACTGTAGTTTATGTTAATGCTTTGTGATCACATTCATTGGCTACTATACAGAAAAAGAAACATGTTTCTTAACTTCTGCTTATGGTTCGATTTTTATAGGTATGCACCTCAGAAGATTCATGTCGATTTGCAAGAGTTAGCGAGCTCTTTGTGTACGAGAAGTTCAGTAGGGTTCCTGCAGAAAGTGTGGAGGCTGGTGATATATGTGCTGTTTGTGGAATTAATGATATTCAGGTGACAATTTATTAGTTTTGCTTTGATATATGGCATATGATTTTTATAAAATCTGAGAGATATTTCATGGCTAATTTTAATATTTTTAATTTATTTAGATTGGCGAGACAATTGCTGATAAGACCAATGGGACACCATTACCTGCAATTAAGGTGGAGGAACCAACTGTGAAAATGGCTTTCTCTATAAACACTTCACCATTTGTTGGACGCGAGGTATGTTCTTACATATATGGATGCCTAGATGTTCTTGCACTTCAAATGTGTTGGCGTTAGAAAGCCATTATAGGATTGTTTGAATGCATTTTTATTTTTTTGTTAAGTTGTGCATCGAAAAACTGAGAGTTAAAATACAAAACCTGAGACCTAATGAGGAGATTCTACACCTGAAAGTATTAACCCTGTCAGTAATGGAGCAGAAGATATAAGGGGATTCGAGCTTAGCATCTGGACTTTAAAATTGCAATGGATGAGCAATTTTCCATATAACATACATAGGGTAATTCTCCTGCCAGATATTTGGCATATTATGATGTCAGAATGGGAATCCGGCGCCATAGATTCGAACAAGGGTCCATTTAATCATGGTCCATATTGACAGTCTTGCAACATAGCATGCCAAATTATCTGGCAGCATAAGGTGCCCCCTAATCAATCTCTCTTTTTAACATGTCTTTGTGTCAATTAGTGGTGGCACCATATTAAGTGATCAAGGGTTTGTTGTCTTGTTTGGCATTTTGATTGGAAATTGGTTTCCTATATTTCAGGGAAAGTATGTTACGAGCAGGAACTTACGAGATCGTCTTTCTCGTGAGCTTGAGCGTAACTTGGCTATGAAGGTTGAAGATGGTGAAACAGCAGATACCTTCATTGTTAGTGGACGGGGTACTTTACATATTACCATATTGATAGAGAACATGTGAGTACAGTTATTTTGTTGTTATTACATAATCCTATTCTTCTGCATACACAATTTTAAATGGTTATTCAATGTAGGCGAAGAGAAGGGTATGAATTCATGGTGGGACCTCCCAAAGTTATTAACAAAAGGGTGAATGACAAGTTGTTGGAACCATATGAGGTGATTTCTGTTTAAATGTTTTTTTAATGTTTGATGTTTAGGAAAAGGGTGAAAGGTCAATATCTACGGTTATAGATGAAGACCAATATTTATGCTTCATTTTGAAACAATTTGAATACAAATAAGGCACATGGTGATATTACTTTAAAATAATAATAAATGCAGTATTTATTTCTTAAGAATTGTGATGCCTTGCTTTTTACAAATATAGCACAGATATTTCCAAATGATTCACGTTTCTTTTTGGTCAAAAATGTTCCTGATAAGTTACAAATCATGCTATCACTCTTCTGATATCAGTCATTTGTATCATGTGGATTGCTTGCAGATTGCCACTGTGGAGGTTCCAGAAGAACACATGGGCGCTGTCGTTGAGCTTCTTGGCAAAAGACGGGGGCAGATGTTTGATATGCAAGGGGTTGGGTATGTAGAATATTTCTGCTTCTTTTTTCATTTTTGACTAATCATCTTTTGAATAAATTCAAAGTAATGCATAAAATTAGAACCAAAGGCAATAAACTATGCTTGATTATTACATAACTGTCTTTATAACTCTACCAATAAAACTGGGTGGAAGCATATTGGTTACAGGTTCAACAGAAGTGTGCATTATGTAAAGGATAGATCTACAGATGTGATATACAGTAAATGCCCAGAAATAAGATTGGTTACCAATCTATATGCATCCGCACATGCAGGTGCAACATTAATGCAACTGAACAGCCCATAATCATGGCAAAAAAAGAAAAAGAAAAAAGAATACCCAGCCCATAATGAAGACCTCGTGAGAGATTATTTCACCAGTAGATATTTGTATAGTACATTTTTTAAGCCATTTCTTGTCAGCTACTCAGGGATATCATTTTCACTCTTTTCCTAAACTGGTGCAGCAACAGTATCAATGTAGATCGCTCTTATGAAGTAATTGGTTTTGAAATTAGTAAGCTATGTAACCAAGAGAAAATTAATGGACTAATATTTTGTTGTCATCTGTTCAATTCCCCCCAAGCGCGCGGGTACTGTGGGGTGTCACAGTGTTATTATATACTCCACTTTTACATCTGTACTTTTACTCTACTTTTGTTCGCAGTTATTGGTTGGATTTGCTGCTTGGTGAATGCAACAGATGTCTGATTATCTGGACTTTTTGTATGTGCTAGGTCGGAAGGCACAACCTTCCTCAAATATAAAATTCCAACTCGTGGCCTTCTTGGTCTGCGAAATGCAATTTTAACAGCTTCTCGTGGCACTGCAATTCTCAACACAATATTTGACAGCTATGGACCTTGGGCTGGTGATATGAGTACCCGGGATCTGGGCTCACTGGTAATTTCTGAGATTGTGGTTATATTTTGAGGTTTTACTTTATTAGTCCTGGTGGTGGAAAGCCTTTGGCAATGTCTGGTATGGTAGTGACCACAACAGTTGTTATATCACATGCACCCTTTTTGCACATCTAGTGTTGAGAACAAATCATCCAAAAGAGAAGTAAAGATCATATTTGTGCTCTGCACACGTTTGCATGTGTGTTTCCCTTGTGTCAGGATGACTAAATTGAATTGCAATATTTTCAGGTTGCCTTTGAGGGTGGAACGAGTACTTCTTATGCCATTTCTAGTTCACAGGAGAGGGGGCAGTTGTTTATTGGTCCTGGGGTGGAAGTTTATAAAGGTCAGATAGTTGGCATCCATCAGCGGCCTGGGGACTTATCCCTTAATGTGTGTAAGAAGAAGGCTGCAACAAACATCCGTTCCAACAAAGATGTAACAGGTGAGAAGCAACTTTAGTACCTGTTCTACTTCTCTCATGTCTAGGGTAAAAGAGTTCATTCCCTTTCTGATATTGTTAACTTTACATTTCTTAAGTTATGATGTGCTGACCGCGACTGTCTATTGGGTGAGGTTTAGCTGTTTTAAGTTAATAACACCGACTTCATCTCACAAAGAAAGAGAAGTTAATAACAAAGACTAAAATGTGTTCGAACATTTCAATTTTGTCTAAACAAATTGTTACTTTAGTGTTTGTAAGCTATTTTGCCCATTGTTAACAGTACTTTTAGATAGACGCAATAATGAATTGTATTCTCTGTGGAGCAAGCCATGGATTGAATTTTCATAATATTTCACTTTTGCTCTTCGTGTTTCTAATGTCTGCTCTTTTTCTCAGAACAGAATTATCCCTATATTTATAAGGACATAGGATATTTCTTAAGTTTAATGGGGGTGGTATCGTAATATTTGCCAGAACCAGTGTAGGCTTTTTATTAGTTTCTGGAAGGTCTCTCCAGGCAGTAGCCTTTTTCTTAGACTAGTAGTTTCTGAAGGTCTCTCCATTCTCCGACTTCAATAATCTACTTAGTACTTGATTGCTTACAAAATGGTTGGGTTCACATGTTTTCTTCTCTTTTATAAGTAAATCAATATTTTGAGTTTGTACATTTGCAGCAACAATCCTCAGTTTATGGCAATTAATAATATAGAATCTCCTTTTTTTTTTTTTCTTTTTTTTTTTTTGTTCCAGTGATTCTTGATACCCCATTGGACTACAGTCTGGATGACTGCATTGAGTATATTCAAGAGGATGAACTGGTGGAGGTTACTCCTTCGAGTATCCGAATGTGCAAAAACCCAAAGTTCTCAAAGAAATCAAACAGGTAGTTTCGTAAATATATACCATGTGGGCTGATGAGTATTTGCGAAACTCATCACATATTTGTTGAGTCACTTGAGAAATCAACGATAGAAAGTCACATTGTTAGACATCAACACAGTAAGTCAAGTTTTGCAATATTGGTTGTATATATAAAAGAACAAGACTCAAAATTGTACTACTAGAAGATGTTCACTGATGATGTGAAGACAAGTGGGTTGACGAAGATTTCTGATGTTGAGTTGTAATGAAGACTACAAGTATCAAACATTTAATTGGCCGAAAGACGATAGGTTTTGATTTACCAAGTAACTGTATCTGCTATTTTAAGCTAATGGAAAAATAATTTTTAGCAAGTGATGCAATATGATTTGTCTTTTTTGAGTTTTGACTGGTTCTTGTTCGAGCTCAGGCCTGCAGTCAGTTGCTTAACAGGTGCGTTATGTCACTCACTCACTCTCCTATTAAAAAATCCCATGATTGACACTTGACAGAGACAGATGTGGCCCTGAACGTATTTTTTTTTTGTTTTTTGTTTTTATACTAAAGCTGTTCTTATGTCTTCATATGTTGGGTCATGAAGAGTGTTACTGCCGTTTTGTTTCGGTCTTTCGGAGAAAGTTTTTACAGTCTTAGGGTTAGATTACCAGAAATATGAGGATTGAGTAGACGGATATGAGAGCCTGTTTATGCTCAAGAAAGTTGGATTTGCTTGAGTTAGTTAACTTGAGACCAAAGCAAAGTTCCGGCTTTCATGTTTCTTAGCTTCTTCTGGCCAAGTCAATTAATGGAAGCAGCTGGGTCTATTGCTCATTTGGTCAGTCATCCATGGTAATCATGTGTGTCTAGAACCAAGCTTGGTGCCACACAAGAAATTTTTAGGCCTCTAGAACGAGTCATTAATATCTTTGAATTATATTTTCTTGTTTTGGTTGAAAATATTTTTGAAGTTAAATAGAAGCTTCTGATTCCATTCTTAATAGTAGTATTAATACAGTAGAGGGTCCAAACATAGGTGAGAACAATTTTGATGTTAATCATAAGACCGATGTTTTTAAATAAATAAATGAAGCATTTCTTAACAAGAGGATTAATCCACCTCCCTCATTCATTTTTTTTTTAAAAAAAAACAAGAGAAATTCAAAAAAAAAAAAAAAAAACAAGAAGAAGAACAAGAGAGTAGGCCATTGGCTAGGGTAGTGAGTTCGGCCTCTTGTAATCAAGTTTGAATGTACCTCTTCATAGATTAGATTATTTTAGAGTAATTTAGAATATTTTTTTGGTTTTATTATTATTATTATTTTGTTGAAAAAAACAAAGAAATTAATGATAAACGCCTAGAATAAGAGAGGGTCGAATTTCTTTTAACATAAAAATAAAATAAAATAAAAAAGAGAAAAAAAGATTGAAAGTGTGGCTGCTGGGATTCGAGCCCAGGTCTCCACGGCCACAACGTGGAATTCTTACCACTAAACTACAGCCACATTCTTGTTCTGAATTCTTACAAGTATTAGTATCTAAACGCAAATATTAAAAATGGATAATAATTTTTTTTTTTCATTAATATATTTTTTAAAAGTTTATCACATATGAAGAGTGGGGACCACAAGAGCAATTAAAAACCAGGTAATTTTCAACTTCAGTTGTTGTTGACCAAAAAAAAAAACTCCAGTAGGTCGTTGACTTTTAGTATTTTATGAAAGTTCTTGTTGGGGATGGCCGGCAAAGCAAACGACCAAAACAGTTCGAGTCTAACAAGAGAGGCTGATTCAACAAAGTCCATTATTGACTTGGTACCAACAATACTTTACACGTACCGCCAACGAAAGTGACTGGTTTTGAAATAAATAAACATATTGGTTGGCAGCATATGACTTGTGACCAATTTTGAAATTTGACATGGCATGGCATTTACTTGGTGTTTCTCTACCCCAAAATGATTTCCTCCTCTGCTACTGTATGCTAAACTGACAAGAATTATAAGTACCACCACATGAAATTTTCAAGAGTTGCGCTTGTGGAAATTTCCAGAAGCATCTCCTTAGAATTGTCATTATTCTTTCATCTATAAAAGGAGGAGAAATTTCAAATGTGTGGTTGGGTTTTTTATTTTTTCAAAGGTATTTTTCATGAGAAAGATAGAATACGTAGCTTAAGTCTTAAGATATAAATGACAAATAGTAGCTTCTACTGTGCTTTCATGCTTCTGACATGTTTATCATGAATCAAATATGATTATTACGTAATCAAAGGAATTTAGAAATTTCTCGGGATTCTCTTTGTAATTTTGCTTGAAAAACAAAAGATCATTAGCTTCTCATGATCAATAAGGTGCAAGCCACCAAGATTGCAAAAGTTTCAAGTTCCAAGTTTACTTTTTTCACTCAATTTCCATGCTAAGCTCATTGAAGTGAGAGTTTAGTCAACAGTGCCAGCATGTTGTAAAAGTGTATAAGAACAAAAGCTTTATATCATTGGATTGGATCCAGGCTTATTTTGGTTGTCTCGTTATTACCCAACCAGAATTCAACCGATACACCTCTTTTTGTGTTTATGCCTATTTCGGGCACTTTATTACTTCTTTCACCTGAAACTTACGTTGCTATAGAGAAAATGGTGAGATTCCATTTGGACTTATCTCTCTTTTGGATGGAAGCTCTTTTGTTCATGAGCTCGATATATTTTATCCAACAAAGTAGAGACTCGATACCACGAGATGAAATTATCGTTAGTGACAATTAAAATTGTTCTTTAATAAGATTTATAGGCCTAAATAGCGGTGGCACTTTGCTTATGCCCTCCATCCGATGAACAAAGAACAAAAACCCCAAACCCCTTCCTTTTTTTTTTATAATTGAAATCGACGTCAAGTGCATAAGACTTTATCTTCTATGGTTGAAACTTGAAAAACGTAAATAACACTTGAAAATGGGAGAGAGAAATGAAAAATGCATGTTGAAGATGACCTAAAATGAATATAAACTTTGTGGGTGCAGCACAATACAAGGCCCCGTTAAATAAACAAGTGACGCGTGGCTTCAGATTGCTTCCATTCCATACAACAATGAATGAAGTGTGGTGCCTTGCAACCAACATTTTGGTTAACTTGTCATGAAACCTAACCATTATCTTGGAAATATTGTCAAAGTAACGTTGGCACCGCCCATTAGTAAGCATTTAATTGTATGGTGGTCTATTTTGGCTTTCATTATGTTGCCTTTGAAGGTGCATCCTTCCATACTATTTCAACTGTATTCATCATTTGGTCTCTATATGTCGCTTGTTGGGCATGTTGGCAATTCAGAATTCGAAAGCCAGTTGGGCAAAACTTAAATACTAAATTAATGATATGATATGAGTGCATTTCATTAATAAACACAAAAATATACACCTACTTAGGGGGACATAATGAGTCATGCCCTCAAATGCATCTCTATTCATAAATAAAAGTTCAACAAATACAAGAACTAAAACTAAAACCAAAAGTAAATGCAATGCAATGCAATACAAAATAATATTATTTAAATCTAAAATTTAACCCTGCGAGGCTTGGAACTTATAAAAGATAGCCTATGAATAATATGTAGAAAGAATTTAATCAAACATACTAATAAAAAAATTAAACAAATTTTCATAATAGCATCTCAACAATACCAAACCAAAATTTATAATTTTTCCATAATTAAACCCTAGAATACCCAATTTTAACAAAATATCAAATCAAATCCATACAATAATTCATCACTAATCAAAGCCCTAAATAATTTCAACAAAATCCCAAAATTATAATTCATCCTTAATTCCTAAAATACTGAATTTTAAATTAAAACTATAATTAAAGATATATAGCAATGGAGAGAATGAGAATAACACTTATTGTTGACGAAAGGAGAGGAGAATATGTTGTTGCCAAGTTGCCCACCCAAAGATAATAGAAGATATAGCCAATAAGGAGAATTTGATCCAAAAAATAAAAGGGAGAAACTTGCTACCGTCGAGTAGCA
This sequence comes from Prunus mume, assembly GCF_029339155.1. Taxonomy (NCBI): domain Eukaryota; kingdom Viridiplantae; phylum Streptophyta; class Magnoliopsida; order Rosales; family Rosaceae; genus Prunus; species Prunus mume. The sequence continues at coordinate 13,485,608 of NC_142705.1, forward strand.
ATGAGAGAGAAGATATGGGACCACCTGGATGGGCAACATATGTGTAGGATTTGCTTTTAATTTTTTTAAATTTTGGAATGAACTTATAACACATATAGGTAATTTAAAAATAATAATAATAATTTGAGCTGAGTAGGCACCCAGCCTGCCTGTGCATAGCACCACCCATTATCAAGGATGCAAAAGAATTTTTAGGAGTCATCACTGCAATATCTTTGTTCATGTTCGTCATAGTACTAATGGTCCGACTCATCATCTAGTTAGATTTTGTTTGCATATTGAGAAAGCTTGTGCTTGCTTTGAGGAGCCTCGTGATGTTCTTTTTTAGCATGGTAATCCCTCATGAGTTAATAATATCTATTTTCATTAAATAAAGAACGACTACTAGTAAAACATACGAGGTTAGATGAGCTTTCTAATGATTCCAAATTAGTAATTAAGCATAATTACGTGGCTTACTCATCATGCGGCAAAGCCATACAAAGTATTATTCACAAGTTAGATGAACTTAAACTACACTTCGTTCAAACCAACTTCTATTAATTAGACCATTAGTTGTAAGTGTAACTTAATTCATCTAACTTTTTAACAATTTCACTTGTTATCGTAATAAACCGAGTGATAGAATTACACTCATTATCATCACACTAAAATACGACATCATAATAAACCTAACATAATGATCTGGATTCACAAAACACTCTACTAATGCCAATTCTAATTGAATTTATTCGAGATTTTGTCCTCATTGTCTTGTAAGATTTCTGTGGCGTTTACTTTCTTCAGGTATTCCGGCTGGCTCAGAGCTGCTGAGTCCAATTTCAAGCATCATGGTCTGACAACCAAAATCAAGATAAAATTCTGTGCCTCAACGCCACATAAAAAGAGTCACAGAAATAAAGGAGCACAAAGATAAAAAAAAATCCACTCAAAGGCTACGAGTTGTGTCCACTTGGCAACTCCAAAATTCGACATGTTGTAACCACGAGTCAAAATCGTCATCTTTGACTGGTCAATATGCCAAAATTGGCGACGCTTTTGATGCCATTATATTTTTCTTCCGTTAAATGACGAAACTGTCCTTTTTGCCCCATCCCGGGACAGGCGGGGCAGTGCCTGCTTGGAGACAGATACTAGCTTTTTATTTATTCGGGCATTTTTGTGCATGGACGAACAAAAAAACCAATAGGGTCTTGCCAAATAGAAACAAGCATTAATTTGCAGATTCGTAGTGTTATATTCAAAATTTCATGACATTTTAATAGTATGTCTTTCCTTATAATTTAGACTATTGTTTATATTAAAAAAATTTAAAAAAAAACCTTGTTGTAGTGCCAAAATGAATCTTTTCAATTTTTTCCAATCTGTTTGATTCGGCTCATTGATTTATCGGTTCAAATGCCCCCCTTAATTACCCGTATATTGGCACCGGCCATTAGTAAGTATTAGTTATAGGGATTTTAACTCTTTTTTTTTTTTTGAGAGGGTAGATTTTAACTTTTTAAAGAATTATGTTCTTAAAAAAAATATATCATTTTTTTAAAATCATTTTTTTATTTACTCCATATTGCACTATAAGGGATTTTGAGGGTTATATGCATGCCGCACCAGCATATTAACACATTTTTTTAAATAAAATTAGATGACGGTGATAATATTGATGTGAAGTGAAAGGTGGAAGAGGATTTGTGTAGCTAAAAAAAGGATTGAAACTATAATTGTAATAAATGCTAGGGGTAGGTATGGTTCGGTTCAGTTTGGTTTTCCTCTTGAATTGAAACCAAAATCAGAATTTTCATACATTCAAGTTCGATTTGGTTTTTATAGAATGTGTATAGAAGAACCAAACCAAACTAGACCAATACGGTTTTAGTTCAATTCAGCCCGGAATTCCGATTTGGAAAGATAAAATATAAATATGTGGAGAATGGAGAAATAGGAAGTATAATATATATATAAGAGAGGAAGAGAAATGGAAAAAAATAAGTGGAAAAGAGAGAAAGGCAGAAGCACAACAAGAACGAGTATGGTTCATCGAAAAGAAAAATAAATTGGACTAAATTAGTTATTTAGTTGGGTATAAATTGTAACTAGACATTTGAGTATTAATTGTGCTAAAATATCTAAATATTACTTGGAATTACTAATGTTAATTGAATATTAATTAAGCTTACTAATAATTTTAGGTAAAATTGAATAAGTAAACTTAACATAACCGGTCCAGTTTGGTTTAGATTGATTTTTCCAAGATAAGAATCGGGGCGGGAACCAATCCAAACCGATCTAATTCGGTTTTTCAGTCTAAGTTGATCCTCTTTTTTGTCAACGTGGTTATTATTTTTTTGGGTTTTTCCGACTCAATTCACGGGTTCAAATGCCCACCTCTAATAAAAATCCTTAATACAAATACTAATCATTTGGCAGTTAATGGTTGGCGGGCCTTGGCTGTCAATAAAGGCTATAAAAATCTCCTGATCGGACAAAATTACCCTTTCGAGATAATATGTATAGTCGGGGGAATATACTGAATTAAATTGGGAAGGCAACCCCTTGTATATTTTAGTCGCTCTCTCACGCCCCCACCGAAGTTTTCGGTTGGCTTCTAGAAGGTCTACAGTGAACAAGGCCGGCCAGTCTAATCGAGCCACGCTCATAATCCATTAGATTTGTCTTTTATATTTTATTTTATGTAGAGCAAGTAGTTGTGTATAAAACGATGAGGATAGAGAGTAGGTCGCTTTTGTCAACTGAATGCAAGCGTGTCGGCCAGAAGATGACCGAGCCTTTTGTCCCTTTACGTTATCACAATATTGCCCTAACTTCTCTTCTTATTTACTAGACTAGCACTTATTTTTAATTTTTATATTGTGAAACTTGTATGCATATTATGTTAATTAAATATTTATAATTTTCAAAGCACCTCTCAAATTAATATATTATAACTAAGTTTTAAAATTTTCAAACATTTTAAACTTAGAATTCGATCTATGATTTTTTTTTTTCTCTTTAAAGTTTGGTCCACCGAAAACCTCTATTTTGAGGTAAACATAATATAATTGGGGTCAATGCAGGAACTGCATTTCATATATTTATTTATATGAATCAAAGATGGTGATCGAGTCAACTAGGATCTGTGTATGCCAAGGGTGATAATGGTGTTTATATATATGTATATATATATATATATATAGAGAGAGAGAGAGAGAGAGAGAGAGATCATCCATTGTAGGGGCTACAATTGCATCTTTCCATTTACACATGGAACGTAGTACCTTGCTCTTCTTGTTTAAACAAAAAGACAGATTTCTTAATCTAATGATATTTGTACGTACATTCTGTGTGTTAATGATATAAAGAACATGTTTTACAGTATTCGAATCAATGAGTTTATTTGCATATAATACGTGGATTAAGTCAGTTGGTCAATGTGTTAGTCTCTTTGCATCCGAGTTCGATTTTATTTCTCGTATATTAGTTTAGAATAACACATATTATAAAAATAAAAAACCAATAAGTTTACTTGAGAATTCTCTCCGGACATATACACAAAGGTGACTTGAAATTGATAATGAGAATGTAATTGAATATTGGAATACTATTGAGCCACTTTCATAGTGGGCAAGATATCCCTCAGAAGGAAAACAAAAGAAAAATTAAAGGAGAACAAGAGATAATGGAAAAGTGATGGAGTTGGATTAAGCTGATCATGAAGAAGACCAAGGAGGTATGACGGAGATGATTCAACTGATGAAGATAATCAAGGCATGATGAACGCAATTAACCATTAGCTAGAGACCTAATTTTTCATACTGAGTAGGTAAACCTATCTCTTGAAGTAGTTAATTCATTGTATGAATTTTGATAATGTAATGTTAATATAAGAAATTGAAATACTATCATAGAGGGAAATGATGAAGGAGATGAGAAAGAGATAGAAAGTCAGGAGAGATGAGAGAGGCAGAGAGAGTGAGACAAAGAGAAGAGAAGAAGATCCGAGTGTGACAGAAGGTTTTAAATAAAAAGATAAGAAGATGAAGAAAAAAACTTTTGTTGGGATGGAAACCCCTTAAATATACTAATTTTACAATTATAACACAACTAGTTAGGGGTGTGCAAGATCCAATCCAATCCGCTCAAAACGATTGGTCCAATTCAATCCAATTTTAATAAGTTTTAATGATTTGGTGGATTGTATCGAATCCTTAGTTTCACAAAACTGACATGATTGGATCGAATGACGAATTTGCTTGTGAAAATATTCAATCAAATCAAATCAAATCCAACATAGTTAGTTACATGCTTATTTTGCTCATGTAGGTATTTTTAATTGAAAAGGTTATGAACATTATAAGTCATTTGATGGAGTTATGCTAAATGTACTATACAATTAAAATATATATATATATTTTTTGGGTAGCATTTCATTTATATTTTACATTTAGGTCTATTAATATGTTTAATTATATTAAACCTAACGATAAATGTTTCATATTTCATTTTTGTCTTTTTTCATTACAAAAATCAATCATTCAATCCAATATCAATTTGATTAGATTGGATTTAAATCAATGATCCAATCGTATTGGATTAGAAAAATCACAATTCAATTTATATTGGATCGAATGTGGATTAACTAAATTATATTGATTTTGAACCAGTACACACCCCCTTGACTCCAACTTTTATAAATATTTAAAATTTATATCAATCAGTACGATTAAGTTGAATTGACAAAAATTTCCTACTTGTAAACCAGACTGAGCCGACCAGCTCAATTTCATTTATCAATGAAAATTATAAATAAATAAAAAGAAAATAGTACCTAACCAAACAGTTCAGTTTGATTTGATCGGTTTGACAGGTTTACGGTTTGAAATGCCCAACTCTAATTTTGATGTACTGTTTTTTTAGAACAAACAAAACCTCATTTGGAATTCATGTATATTGATCCTACCTGAAAATGATGTTATTATTCTTCACCAATAAATAGTTTGTTTTCTTTTTCTTTATATACAACAAATTATATCAAAATATAAGAGATGGCAACGGGGGTACTATTGTCAATACAAAGAGAAAAGACATGGTAAACAAAATTAGATGTCATTTGTAATTTTGAGCCTAGATCGAGGGCATAGTTTATGCACCTTAAAAAATAGAGATAATTAAATTTTGTTTTGAATATTTTCGGAAACAACAAAGCTCTCCCCTTCTCGAATCTGGACTCTCTCTCTAAATTTCCATCTGTCTATCCAACTGTGTCTGAAGAGAGGTAGAGGGAGTCTAGAGAGAGAAAGAGCGGGTAGGAGGGAAGTCTATGCGGAAGTCTCTGCGAAAGCCGTACTCTGTCTTTCTCTCTCTCTTTCATCAAATGGTGGTTTTCACACGCTAAATTCTCCTTCTCAGCCTCTTCTCCAATTCCAAACCCAAAACCCTCTCTCTTCATTTCCTTAAATCACCTCCCTCATATCAAATTCTGGTCATCTTCCATTTCATCCAAAAAATACTTCCTACAAATTCCCATCCGTATATCTGAAAATTCTCATTACAATTGGGCTGCAGAGCAATTTGGATCTCAAACACAAAAAACCATCTACTATTTTTATCCAAAGAGCTCAGAGTTCGATTCGTTCCGGAACTGTGTTCAAATTCGGAAACCATTTTGGCACACAAAGCCTTTTTTTCATAGATGGGTAATTGTTGTGTGACCCCTCAAACGGGTTCACCGTTGAAAGACAAGAAGAACAGGAAGAACCCATTTGCAATAGACTACCCCGGGAACCAGGGCAATGGAGGCATCAAGCTCTCTGTGCTGAAAGACCCAACTGGCGTTGAAATCGAGCAAACATACGAACTGGGTCGCGAGCTCGGCCGAGGAGAGTTTGGAATTACATATCTTTGCACCGATAAGGCCACCAACGAGAAATTTGCTTGTAAATCGATTTCGAAGAATAAGCTGAGGACAGCCGTGGATATCGAGGATGTAAGGAGAGAAGTTGAGATCATGAAGCATTTGCCTAAGCACCCCAACATAGTGAGCTTGAAAGACACATATGAGGATGACCATGCTGTCCATCTTGTCATGGAGCTCTGTGAGGGTGGTGAGTTGTTCGATCGAATCGTTTCCAGAGGCCACTACACAGAGCGTGCTGCTGCCGCCGTCACGAAGACTATTGTGGAAGTTGTTCAGGTGAGAATTTGGGTGGTTTGGAGTGATGCTGTTCGATTGGTGATTGGATCTTCTTTTGAGTTTTTGTTGTTGAATTTATGTAGCGGGGGATTGATTTTATTTAAAAGAACTATTTGGTTTTGGAAGTGCTAGACTATGGTTAAATTTAGAACTAATTCTGCTTTTTGTAAATTAAGATCTTTGTTGAATAGATAGAAAATAGTCAGTTGATTACCTGGAAGTACTTAGAAAGAAGTAGTTGATAAAATTCTTTTGGGTAAGTTGGGTTGTTTAATTCTTTGATGAGCATATTCTTTGTCTGTCAGTTAATCCAGCTTTCGATGGTCAGATTGTAAATGCTGGAATTTGGTGAATTGATTCTTTTTCCTTGTTATGTATAGAACAGATTCTCCTTCACAAGATTTATTCTTTGAGGAATCCACCTTTTAATAGTTTTACATGCGTTGGCATGAGTTAATGTGTTTAATTCTGTTGCAGATGTGCCACAAGCATGGTGTGATGCATCGGGATCTCAAACCCGAAAACTTTTTATTTGCAAACAAGAAGGAAACAGCTGCTTTAAAGGCAATCGACTTTGGGTTGTCAGTGTTCTTTAAACCAGGTAAAGTCTTCTCGAAACTATCACATTTGGTTTTCTTGTTTTGTTTAGTTTAACCAATGTGTCATCTTTTCATGTACATTACCAGGTGAAAAATTTAATGAAATTGTTGGAAGTCCATATTACATGGCCCCTGAGGTGCTAAGGCGCAATTATGGTCCTGAAGTAGATGTGTGGAGCGCTGGAGTTATACTTTACATCTTACTCTGTGGTGTTCCACCTTTTTGGGCAGGTTTGTGTGTGTGTGTGTGTGCAGGTGTGGGTTTTATATTTTTTCCTTAGTGGAGTTACAACTCCTGATGGACAGTAATTACCTTTATGCATGTTAAGTACCTTATATGGTCATGCCAAAGTGTCTACATATACACAATGGTCATACATCCATACTTGTATGTTGGACATGTACAGCTATGAATACTTTTTGGACTTAAGCATGTTCAGAAAAAGTAAGTACGTGTAATTTTCGGTGGTATTTGCAACTTAAGACTTCCACTCACTCTAGTAGCCGTGCAAGCTGCATCTGCCTATATTCTCACTGAAAAAATTAAGAGGGGAACACTATATTAAACTTCACATTCACCACGTATACTCTATCTGTGCGCTTACCCTGTCGACGCATGGACCATGGTTTGCCAATATATTATCCAAATACGTTAATTTTCATCACCTGATAACGAATAGAAACAGAATTTGGCATTGCTGTTATCAAAATACAAGCTTATGTGTTGTAGGTTAGGAATTTACTTAGTAGCATAAGTGGCAGCCACCAAATTATAGTTACTGCAAATGCATTTCTATGTGCATTCAAGTAGAATAAAGACCATGGAATGAAGTTCCCACTTTTCTAATTTCTCTTTGCTCCTATGAATTCTAATTTGCTTGCTGGCTTTCCTAGCGTTATAATCTCGATAATTTCTGACTTCAAATCTATTATCTTGCTGTGCAGAAACTGAACAGGGAGTTGCACAAGCAATTATACGGTCTGTTGTAGATTTTAAGAGAGACCCCTGGCCTAAGGTTTCTGATAATGCAAAAGACCTTGTGAAGAAGATGCTTAATCCTGACCCAAAGCAGAGGCTTACAGCTCAGGAAGTTCTAGGTAATGTTCCGTTCTGTGAATGACAATCATTATTGTTTAGTATAAATGAAACTTTTGTTGCTAGAAGGATTTGCTCATGAGTTTAAAAACTTCTGAATCATAATATAATAAACATACATCTTGTTCTTGCAGATCATCCTTGGTTACTAAATGCAAAGAAAGCTCCAAATGTTTCTTTAGGTGAAACTGTGCGGGCGAGGCTCAAGCAATTCACTGTAATGAACAAGCTCAAGAAGAGAGCACTGAAGGTAATGCCCCAAATATTTCTGTTTGATAATATGTCAAACCCTGTTCATCTTCTTTGGATGTTCTACTGTGATATGAATGAGTCCTCTGTTACTAATGTTTTTATTTTCCACGTCTTTTTGAATCTTTTGGAATTTTAAATTAACAGGTTATAGCTGAGCATTTGTCAATGGAGGAAGTTGCTGGCATAAAGGAGGGATTTAAGCTCATGGATACTACCAACAAGGGCAAGATTAACATTGATGAGCTTAGAGTTGGGTTGCATAAACTTGGCCATCAGATTCCTGATGGAGATCTTCAAATTATGATGGAAGCTGTAAGTACTATCCTGAATAAGTGTATGGTTTATATAGTTAGGGAGGCTTAGAGTTTAGAATTTGAGATATAGATTACTTTAGGCCAATTTTAGAGCCTAAGGTCTAAGGTTTAGTTCCTGGATTTGGGCTGCGCCTAAAAATTAAGAATTGAACTCCAAAGTCTTAAGCGATGATCGAGAAGTAAAAATGCAACCTTGAGGGTGTAACTGTGATACAATTACAGTTACAACTGTAAATGTCCAGGGGCCAGAAAAAAGTGAGGGGATGGCAAAAAGCCATAATTTGTTTTTTTTAAAAATTTAGCGGGGATGGGGTGTTGACGAAAAGGGGGGTGGTTAGAAAATCTGAAGGCATTTAGACTTATGAAGTAATGCCCCTAATTTATTGCCCTTAAGGTCACTTTCAAATGGGCTTTGAAATTTGTGAGAGGAAATAGAAAATGGCATAATGCTAGCATTAATTTATCTCCAGGCATGCTTGCTATGAACTATTTTGTTCATACATACTTCTAACATTTAGAAGGAAATCACATTGGATGAATAACTTCTTCCACGTCCTCTAACCCCCTAATGCCTAGCCCTCAATTTTATTTAATGGAAACAAAAAGAAGTTAAATCAAAACTCTTCTTTTAAGTGGCCAAATTCCTCTTAGGCTGGTCTTCAGTGTCGACCTACATTCTTGATATATCTAAGCAAAAAGGAATTTGCAGAAGTGACCTTTAATCAGTTATGAACTTTAGGTGAAGGGGGAATAAAAGTGATTGTTTTGACATGACAGAACGTATCATCTCTATGTACATTCAAGTCAGAAGAATGCTTGGATTATTTTCTGAATTACATAATTGTAAAATTCTGTGTATTACACATAGTAATCAGAGGTTGTGCTTTTTCTTTAACAGGGTGATGTTGATAATGATGGATGTCTGGACTATGGAGAATTTGTAGCCATTTCTGTTCACCTAAGAAAGATGGGCAATGATGAGGTGCACCTTCGCAAAGCATTTCAATTCTTTGATCGAAACCAAAGTGAGTATATTGAGATTGAGGAGCTGCGAGAAGCCTTGGCTACTGAAGTTGATGACAACTTTGAAGATGTTATTAATGCCATTATTCATGACGTGGATACAGACAAGGTTGGTAAAATCTCATGTTAATTAAAACTATAAATGATTCATATCATTTTCCTTTTCAAATTGTATCTTCGTGTTGTTAGTCTGAGCCAAAAACAGGAATTTTTCTTGCCATGCATGATACTCTAAAATCATGCCAGTCCTCCATGATCTGTGTCAAAAAAAAAATTTCATTTTTTATGCTTGCTTAGAGTTCACACTCAATGCCCATCCATGATTGCAGGATGGACGAATAAGTTACGAGGAGTTTGCTGCAATGATGAAGGCCGGCACAGATTGGAGGAAGGCTTCAAGGCAGTACTCACGAGAGCGGTTCAATAGTCTAAGTTTGAACTTGATCAAGGATGGATCATTTGATGAGAAAAAAGTGATTAGATGACTCGGAAGATTAACTTAAAAGTACTTGTGGGAAGATGCAAATTAAGGAAAGAATCTTTCATTTTTTGTTGTGTTTTTTGTAATTCTTTGTTCTGTATTGTTCCTCTGTTTCATCTTTTTTACACCCTTTTGTGGGTCTATAGGATATGGGCCAAAAGTGTTCATGTCTTGATGAATTGGGATGTATGTAACTGGTTTGTTGTATGGGTTTGGATGGGGATGAGTGGGTTGGAAAGAAGTTCATTGTGATTGTAAATATGTTAAAAATTGGCATATATTTTCATCAAAGTCATTGTTGGTATAAATTAATGAGTTTCATGTGGATTTGAATTGACACATATATACAGTTAGCTGGGGATTTATAATACTCAATGCAAATATTAGTACATGCCGCTGCTACTACTCACTTCTTTTTGCATCCTAAGCTGTAAATGAATGCATGGCCATATATTTGGTTGATAAGGTGAGTAATAAATGGAGTTGCAATTCAGTCTCATCCTTGTCTCTCAGCTACTTTCATGGCCTATCTATTCATTTGAACAACACAAACAACTCATAAATAATAGATATCCCCTGCACCCGATGCCGTAGGTTCTATTCCCCACTTTCCCAATTTTGCTTGTATTAAAAAACAAATCATTTATAATAAAAAGGAGAAGAAGAAAAAAAAAATTGGTCAAACCTTCCCAGTTGAGAAATTGCAATGGTTTTCAGATGCCTTTAACAGACTCACTCTTTGTTCCTTAGCTCTTTCTCTCTTAACACACCTCACGCTTCATGTGTAAAAGAGATGAGAATCAACTCATCAAGAGTGCAAACTCAATCACATAAAGAGGAAAATATCAGCCCACAATGGTAAAGAAACTATTTGGACTCCACAAACACAAAAAGTCAAGAAGCACCCAAAAAATGTAATCAGAATATGCATTACTCACAACACCCATAAACTATATTTGAAAACTCATCAAATTTGTTGCTTTTTTATACCGACCTACATTTACTTACCACACCCAACATCATTTGAAAATTATTCTAAAGCTAACCTTTGAAGGAAAAAAAACACTTGTTTAGTATTTCTTCAAAATTTAAAACACTAAAAAACCAAAGGAACTATTTCTTTTAAAATTAAACAAATCAAAATCAAGGGTGCAGATAGGCCCATGGTGAGCAAGGGACAGCAGGGTCAAAAGTTCCATTTACATTCTTGCAAGCGGCAGAAATGTTCTTTCCAGGATCAAGTGTGGAGGTGATGTTGATTTGGTTCATGGTTACGTTTTGACAACCTGGAGTGTTGGAGCAATCAAATATAATCGCTTCCTCCTCATTTGCATAAGTTCCTTGAAACCCTCTGTAAATCACATTACTTACATTTACTGCCAAAGCCTGTCAATTTTCCAAAAAAAGAAAGAAATCACAACCCATGTTTTTCATTAGAATTTTTTTAGTACAAGCGATAGTCTAAACTACTTGCACACACAACTATGATGCCATGGGAATTCGAACCTGGGACTTCTAGTCTGCAAGTTAAGACAATTTTCCACTGGACTAGACCCCATTGGCATTAGAATTAAGTTAACTAAATCTGGGTTAATTAAGTGTTCATTCTGAAGACCCTTACAATAAAAAGTAGAGGAGAAAACTCACTGAAGGTTTGCAGTTGTGTCCATTTTTATCACAGTAATATTGGTCGATGATAATAGGGTTTTTAGCTCCTATTAGTGTGATATTCTCAAATGATATCCCTTTGACATATCCAGAACCACCCTGAAAAAAAAAAACAAAACATGATTGTTTTTATTATATGGGAACTTGGACTAGTTCAAGACACATTGTGCTTGTGTTCAACTTCAATACCACGGCGTTTCAGGATTTATAATGATTTAGGGTTCAAATTTAAAGAAAATCATGAAACGACGTTGCTTTGGACATAAGCACAACATCAGGAAAAAAAAAAGGATCAGCGCTCATGAACTGTATTGGGTTTAATGTTCATTACCTGCCATGTCTTAATTCTAGCTCCATTCTTTGTACCATTGAAAGTACAGTTTCGTACATGAACCTCTTCTACTGTCTCATAGGCTCCATCTTCACCTAAGCTTCCCACACTATATATGGAGGAATTAGAAATTTAGCATGCATTTGTTTGTTTGTGGTTGATATACAGCGAAATTAGAGGAGGAGGAACCGAACTTAGAACCTCGGATACATGAATAAATACTTTGAATTACTTGAGTTACAAACCCCTTGCATTTAGCATGCATTATTTGTAAAAACATATAGCAATACAAATATGTACTAACCTAATTCCATGACCTGGTCCGCAGACAATGCTGGTGATATTGATATGTGATGAGCCATTATTAAGAGCAATACAATCATCACCTAAATGTAAAACAAATCCGACAAATAATAATAACAATTATTATTTTATCATTATGCAATTACATAATAATTAGTTGACGATAATAATATTGCTAATGAGTGAAAGAGATATAAGATTTGATGCATTGATATTACCAGTTCCAATTGTGGAGTTATGGATATTGACAAAGGTTGACATGGAGATGTCAATTCCATCTGTGTTGGGGCTGTCTTCAGGTGCAATAATATGAAGGTTGGAGACACTAACATTGTTGCAATTGTTTATAGTAATATGTGCTTTTGGACTGTCAAGATGTTTAAGTCCCCTTAGTTGAAGATAATCACATTTGTAGAAGTGTATAGCCTGCAACAATTTTCCAGAGTCTGATAATTTGTTACCAATATTATTTTGGGAATTGGTATTAAGTTTTCTGTCATTAGATAAAAGTTGAAATAGATTTTGTCGTACTTATAAGTTATATGCATATGTTGTCATACTTTGAATCAGAATCACATGTTTAGATAAGAATCAACTATATTAATGGTTCAAATTCATAATATGACAAGGGAACATTCCCCAAGAAATACGTGCGAAAATATTCATAAGTGCAAAACTATGTAGAGCTCACCTTGGGACGTCGGTGGCAATTCACCTTGTACCCCTAGAAGTGAGCGAAAATTCTCTCATGTTAGACTTCGCCAACTCAAATTAATTAACCAAGAAAATGTAGAACAAGCAAAGAAATTAGAATGTTAGTGTTCATAAATTTACATTGTTTACAACATGGTGAAGTTGCCTAGCTTTGCTCCACCAAGGTTTACCATTCCCATCAATTTCTCCAGTTCCATTGATGGTGAGATTGGTGACCTCTGAAAAAGTTATCCAGAATTCTTCACACTCTTTCCATGCATGTAGAGTGTTGGGTGCTACAATTTTCCCCAAAACCTGTCATCCACCCACCTCAATTATGTCAGCCTAAAACATGATTAAGCACCAGAAAATGAAAAAATGAAAGAAAAAAAAATGTCCCTCATTGATTCCAAGTTTTGGTTAAATCAATTGTTAAAATTTGAAGTCCTCCATTTATTATAAAATTGGTGTGTGCTTGCTTTCTTACCTGAACATGGACAGAGTTGGATTTGCAAGGACCCGAGAATTTCATAGGTTGCAAAAGGAATGTTTTCTCAGCTGGTACTATAAGTGTTGGTGTCCCTGTATAATTAGCTTCAGTTGCTCCACATAAAGCTTCCCATGCTTTCAAGAAAGCCTTTGCACGTATCGCAAACATCAACTAAGTATTAATTTAGTGATATTTCTCTTTTCAATAGTATCAGACGAATTCTCAAGTTCGAATTCTTCCTTCTTGTTATTGATAACAAAAGAAACGAAAATACACACTCTAAAAATTGAGAAACTTACTTCAGAATCATCAGTTTGGCCGTCTCCAATAGCTTCAAATTGAAGCACATTAAAAGTTGTTTGGCCATACCAAATACTATTTGACAAAGCTACATTGCAAACTATCAAAAAGCTTACAAGTAGTTTGCTCATGGTTAAGCACCTCAGACTGATGGATGATATTGCAATAGGATTGAGATTGTGGTTAGTATATAGAAAATAAAATCCCAACCATTGTATAAAAATGAAGGACTACACAGAAGCGTATAGAAGTGGAAATCAGGGGTGATTAAATAAATAAATAAACTTCATTCCACATTTATGGTTTATACTAATTTTGCGGTTTCTAAATTAATTATATTTTATTATTCTGACGATTTAATAATATTAATTAATTGTTTTAAGATTTTTATGTTCTTTATCTATTGTGACAAACGATTTCTATCAATGCTATACTTCTTCTTATAAAATATGTCTACAGTTATTTATGTTCATTGCCCGTTATATCATGAGTAAGTATTGAATTAATTTTAATACTCATATCAATTTTACAAAAGTATATTGAATGTAAAATTCCGTTTACAATTGAACATTATTTTTTGGTAAAGAAATGGGGCTAACGGCCAACAAAGAAATTAAACAATGGCTCGAGGCCTATAGACTCCAAGTAAATCTTCACTAAGAAAAGACATAATACTATTAAGAGGGTTAAGGAAGGTTGACAGACCCAACTCAAGGCATGAACCCAATTCAGCTAATTTATCCACTACCATGTTGCACTCACGATATACATGATGAATGGAACAAACCCAGTTTTTGTTTATATAGTCTTGGCATCCCCACAACATAGAAGCAAGAGGATGAAGGTCTTCCACTTTTTTGTTAAGCAGATAATTGAACATTGTCTTTACTATTAAGATATTGATCAAGATAAGCATGGTTAAGTGGTCAGAATGTTTCGCATTTAATTGCTAGGAAAGATAGACTAAGAACTCGGAGACCATTCGCTTAGAAGGGATTTTTGTAGAAATGTCATCTGAACTTATCCTTCAATTTTAATTTGTCACCTCAAAGAAAAATTTAAGAGAAATATCACCTTAATTTTTTAAAATCCATGATTTGTCATCTTATTTTAACATCATCCAATTTTTCATCTATTTTTAAGGGTATTTTAATTTTTCAATTTTCAAGGAAAACAAACAAATAAAAAATAGATCTCTCTCTCCCTTTCTCCCCCACCCAAACAACCCACCGCCCCACCTAAAACCTCTCTCTCTCTCCCTCTCTATTGTGGCCTGAGGGAATTTGTGTGTGGAGGGTAGCTCTTCCATGGTAGAGAGAGAATGAGGAAGGGAAAGAGGAAAGCGAGAATGGAGGAAGGAGTAAGGTGGGCAGGATTGGTTGGAGCCACCAATGGCGCACATTGGATGGGGGATGTGAGATTTTTTTTAATACAATTTTTTTATAATGATTTTTCCATTTTTAAAATACCTTTAAAAATGGAAAGACTAAAATACCCTTGAAAATGGATGGTGTTAAAGTCAGATGATAAATCATGGATTTTGAAAAATTAAGGTGACATTTCTTTTTTTTTTTTTTTTTTTAAATGTGACAAATTAAAATTGAAGTACAAATTCAGGTGACATTTCTACAAAAATCCCCACTTAAAATTACAATTGTAATTTAAATTATTTTCGTTCATTGTCATATTAATTTTAATCTACAAATCTCCTTTTGGCTGGGCCTGTAACCACCCTAGTCCACAAAAGAAATTTCTCAAGAATGTGTTAAAGCTCAAAGCCCAAAGAAATATCATATTATTGTATAGCTCAAAGAAATTTTAGTGTAAGTGTATATGAGAAAGAAAAAAAAAGTATTTATAATTTGGTTGTTGATTTTAGCATAGGCAACTTGAATACGAAAGTGTTCTACAACTGGTTTTTACTGAAGTGTTTATGCAACTTCATTATGTACTTGTTTCAGTGCTTTAATTTGGTTATTGATTTTAGTATAGGAAACAAATGAATGTTTGTGTAAACCCTTAACTAATCACTCGTACAAAAATAAAATAAAAATATATATATATATATATATATACACTTATTCGAGTTTTAATTAAGTGGCCAACGGGATCTATCCCAGTAAAAAAGGGTCTTGACTTGGTCTCAGATTCGAATCCTCATGACACCATAGTAGTGTGTGTGAGAAACCCTTATCGCTTATATTAAAAAAAAGATTGTAATTCAATGTTTCTGCAACATCATTACCTACATTTCAATGTTTCTCCCATATTTTCCCTTCCTCTTATCCCCTCTTCTCCTCCCCTTCCCCTCCTCGGATAGTCTAGATCTATTTGGATCTAGGTTTATTTGTTTGTTTGTTTTGTTTAGTTGTTTTTGCAATGTTTCAGGTGACTGGTGTTGTCTTTGTCTTGGTGGCAACAACAATAGTAATGCTGGATTGTGTCTCTCCTTAGGAGAGTTGTGATACCGTAAACGATGTTTTGTCTCTGAAGGCAGCGTAGCAGCGACACTGATGGTAGTTGTTGGGATGTGGTGCTCTTCTTTACTCTGCTCTGAACGAAGAACTATGCTTGGTCATAGGAGGTTTTCTTTGTCAAGTTCTGAGTTGAAGTGGAGTGCTTCTCATGGGTCTTTTTATTATTGTTTCTGTGTTCCTCCTCCGTGTTCTCTCCTGGTTTCTGCTATGGTATGCCTTACATTTTGTATGGGTGTCAAAGGACTATGATTTTGCTCATAGAAGGCTTATTTTGACAATTGGGATGTTCTGCGGTCCTTTCCTGTGGGTTTACTATTTGGAGTTTCTGCGGTCCTCTTATGTGGGTCTACTGTGTTGGTCTCTAGTTGCGGTACTTGTTGGAGGTCTTTGTGTTAGTTTTTGTTTTTGACTTGTTCTTTTATTGTAATGGTCCAAAGTGACCTGAATTGGACTCTCCTGTTAGTCCATGACATATATAGTACTTTTTCCAACCTGGGGCTTGTCCTATGAGGTTGTCCTAAGAAGGTTTTAACATGGCCACTGTATTATGTCGCTCTTTATACGTCTGTGGTTTTATGAATGAATTCTTCTTCTTAATATATATATATATATATATAAGTGCTTTCGCAACTATGTACGCATTTATTAGTGTTTCGTAGGGTTAATCATTATATGGCTTGTGGCCTTTGGGGCGAATTGGGCCGGCCTGAGCCTATGAGATCATAGCATCGCCCAACTCGATTTTTTGGTAGCTAGGTAGCACTTGGCCCAAGGGTTTAAAACCCAAGCCTAGCTCATTGCATGCCCATTTGAGCCTGATGCCCAACCCCGCTCGACCTCGTCATACTATAAATAAAAGGGTTAATTACACTTTAGTACCATGTGGTTACATCTTTAAGACATATTAGTCCCTACCTTTTCTATTTTTACCATTAGATACCCTGGTCTTTTAAATTTATTACAATGTAGCTCCATAGTTAGGGTTTCAGTCAAATATATCTATTAATTGCCTATGTGGCACTGTAGGTCCCACATATTTCACATTTTGTTAAATTTAAATTGATTTTTTAAAAAAAAATCAGAAAAAAGAGAAGAAAAAGTTATCCCCAATTGCCCCCATACGATTTTCTCTCAACCTGCAATGAACCCAACACCACTCGCCAATCACTCTCTTTCCATCCTCCGACCTTGTTCCCACCGTTAGCGAGATCCTGGTTTTCATATATATATCTCTCTCGTTGGATATTTTTGTTTACAAATCTTGTGGGAAATGGCTTACATAAGAAGTGTTTAAGATTGAATGGTAATTAGAGGATGAAAGATGCTTCAAGATGTGTATGAATACACTATCTTTCAGACTTTATTTGCTCTCACAACTTGTGTGCTGTTTATACCAAAATGAGCAGCCAATAAACATTTGACAAGTGGACCAAGCTGGAGCTATGGGAGCCTTCGGCATCAAGTCTACCGATTGCTCTATTAGGGCAACCTTGGCATCTGGGACACGTGGCAGTCTCACAACCAATGTCCACAGTCCCACATCGAAATTCTAAACAAAATGCACACCTCCCAAGGCCTATAAAAGAGGACAACCATCCCAGCTTGGAGGTAATCAATCAGAACTTATGGCATACTGCCTATTGATCTGTAGTTCAAACTTACTAAATCGTACTTACTTAAGCATCGGAGAGCCTTCGGCCGGTATCACATCGGTACCTAGGACTTACCGAGCATTTGCTATCTTACAGGTATAACTTACTACCGAAGCCATATCATACCAAGGTAACGAAATAACTAAGTTACGGGAAAGTGCAGAACCATTTTTCTAAAGCGGTTTGGCGCCGCTTACGCCGTCGCCGTCTGTGGGGAAAACGATAATAATCAACCTACAATTCCTAAAAACGTAATGGGAACCACTTGGGACCACAGTTCCTTATCGGATGGATTACCGTGACGGTATGCCAAGTGAAGCAAGCCCTCGCGCACTCCTAGCACCCCTTCGTAATCCTCTAGTGCTTCGACCACGGCCGCGAGCTTCGCTCGATGACCTCCTTCGAGGAAATGGCTAAGCTCCAAGAACATAACATCTCCTCTCGCCCAAAGTAGACGAAAACACTGATCGCTAACCGCCAGGAAACACAAAGCGCTCAGGCCGAATCTTCCCAAAGTTTGTAGACCCGGTACGCAGAGGAAGGGAAATAGAGGGCAAAGGCAACGCCTGCGCCTTCCAAAGCTTGGTGGTCCCAGCTCCACAGACCAGCCTCATGTGCCGAAGAAGGTGTACACCGATTGTCGTCATCGGATCAACGACAAGAAGGATACCGAACGGCATAGGTCCCCTATCCGGATTAATGCCCGCCTGCGAGACTCGCGGATGAAGGTCCTAGGAGATAAATCGCCTTCGGAAGGTCCATGGTGGATTGGGAATGGAATCCGACGATGAGTACGTCCCCACCAAGGGCATCAAATCAAGCTACCATTGGGAAACTCCCCGAGTATTCGGAAGGCAAAACCACCAAGTCCGAGGAGAACTTCCGAAGACTTGAGGTACCAAGTCGAGACCCCGCTATCCGCCTCGCTTTTTCCAGAGGATCCGTAGATGGAGGACGACCAAACCCGGTCCCAAGTCACGATTGGGAAAGCTTCGCCGTGACCCTTCACCGAAGCGCATCAAGAAGTCCAGACAGACAGGAGGTGCAGCTGCGTATACCATTTTATACCGGTGTGAAGGACCTTTGACGCACCTTCACTCCTTCCAATCTGCAGAGGTGCAAGGGCCTCGGCGACGAGGGGCAATGCCTACTTTTTCCGTCATCCCTCACCGAGGCCGCTCAATCGGTTCTACTGCCTCGAGCGGGGACGGTAGACTCATTTGACGAATCAAGCAGATTTTCCTCAACCACATTATGATCCAAACGGATCGCTTATACTGGCATGACCTATACATGATTGGCAAAGGAAGACGAACCTACGGAGTACGCGCACGCCACCACGAGTACTGAGGTGTCCCGAACGGACGATAGGGCAGCCTACGGCGCCTTCAAGAGTGGCCGGTCCTCTCATTTCTAGATATCTCGTACACGAGTAATCTGGCGCATGTATGAGGAGTTGATGAAGCAGCGCGGTTCATGCGCGTTAAGGCCGAATATTTCAACTCCAAACCCGGCTTTCGGTCCGAAAGAGGAGTCAACAACCAAGAGTTATTCGGGCCGAACCAATGACTTTTCGGCAGGAACAAATGACGACCATGACGGCCGCCACGAAACTCAAGAAGGGCGCTGAAATACGGTCGAACGACCACCGACACCACTACCTAGAATCACGATCGTGCCTGTGAAGTCTTCACCCGCGGAACACAACATATGAGATAGTTCGATGAACGAGCATGACCAAATCCCGGCCGACAACCAAAAGCCCAATCGGCAGACAATCGACATCGATAAATTCCGCCAATACCACAAGCGCAAACCACAATACCAAGACCGATCACCGAGGAAGATCGCTGAGCGCCTGATTCGAAGGAAAGCTAGATCATTACATTGCCGAGCCACCACAGGCATCAACGCAATAGGCGATCAACATGATCGCGACCATCACGAGGCCCCACTCTGGCGAGCCCTTCCAACCGCTCGTGAAACAAGATGTGCGTGCGCCACTACCCCCTGTATTCAGTATAGAGGACGATCGGTCGTAAGGTCCCGAAGGTGGTGGGAGCCCATCACATTCGGCGAGGAGGAGGGATCATTTACCCCACGATGACCCAATGATCATTCGGCAGATCGCCGGCTACGATGTAGGTCGGGTGCTAATTGACACCGGAGTTCGTGAACGTAATTTTGCCGATGCGCTCAAAGGCCCGGGAATTGCCGGCAGTCAATCGGCAAATTACGCCTCCTCGCTTTTTCGGGATCCGTCCAACCGGTCGGTAGTATCGCCACATCGCCGCCGCTCGAAAACAATGACCTATGACCGATTCTCATTGTCGACTCCCAACGATAACGCCATCATAGGCGACGACACTACCAGATCAAAGCGATATCATCCGGTGATCACCACAGACGGACGCGCTATGCCACGCCCTTAAATCGGTAGCATGTAAACCGCAATGGAAGCCATGACTGCAGAACCACCGAACGGTAGAAGCGGGCCCATTGATGACCCAGGAGGAAACGCCGCCGTAGCACACCGTCAAGAGCTCAAAATCGTGGTCCCGAACGAGGATTTTCCGATCGATGGGTAAAATCGCACCACCTCCCGAACTCGCCGCCATCGACTTACGGCAACAGCGGAGGTCTTCGCGTCTTAAGACGATATGCCCTGCATATCACCCGATGTCATCGCCACAAGCTCAAGATCTCCACCGCCACAAACCGGGCGAGCGCCGCCATATGATGCCGAACGGTACAAGGCTATGCGCATCGAGGTTGACAAGCTCAAAGCCATCGGCTTTATCGAAGCTACGAACCCCGCTCGCTTTCGCCATGGTTCGAAGGCCGAGGATGGCGGATGTGTCGATTATACCAATCAACAAGGCTTGTACGGCGATTTCCGTAAGAATCGACTCGCCGACGCTACCGGACACGAGTGCTAAGCTTCATGGACGCCTACTCAAGATAAAACCAGATCTTTATGGACCCTGCTGATCGAGAGCATAAGACATTCATCACCGACCGCGGTTTGTACTGCATAAAGTCATGCCCTTGGCTTGAAAATGCGGAGCAACTTATCAACGGCTCGTCAATCGAATTTTTGCCAAGCACATCGGCGGCATCATGGAGGTGTATGTTGATGACATGTTGGAAAAAGCCGAACGGCAGGGGCATCTGGAAAACTTGGTGTTCGTGGATAATCAAAGACTACCGAATGAGGTCGAACCCAACAAAGTGCGCTGTATATCTTCCGATAAATTTCTCGGATTCATGATCACCAAAGGGAATCGAGGTTAACCCTGAGAAAATCAAAGCCATAGTAGACATGGAAATGCGAAGACACGAAGGACATCCAAAGCCTTACGGACGTGTCGCCGCCCGACACGCTTTATCTCCAAGGCCACCGACAAGTGCGTGCTCTTCAAAGCTTTGAAAGGGCAAACATCACATCGCGTGGACTCGGCGCGAGCATTTCAAAACTTGAAAACTACATGAGCCCATTATCAAAACCGCTCCGTGAGAAGTGCTACTTTATACCTTTCGTATCAAACACTACTCGTTAGCTCCGATATGGAGAGGCGGAGCTACCGATTTTCTATGTCAGGCACTCCAAAGCGCAGAGCTTACTCCACCCTTAGAGCAGCTTGGGCCCCTCGCCTCTGAAGGCTTCACCCATACTTCCCACACGAGATCACTGTTTAACAAACCAGCCCCTTCCAGTACTCCAAAAGCCGAATTCGGTCAAATGGGCAATCGAAAGAAACAACCCGATGTTTATGCCCGATTCAACTTCCGACCTCCAATAACGAGGCAGAGTATGAGGCCTCTTGGCCGCCTTCGACTAGCCAAAAGCATGAACGAAGATCAAGATTCACGACTGCCTTATAGTGAATCGATAACCGCACTTCGAAGGATGCCTCTACGCCACTACCTATCTGCACCACCAACTATTGAAAAATTTCAGGCCTACGAATACGCATGATCCCAGTGTCGAAAAACGCCGATGCGCTGCAGCTTCAGAATAAATGACAAGATCGTAAGGAAGGTACCGTGGAGATATTATCCCAACCAAGCACACTGAAGTGTGAAATAGCCCGACGAGGTACATGGATGTGTCCAATCTATGCTTTCCCAAACGGAACCCTTCCTACCGATAAGTCCTGTGCCAGAAACTCGCTACCGATCGGCAAGATACACATATCAACGATGTTCGCATAAGCGAGGCTACACGACAGATCTAAAGTGCCTAACCAAGGAACAGGAGGTCCAGAGTCGCGGTGATCATTCGGGATCCCGATCACTGCATAAGGTCTTTCGACAGGATATTTCGAGACTCGCACCAAGATGCGAGCATATTAGTCAAGAAGTGTGACAAATGCCAACGGTTCGGCAGTGTCCCCCATGTCCCTGCCGAACCACTTTCACCGATCGTAAGCCCATGGCCATTCGCCCAATTGTTAGATTTAATTGGTCCGATGCCTGAAGGCAAAGGTCAGGTCAAATATGCTGTGGTTGCCGTGGACTACTTCACCAAATGGGTATAAGCCAAAGCCTTAGCAACGATAACGGCAGCCAGAATTGAGGATTTCGTCTAGACGAACATTTGTTGCCGATTTGAAATCCCCTACGCCATCGTCACGGATAACGGCGTAATTCGATTCGGAAGTCTTGGGAGTTTTGTGTCCGACTCAAGATCAATCTTTGCTTCGCCACTCACCCCAATCGAACGGCCAGGTCGAGGCAATGAATAAAATTGTCAAGATGCTATTGAAACGGCAACTCGATAAAGCCAAGAGCCGCCGGAAAAACTCCCAGAGGCATGGGCCATCCGACATCCTACCAACGGAATCGTGAAACACCGCTTCCATTGCTTTCGCTGCGGGTGGTCCCGAAATCGGAGAGCCTTCCTACCAACGGAAGCTTACACCGAGGCAAATGAGGAGGCGCTTTAAGCCTCGACCGCTAGAAGAACGCCGAGGACAAGCCAACCTTCGAACGGCGTTACAAACAACGCTCTGGTTCTATGACTCCAGGTTCAGATCCCGCTCACCCGAGACTGGTCATGCGAGTCCGCAACCAAGAATCCTACTGAAGGAACCCTGACCATCCTGGGAGGGACCATACGAAATCATCGGTATCCGATCGGGACTTATCGACTAAGGGACTCCAACGGAAAGACCCTCGGTCATCCTTGGAATGTGGAGCATTTGAAATACTATTTTAAATGA
Source organism: Prunus mume (assembly GCF_029339155.1). Lineage (NCBI taxonomy): Eukaryota > Viridiplantae > Streptophyta > Magnoliopsida > Rosales > Rosaceae > Prunus > Prunus mume. The sequence goes on from NC_142705.1 coordinate 13,508,699, forward strand.
AGTCACCTAACCTACGGTAGGATTGCAATAGAGTCCCAAAGCCCTCGGCTTCTCAGATTCACGGCCTTCGGCAAAGTAGCAGTAGGCTCTCAGCCTACGGCGGGTTTTTAAATTGTAAAACGACTCCATATTGTATCTTGCCTTCGGCTTATCAATGAAAGGGCCTTCGCCCATATATTCGAACCTTTGTTGTACCCTTTTAAGCTCTTTTCGCTTTTAAATAAAGATACGGTAGAGACCCTCGGTCGCATTAAAACTACACAACTTGACATTAGCCTACTGACTGAAGGACAACTTTAGCTCTGAGAATCAAGTTTGGGCTTTGATTAGCCTTCGGCATTCTTAGTGTTGCTTAGCCTTCGGCAAGTACGACCGTTGTTTTCCAACTTCTATCTAGCCCTCGGCATTTTTGAAGGGATTGTCCTAAGTGTTTTACCGATTGCAAATCAACTTGCATTAACTTGGGCCCTCAAAATTCGAAAATAAAATATAACAAAAAAGGATGAAACTTACGATTAAGAAGATGCTCACGGCATCAAGGGTACATCAAGGTTACATTAAGAAGATGTTCACGGCATCAAGGGTACATCAAGGTTACATTAAGAAGATGCTCACGGCATCAAGAATACATCGAAATTACATAAAAATGCCCTCGGCATTAAATTACATAAGAGAAGAAGCTTCGAGAAGATCGCCCTACCGCTCGAGATAGGACTATACCTGAGTATCATTGCAGAGCGCATTTAAACTTTCTATCAGGCGCTTCATCGGCTTCGCGGCATCCACATCGCTTCGATAGATTCTTCGATCAGCCGACCTTCTATGGCGCCCTCCTCGATTCTCAATCATTTCTTCTGCTATGCCTCAGAATGGGGAGGATCGCAATGAAGTTGAGGTTGAGCTTCTTCCCTGGTTGTACCGCTTGAAGCGTAGTAGACCAAGTCCGCCATCTCCGGCGCCGAGTCAGTCAGAAAGTAGAGAACTCGAAACCGAGACGTATCGCACTCGCCCCGACGGGCGGCCTACTGATTCTGGCCTTGACCCGCCTTGAGACTCCTCAAAGGCCATCGATCGCGCTTAGATTCCCGAGCTCCTCCTTTGCGACGCCCTCTCATGGCAACCTAACGCGCCACCGCCTATATCTCCACCGAGCTTGGCTTGATAAACTTGACTGACACCTCAGCCAGACAATGTCCCGTCCTTCGCGCTTTCGCCAAGTGCCCCTCTCCGGTCAATGCCCGTTCTGATCCTTTGGCCTTCTTCTTGACTGTGCACCACATCCATCCATTGAGGCCTCCGGAGGCTCGAAAGAAGATGAAAACGTTAGAAAAGAAAATGACGTAATTGCAAAAAACGGTAGGCCACTTACTTACGAAACTTGAAAGCGGAAGGGCGCGGCCTCTCTCTGCGAGTCCTCGAAAGGTCCTCGATCTTCTCCGATGAACCATAGGAACCGAGGATCATGTGGTTTCTAGAATCGCCAAGGGTCGGGGATCCTCGCCCTCGCCCCCCCTCAGAGAAGATGGCCCGAACGGGGTGGGCTTTGCCTTCGCCTTTCGAGCCGGAAGGCTCATCAAGGTCTCACCGTGGATCGGCTTGCCACAGTAGCTTTAGTGGAGGTGCTCGCAGGCCATCACCTCAGAGAGCCGCAGGCTGCCGGCTCGCATTGCTCATCGACGGACGCGACGCGGCGGCGGCTAGGGTTAGGTCGTCAGGTCCACCTCCTCCCGGGGCGGTGCCATGCCGGCGATCACCGCCGCTCTCTTCCTTGCATGCGCATGGACACTCCTTGAGGACTCGCTCATCCTCTTGCCTCGCTGCGAGCTCTTGGTTGGTCACACTGCAAGACGAACCGAAACCGCAGATTTTCTCATATACGCTATATAAAATATCAAATGGTCAAGTATGCTTACGTATCGGCAGTATCTGGATGTGGCCGAGGCTTTGATGAGATTGGTGGTGAAGAGAAACTCAATAGACCTCTCCACGGCAGGACCTTCACCCTCACCTCTCGACCACGGATCTCCGATTGAGTAACGCCGTCGCTTAATTTACCCGCATGCAATGAAAATGGGATTAACATTACCGTAAAATGACACAATCTAGGAGTCCTACCGAACGGTAGGATTACTACCGCAATTTGGAACGTGGTGGGAATGTGAAAACGGACGGGTGTCCCGAGGGCGACTCCCACCATCGACAAGAGCACCCACCGCTTCTCCACGCCTTCTAGGAGGTTGGCACGGCGATTGACAAATGGCCACGCCAATAGCCTTCAAGCAATTAGCTTGAACCCAACCCCATGATCGCGCGACCGACTGTGATGTCAGAGATGGGAGAATCCGCTGCGCACAGGCGGGCTCTCTCGCCACTGACCATGCCAAGGTCGTGATCACACCCATTAGCGCTACCGGCTGTGGGATTGAAGCCGAGCATAGCCTATCTCGCGCCAGATCCTCTCGAACGGCAGGTCGCAGAGGGAGCCTCACCTTTGCGTAAGTATGTCCGTGAAGAAGATGACTTCGCCATCTTTCGACATAGAGATTCGTAGGACCCGGGATCCTCATGCCTACCGAATATGGGATAAGATACTCAACCCAAACCTCGCAATCTCCCTCTCGCGATCCCGTTAGGCTCTGTAATTTACGCCAAGACTAGCTCGCCTTCAGAATGCGTACCCATCGGGCACCCTAGGGTTGCTGGGAAGACTACCAAACCTCTACCGGGAGATGGTTCGCAGCTCTCCGCGACGGTATGGAGGCCTCGATCGTGGCGATCGCGGCGCCGCCTCCCAGGGCGCCTGACCACATGGCGGCCGCCGCTATAGATAATAGACAACGGCACGGGCGATCATTAACCTCTTTCCGATGCCATGTGTTGGGGCGAAGGTGGGCCCTTCGCCGAGTATTTTGACATCGGTATCACTTCCGCCTCGCATCGCCCTGCCGCTTCAACATCGGAGTCAAAGAGACCGTCCGATGACTCCTCATCGAACGCGTTGGGCTCACGCCGGAGAATGACTCGCTATCGGACATCTACAAAAACAGGGAAGAAAGGAAACTAAGGCTCATACCGGATGCTATCCTACCGATCCCTACATCACTACCTATGGCGACTAGACTACCGAACGGAACCCTATGGTCAGTCTAGTTCAAACCAAAGAAGGACATAACCCTTAAGGTATGCAAAGGGAAAAAGGAGATGTCGAACGGTACCTTAGTTTAGCTTACTGGAAAATGAGCGCAAATCTGTGCTTCAGTGATCGTCTGGGTACAAATTGCCCTTCCTACCGCTTGTGGTGCCGAAATGCTCGTTGCCGCTCGCGAACGCCGGAAATCGCTTTGAATACCGGAAGCTATCGTCGAAATCGCCTGTGCAGAGCTCTCGCCACTATGCAAAGTGAGTCTCTCCCAGGTGGTCACTCTATTTATAGGACGAGGGTCCGCAACGGTACACCTCGAGAAACCAAACGGCGCGATTAACGCGCCGCGCCATCATTGCTCCCGCCACGTGTCACTCATCCTATGGGAACCGACGACGAGGCGTGAAGTCGGCGCCGACGCCCTTCGCACGTGCTCCTCGACGCGACCTCCTCGACTACCCAAACGCGCCCCAGGCAATGGCGAGAACGAGAGGCTCTGAGTTGAGCCCTTCCATTAAATGGGTCTACCGAACGGTAGGGCACGCCGTTCTCTTCGGAGGGCAACTTCAAATCCCATTCCGAGAATTCTCGCAAGAGGACTTGGGGGACTCCTGTTTATACCAAAATGAGCAGCCAATAAACATTTGACACGTGGACCAAGCTGGAGCTATGGGAGCCTTCGGCATCGAGCTTCGGCATCAAGTCTACCGATCACTCTATTAGGGCAACCTTGGCATCTGGGACACGTGGCAGTCTCACAACCAATGTCCACAGTCCCACATCGAAATTCTAAACAAAATGCACACCTCCCAAGGCCTATAAAAGAGGACAACCATCCCACTTGGAGGTAATCAATCGAACTTACAGATATACGCCTATTGATCTGTAGTTCAAACTTACTAAATCCGTACTTACTTAAGCATCGGAGAGCCTTCGGCCGGTATCACACCGGTACCTAGGACTTACTGAGCATTTGCTATCTTACAGGTATAACTTACTACCGAAGCCATATCATACCGAAGGTAACAAAATCACTAAGTTACGCAGGAAAGTGCAGAACCATTTTTCTGCGTCAACATGTGCAAAAAGGTTAAGCAAATAAGCCATGTGGATACAATGAAGCCTAGCCTAAACTATATGTTGTCAATGTCTTGCAATACCAAAGGCAACCCCAAACACACTTTAGTATTGTAACAAGGATACTCATGATTCCTAGAGGCTAAATCTGCAGAAAATAACCTCTGGAGGTTTTACTTTGTTAAACTAGATGGAGAAGAGTTGGTATTAAACTTAATTAGATATCTCTTGGATCTTTCTTGGACTATTTTCTTATTCTTTATTGATGTATAATCATCTCTATTTATAGAGAAATTGGTGTCCATTCAAAATTGGTTTAACTCCTAATTCAGAAACTATACAACTCTTGAATTGTACCTCTTAATCAAGAGGTACCACTTCAATAAGGACACTTGTCTTCATGAAAGAATGTGTCTTTATGTTTAAATAATGTATATGAAGTGTTTCTAACGTTCATATACGTGATTCAAACATTTAGGCATCAAGAGGCACAACAAATGACTAAAGAGGTGCTTCAAAATCGCACATTCTGTGTTCAAATGATCGGTCGTTTTTCCTTCGGGCGACTGGTTGTTTTATACATAGACAAAAACTGAAGTTGAAAACGATCGGTCACTTTATACTTTGAAATTTTTTCCAACATCTCTCTCTCTCTGTGCAAATTCAAAAACCAACAAATTGAAAAATTCAAAATTAAAAAATGCTAACATTGTTTGCATCGATGGGTGAGTTGCAGGTGGTGTTGTTAGTTTGAAAGCAAATTGTCCCACATCGGAGGAAACAAATGGTTTTACATGCTTTATAAGTATGATACTTTTACACCAATTAAATAAGATTGGTGGGCTGATGGGCTTGGTAGTAAAAGCTATACATGGTTGGCTCGATTAATAATATTTAATTAATCCAAAACTTGGGCCTTGGGCCTTGAGAGAGATAGAGAGAGATGATTCTGGTCTAGCATAGATGACCCGGCTAGTTTTAAATTTATGATGAGAGACTTTTATATTCTCAAATACTAATAATTATGTGACATTTATTCACACACAGAGATTGCTATCAATTTCCTTGTGTTTTTTTTTGGGTGCTAATTAAGGCTTTCACGCAACGCAAGTGATCGCATCAAGTTCCTAATTTAAGCCACAAAAGATCATGCCCTTTGTCTCATTGTCTAATTCCATATGCAGATATTATTGTTCATATAAATAGACCCAAACAGAAAATTTTATTGTACATATGTGTGATTCATGAGAGCACCTGTGGCAATGTAAGCAAGTGGTTAAGAGGTCCTCCTCATAAAAATCCCACCAGAAAAGTTGGTATAATTGGTCCTCCTCATAAAAATCCCACTAGAAAAGTTGGTATAATGGTTTGATTGTGACTATATGTGATTGAGTTCGCCTATCTTGCATATGCTTCCTGATCAATCCATCTGGAAATTCCAAGGGTGCCATCTGCAACATAAACACAAAATTCTGATAGAGGAAGCATGAAATTGAAAGAGACATAGTTAATAGATAAATGAAACAAACTTGAGCATCCATAGACGTAAAGAAAAAGTTAGTATATGATTTTTTTGTTTGAGAAGAAATTAAGAGCTCGTTCGATAACCATTTCGCTTTCGACTTTCAATTTTTGTCTTCACTCACATTTTCTTAAGGCAGAGCTTTCATGAAAGTTCACTTTCATATTGTGGTTCCAATTTCAACCTGTCTGAGCTTTAGTTCTAGCCAGTGATGGCTAAGGCTTTGACCATAATGAAAAAAAAAAAACGAACCACCGTCCTGCATGCATGCGATGGACCCCCCACGTGTTAGAGGACAACAGCCTACGTGTCCGGTCCAAAAACATGAAGATAAAAGAAAAAGATCTTACGCAGCCCACCGCAACAACAACACAGAACACGTGTCATGATCCCATATAATCGTTGTGTCGAACGCCGATCAGGATGATATTGACTAACCAGCCCGATCCGGAGTACAAGTTCTTTCGTTTTCAAGGTTTTTCTTTCAAAATTATTTTATACTGCCTAATCGATTCTACTTGAAATCTCTCTAACAAAATGAAAATAAAAATATATTGTACAATATATTTATTTCGAAGTACAAGAGAGGTAAAAAATGACTAATAAAAAGAAATGGAATTTTTTTTGCCATGAAGCTAAAAAGAATAGATTAGTTACAATAGAATGTAACTTTTTTTTTTAGTACAAGCGATGGCGGACTTATGTAGAGACGAATGCGGGCAACTGCCCATACTTAAATGTTTTCTTCAACCCTGTAAGCTATAATAAATAGAACATTTTTGCAATATTTTGCGTGAATAGCTCCCAGTTGGCTTACTATCAAGGCACAAAATATCAGGCTAGTTAATAAATGACTTAATTTATCTCAACATCCCATGTGTATTTTGTGTGATCTTTCATAAAATAATAATATAGTTATATAAATATATAATATTACTACATAAATAAATATTACAATATTATATATAATATTTATGCCCACACTTTCACCATTTGTTGGGTCCGCCATTAGGAAAAGGGTTTTTAACTAAGATGTCATAAGAATTCCAACTCAGAAACTTCTTATCTGCAAATCAAGACTATGTAAAACTTTGTTGGCATAATAAGACGTAACTTGTTAATAATGAAGTCTATCTTCCCATGGAGAAAGAAACTAAATTTATTCTTAATCTATTGTATTCTCGTTTATATTGTCTTTTTACACTGAAAACAAAATACTAGACTAAAAACTAGTTGATAAGCTTGAATATTTTCGGATTGCACATCCAAATTCCAATTTGTTAGCGTACACGTATACATAAAATAAAATAAACATGTTAAATGATTGATTCGATGTATAGCCACAATCAATCAACTAGTCCAAGTAATGTTCTAGACTAGAGGCACAAACAGTCAAATTATTGGTTTGCTCAATCCAAAGTTGTTTGCATCATGTAAAAGCAGTCAAAATGAAGATGAGCTAGTAGCAAAGCTGAGATAAGCTACCATCCAAAATGCCATTCAACCTGTCTTAGCCAGTACCAAAACCGCCCACTCAGCCCCTACTGTTGGACCAGTCTTTTTTGCAGCAACCATCATCAACAAAGACAAAGCAATAATAATTTAATAAAAAACCCCTAATTTAAAAAGGAAAATTAATTTAATTTTAAATGCAAGTGACTTGTGGATTCATTCACGTTCGTCATTGAGCCAGAAAATATATTGAATTGGAGATTCCCCCAAATCATTGTATCAACGCCAATCACCGACTGTGCGGCCGTCTTTCTTTGATGTCCATAATTACTCGTGAAACATAAGAAATTATTGTTGTTTAAACTTTAATGCATAATTATTGTAAAGACTAACACATTTAGATTTGACATTCTTCTCGTAATTAGCGAGAAGAACTTGCAATGTGAACGTGAATAATCGTATTTTGTTATCCTCAATCAATAATATAATAATATATAAAAAATGTTATCATATGTATTATTGCGTTACATAAGAATTTCTCTCTCAAATTAGGATTCAAGCTTTGATCTACTTCTCTATCTAAGCTTATTTTATTTTATTTTTTCTTTAGTCCAACTTTTCTACGTAAAGTGGAAAGCAGAAATTTTATGTCAAAATGACAAGAAGTCGGCTTTACATTGATCTTGGTGGTGGACTGGATCACATACTCCGTCAGATCCGACGTGGTTTGGGGCCCACACATGGATGATTCGGACAAACATTCGGGTTTGGTTCCAGTCTGCCTGCTGCGGACTGCGGCAGCTTCTTTTATTGTCGAAGCTGCTCAGTGGAGGCTTATTAGCCATACTGTCTTCTGGTGCAACGCAAGTTGGGTGGACGAGTGGATGGATGCTGACACAGAAATCATAATTTGTATTAATATATTTTGAGTTTAGATTTAACGCAAAGGAATGTCCCATTTTTATAAAGTTAATAAATTTTAAAAAAAACTTATGTTCTATTGATTTTGGATGGAAACTTTAACTTCATAATTATCCACGTCATGGGTGAAATTAAGAATTTTTCAACCGATGGGCTAATTAAATTTATTAGCTTAAAATATGTTGATGGTTCATATCATCACTATAAGCCGAGCCTATCAAAGAGCACCATGTGGCCACAGCGCACTTACCGACCAAGTCGCCCCTTTCATACCGACCCTGAGGCCCGATTGACGAGCCGGTGTTGATAAAGGTTCCTCCTAGCCTAACAGAATCGTCGGAGATATGTATGAACCCGTGGTCGGGCACTTGAACACCGACCTAACTGAGAATCTTAATGTGACCAGAGACAGGCATTGATATATGACACGACCAAACCCCTGTCAAGTTAGTTACTCCATGCACCTAATGTGCTTCACATCCAAAGCCAGGTGTTGCCCTACCACTTGATCCCTGATAAACAGCCTGGTGATGGAAGAGATTAATTAATGTGCTTCACATACAAAGTCAGGTGTCGCCTTGCCACTTGATCCCTGATAGCCAACATGGTGATAAAGAGGGATCATTTAATGCATTTCAGTCTTGCCATTGGGAAAAGAGAAAGATAGGAAGACTGAAGGAGAGATTGTCTCTCCTTCTCCCCTTATAAATACTCTTCACCTCTACTAGGATGAATGTAATAAATATTCTCATCTAAAAACTCTTCATCCCTCTCCCACTTTAAAGACCACTTCTAACTTAGCCATCAGAGGGGGTTTAACTGGAATCCTTGCATCTCACCCTTGTTTTGATAATCGCTTGAAGTGTGCGAGAGTCATCTCCGGAGAGCGGCTTAACCACACGATCTGGGATAAGTCCTAACCTTGACCTGAGTCAGAGACTGCCAGCACAACGTGAGGGATACCTAGTTAACAAAATCTAATGATTTTTTTTTTTTTACTTACAGTTTCTATAGTGTTTTAGAAATAAAAGTATACGTTAAATTATATTAATCGCACTAATTAATTGTAAAGGGTGATCTGATGACCGTTAACATGAATATTGATGAAAAGAGGAAACATTGGGAGAAAATAGTAAAACTTAGACAGTTAAAATTATGAGTGTTTATTAAGAGATTATGTTTCTTAACTAAACAAACAAATTAAATATAAGATGGTTATAATAAACTTATAAAGTTGAATGGATAATGATGGGTTACTAGGCTACATTTGGATGGACTACTAAGTTTTTATGGAGTGAATCATATCAAAAGGCTACCTGGGCTAGAGCCCATAGTCGTCTTATTGCTAGTTCTATCAGTGATCCACGTGTTGAGTCCAACGTCCACACAAAGGACTAGGGTTACCTCCCAATATACTTAATTAAGTGGATGTCGTTTTGGCAACAATTTTGAATTGGCTTTTTATTAATTCATGCCAGATTTGTAAGTGGATTGGGAATCAAAGCAGCACAATAAGCAAGCACATATTCTTTTGTATTAATAATGAGAATCTTATCATATGTGTAGTCCGTCGTTTGAAGATAATAGTGACTTCCTTATTCATTACTTAAATATATATACACACACAGAAACACAATGGATTGACTAACAAAATTTTGGATAAAGGAGCATATTAGATGAGAACCAATGAGCCAAATGGCTGGTTCTGATTAAAAAAGAATTTCTTTGTTTTCTTTTTAAGGGATGCATAAAATATTCTATCATGTGAGGTTATTACATTGCATATCTCCTTTCCCTCCTAACATGTGAGGTTATATAATGAGAACATGTACAAAGAATCTTTTTAGGGTCTAGCGTAAAAAGGGTAAAAATAAAATTACCTAAATGGTAGCTATAGATTAGTAATCTGATGACACGGGCGGAGCCACACTTCAACATAGCATGAAGTGGCTGTATCAATTTTAGTAATTTTTTTATAGTCAAAGTTTAAAAAGGGGAACAAGAGATGTTATTCGGGTTTAAATTTGAAACCGTTAATCTAGGGAAATCTATATTATTGTCCCCATAAGAAACGAAAGCTAGTTCTAGCGCTGTTTGCTTTTTAGGAAAGTGATTTTGCTTTCAGGATAAAATCGTAACACAATTGTCTACAAAATTTTGATGAGTATAATAGAAATCTAAAAATAAATTATACTTCACGTGTTAGGAGAAAAGTTTATGCATAATTTTTTGGGTCCAATCGAAAAGGCTGGACAGAGGTGGGTGATGACTCATGAAACATATCATATGACATTAATTTTGTCTCGTGACTTTTGCCTTCTCAAAATGCCAACAGTTACGCCAAAAGCAGTCTTTGATATTTTCAGACAAAAATTTGACAACGTAAATTTTTGTACGCTTGCGGTTGCGGTCGGGTGGTGAAAAAAGAAAGACAAATGTGACCACATATTCTAAAGCCGGTAATTAAGTTGGTAATAACTTTCAAATTAGTCCAATAATGAAGTTGATTGAAAGAAACACCATATTGTATTATGTGTTTCTTGTTCCAAAAGTATTGGTTTATCTCCATATTATATCTAGAACATGAGGTGGCCTTGCCCTAACTTTTGCTAAATCATGATGGCCAAAAAGTTGGCACCATTATAAATGGCATCAAATCATTCAGATTACAGAACATAAAAACAAAAATCACAAACCATTTTGTACATAAAAACTTGTATGAAATGATGATAGTAATGTTTTATTATCCTTAATCAATTACGGATTATCATGTGAAAAAATTATTACACGTAACATGTCATGATTAACCGAATATAGCAAAATATTACTATTCCATTTCACGTTAGTATTTCTCCATTTTGTAACATCTGGTGCAGATAAAAGATGCACTATGGCCGGGCAATGAGCGAGTCAGGAGCCATATTTGGCTTTGTTAAAGAAAGGATGATATTAAATTACTTTTTCTCAACTAGGACTTTCCCATAACACAAAAATATCTATACTGTTCTAAAAAATAACCTCATCGATATATATTATGTTGTTGCGTTGTGGATTAATCAGTTGCTCAAATGTATAATCACGTATAAACAAAAAAGGTTAAATATTTTAAACTAAATCTAATACAATCGAACTTGCAATTTGCTCTGCATTTTGTATCATTTTAGAATACCAAATTATCAATTCTTGACAATTAAAACATAGTTTTTAATATACAAAGTTTGAGTCACTCATCCCTCGTTTGAAAAAACAAATATAAAGAAATGTTTCTTAGCAAACTGTCTAGCAATATAACAATTTTTTGTTGTCCAAAACCTGAATTTGTGGTACACATTTATAGAGATGACGTCTTTCTTCAAATAAACTATTGGAAATCACAATCCAAATTCATAAGATGAGAACGTAACTAGTGATTGACCAAAAACATAACTAGTGCACACAAAAAAATCCAATGATGGTATCCAACGTGGCAGCATACGGAAGCATCGAGGAAAGAACCTGCTCGAAGTTTAACACAGCCCAAGTCGTATATAAACCCACCAACCTCTTCTTTGGAAACTCACGTTCTGTGTGTAAAAGCAGCAAACACAAACCATCACTGAGGGCATTGCATTCAAGCGCATTCCTCTGCTGGGTGCACTTGTTCTTCTCTCTGGGTTTTGGTTTTCCAAACCCTCACTTTCTTTTCATCTCTCTGTCCATTTCTAGAGGCTTAACAAAGCTCTGTGCTTGAATTCCTTGGGCAGCCAGAGACTTTTTTACCTTTTCTGGTGAGTGCTTGGGGTTTTCTGGAATTGTATGAGCTTTGATTGTGAAGTCGGTGGTGTGAGCTGTTTTTTAGCTCTTTGTTTACTTCTTCATGAAGCTCCAGCTGCCTTCAATGGCTTCTAATGATAAATTAGCCGTGAATTGAGCTTAGGCTCAGTGAATTTCATACTTGAACTTTGATTAAAATCCTGAAGCTCCTGTTTTATTCTGTTAGTCAGTTTCATATGATTGTTCTGAATTTTTGGGGTTTTTCAGACCAAAAAGTTTCAAGCTTTCAGCAAAAGTTAAAGGCTGGGAAAGGGCAAGGCCCACATCCTGTGGACCAAACTTGATGGTGATTCAAAACCCTCAAGTTATTTCCGTTTTTGCCTTTTGGGTTTTTGTTTTCTTTCTGTAGCAGTTTTCCTCAAGCAGCCTCAATTTTTCGAAATTACCAAATAAACCCTGTGCGCCAACATGCATATCACCTGGGTTCTTAAATTTTTCCGTTGATGGTATATTTTTGCTGCAAAAAATTATGGCTTTTTATTTATTTATTATAAAACCCATGGATAAATATGAAATTGATGTAGTTGATAATTGTAAACATGCTCCAGAATTCTCTATCTGATCCAAGGTGAATTTTGATGAATTTGTGTTTTATGTTGTGAGACAGTAGTTTCGCAGTCATCAACCATGACGGTCATCCCACAGATTTCAATCAACGATGGGAACTTGGTGGTTCAGGGAAAGACCATTTTGACTGGAGTTCCAGACAACATCGTGCTTACACCAGGGACTGGTGTTGGGCTCGTTGCTGGTGCTTTCATTGGTGCCACTGCCGCTCAAAGCAAAAGCCTTCACATCTTCCCCATTGGTGTTTTAGAGTAAGCAGTTTCAGTATCTCTTGTGTTTTTGGTTGTCAAAATCAATATGTCAAAGTTTAAATCTTTTAGCTTTAGCCGTAGATGGTGATTGAGTAATGGTGCAATGATTGCTATGCTTTGAATTTCAAATTTTCAAATATGGTAGTAATTACTGTCGTTATTATGATGCATAGGGGTGTCCGTTTCATGTGCTGCTTCCGGTTCAAGTTATGGTGGATGACTCAGAGGATGGGGACATGTGGGAAAGATGTTCCATTGGAGACCCAATTCATGCTTGTTGAAAGCAAAGGTGATGGCGAAGGAGGTGATGAAGATGATTCTTCTTCCCCTACCATCTACACCGTCTTCCTGCCTCTGCTTGAGGGCCTCTTCCGTTCTGTTCTGCAAGGCAACGAGAGGAATGAAGTCGAGATTTGCCTCGAGAGTGGTGAGTAGGTTATGACAATAAAACAAGTATCTGGTGTAGGCTATTTACACCTTCCCTGCCTGTCATTCCATTATATAAGGCCATGTCTTCCCTTTAATCAGTCCCATCCCGCCGGCCAATAATGAAGGAGATGAACAATCTGAAAATGTGGGGTGGAGCTGTCATTAATGCGAACACAGTCGGGCTGGAGAAACCACCCACAATGAATATCATTCAAATGAATCAAATAATTGGAGTTTAAAGGATTTGGGAAAAGGAAAAAAAATACAACATTCGAGTTCGAAGGAACCGAAAACAACGTGTTTCTTGTGGTGTGTGATTGGTTTTGCAGGAGATTCTGCTGTTCAGACCAATCAGGGCCAGTGCCTTGTTTACATCCATGCTGGAACCAATCCATTTGAGGTTATCACACAGGCTGTAAAGTAAGTCCTGAATTTTCATTCTAATAATTTGTCGTCCTCATTGTAGATCTGCAATTAAATCTGTAATTTTGTTTTGCTAATATGATTATGTTATTGCTAGAAAAGGTAAATAGTTTGGTTTTGATTAGGATGATGTCTTTGCATTTATTTTGGTAAATGACTCTCTGTTTTCAATTTCATTAAACAGGGCTGTGGAAAAACACATGAAAACTTTTGTTCACCGTGAGAAGAAAAAGGTAAGACCACAACACTTTGTCTTCTTCTGTAATTGGTGTTCTACAATTTGAATGGCGCATCACAACCGTTTCTTGAATGAATCTAATATCTGTTCTCTTGGTTGCTTGCAGTTGCCTTCTTTTCTTGACTGGTTTGGCTGGTGTACATGGGATGCCTTTTACACTGATGTCACAGCCGAGGGTGTGGAGCAAGGCCTTAAAAGGTAATAAGAAACGATATCATATTTAACTTGCTATTTACTCTTAACTTGAATTTGTAAGCAGCTATTTAATTACGGTGTTGTGTTGTTGAATCATTGCAGCTTATCCAAGGGTGGGACGCCTCCGCGATTCCTTATTGTTGATGATGGCTGGCAACAGATTGAAAATAAAGACAAGGATACTGATGCTGTTGTACAAGAAGGAGCACAGTAATGCTTCTGTCTTCTTTCTCAATTTTAAATGATTACTCTTTTATCAGTTTTGATAATGCTCTCTTTCCATGTGCATGATTGGAATAGCATAAGTTAGAAGGATCTTCTTTTGTCGTCTTCTTACACGCAATCATGCATTTTTTCTCTGGACATTGCTGTTGGGTCTATCGACTTAAAGTAGTTGGTTAGTTAATGCTAGTACGCTAATTGCAGGTTTGCAAGTAGGCTGACTGGAATAAAAGAGAATGAAAAATTCCAAAAGAATGGCCACAACAGTGAGCAAGTCTCCGGTCTGAAACACGTTGTGGATGAAGCCAAGCAACATCAAAATGTCAAGTAAGTTGCACAGAACTCCCTGCTGTTCTTTTATAATGGTTTTACATAGAATTTGTTTATCTACTTCAGACACATAGCAAGATATTGCTGGGGTTTAAAAATCCATGATTTCGTATCCTTAAAAATGGTAGGTCAGAGTAGAGATCCCCTGGAGAAATATTTATTCGATATTCAGAATTATAACATGAAAATGGGTACTTATTGGGAAATTAATTACAGATATGTGTGATCTCGAAGAGTTTATGATCAGAATAAATGTTGAATGGGGACAAAGGGCTTTTTCTTCTAGTTAATAAATTGATGGCTTTAGTTTGAATAAAATCTCACTATCAGTAGCAAACAAGGAAAAAAATTGAATATTGTGGGATGCTAGATTTTGTATTCTGCTTGACATTTGCTGATGTTCATCCATTGTAAGATTTTATTTATTTATTGGAAAAAAGATTTATGTAGGAAGTATTGTTACTCATTAGCTGAATTTGTGACTTGCTGCTCAGATTTGTGTATGTATGGCATGCTCTAGCTGGTTACTGGGGTGGAGTGAAACCAGCTGCTACTGGCATGGAACACTATGACACTGCTTTGGCATACCCAGTGTCGTCCCCTGGTGTAACGGGAAACCAACCAGACATAGTTATGGACAGCTTATCTGTTCACGGCCTTGGTCTGGTACATCCAAAGAAAGTTTTCAATTTCTACAATGAGCTTCATGCCTACTTGGCTTCTTGTGGTGTGGATGGAGCTAAGGTTGATGTTCAAAACATTATTGAGACTCTTGGGTCTGGTCATGGTGGTAGAGTTTCGTTGACCCGCAGCTACCACCAGGCACTTGAGGCTTCGGTTGCTCGAAACTTTCCTGACAATGGATGTATCTCTTGCATGTGTCATAACACTGATGGGCTCTACAGTTCCAAGCAGACTGCTGTGGTGAGAGCTTCTGATGACTTCTACCCCCGGGATCCTGCTTCTCACACAATTCATATATCTTCTGTTGCTTATAACACCCTTTTCCTTGGAGAATTCATGCAACCTGATTGGGATATGTTTCATGTAAGTAAATAATGAGGTATTTTATGTCTCATTTTCTTATCTCAATATGCTTTGGCACTGTTTGGATTTTTCTGGATGTTGATGTGTAGGATTTTTCAGTTGTAGAAGGCTAGTAAGCATTTCTTTGAAGTACATGCTTATTAAATTTCCATTCATGTTGTAATTGTAAAAAGTAGTTTACTATTGCATACTAGTCTACGTTAGTTGGTGGAGGCTTGAAACATCAATATTCATGTTTGTTAAAGATTTACAATTGCAATTTATTTGGTTATTTGCAATGTTCTGTGATGTTGAGACTCAATGTCATTTATTTGGAAGAAAGGCAGATAAACTTGTTGCTATTATCATTTGGCATAACATGTTTTATTGATGAAAGAATCTTTTCTTTTGCAGAGTTTACATTCGCCTGCAGAGTATCATGGTGCAGCTCATGCTGTTGGTGGATGTGCAATCTATGTCAGGTAATGCTATGCACCAAACAAACTTATTCTATAGGCACTTTCGTGGAAGTATGAGTTCTAATGCATAATTTTGGGTATTTCTCTTGACAGTGATAAGCCAGGCAACCACAACTTTGATCTTTTGAGGAGGCTTGTCCTCCCTGACGGATCTGTCCTCCGTGCCCAATTACCTGGCAGGCCGACCCGTGATTGTCTCTTTGCTGATCCAGCAAGAGATGGGACCAGGTTTGTTCTGTTTCCTCTCTATGCTTTCCAAGTTATATGGTTTTTGAAATTTATATCTATATCAGTAAAGCTTATGTAAATAATTCTTTGCAGCTTGCTCAAAATTTGGAATGTCAACAAATGCTCTGGTGTGGTTGGTGTGTTTAACTGTCAAGGTGCAGGTTGGTGTAAGATTATAAAGAGGACTCGCATTCATGATGAGTCTCCTAGTACCCTCACTGCTTCTGTCCGTGCCACCGATGTTGATGTCATTGCTCAAGTTGCTGGTGCTGATTGGAATGGAGAAACAGTAGTTTATGCTTATAAGTCAGGTACCAACAGTCAGGAAGCAATTCTCTAGTAGCTTGTCAATATGATATAATAGCAAAACTCATGGGAACAAATCTGCCTACCTTTCCTATAATTTGTAACATTTTCTCCACTACTTCCTGGTCTTCAGCTTTCTATCATTATGAACCGTTATTGACTGTCAATAGGAACAAAATGATATAATTGCAAAACTCAAAAGAACAAATCTACCTACCTTTATTATAAATTGTAACATTATTACCACTACTTCCTGGTCTTCAGCTTTCTAACATTATGAACCATTATTGACTGTCAGGTGAGGTAATTCGGTTGCCAAAAGGTGGTTCGGTCCCTGTGAGTCTTAATGTTCTGGAGTACGAGCTTTTCCATTTCTGTCCTCTCAAGGTTGGTCATCTAAGGTCGCTATTGTTTATTAGATGCTGAGATTCCGATTGTTGCTAAGGGTTTACTAAATGATATGGTTTTGTCTGTTGCAGGAGATCACATCCAACATCTCATTTGCGCCAATAGGCCTACTTGACATGTTCAATGTCAGTGCTGCTTTGGAGCAGGTTGAAATCCATTTGGCTTCTGACAAGAAACCAGAGCTTTCCAATGGGGAAGATACCATTTCTCTCTGCGAGAATGGATCTCCAACTGCGACAATTGGTCTCAAAACCAGAGGATGTGGAAGATTTGGAGCGTACCTTTCCCAGCGTCCACTGAAGTGCACTGTCGACAATGCTGAGACTGAGTTCGAATATGACTCTGCAACTGGATTAATGACCATTACCATCCCAGTTCCAGACGAAGAGATGTACAGATGGTCAGTAGAGATCCAAGTTTAAGTAGTCCAATACTAAGAATTTAGTTAACATTGTCACTCTGGTTGGGGGTTTTGGAATTCATGCATTTGAAGACATGATGTGGCAGTTTTGCAAGCTGGAGGGAGAGGCCCAACTTGGGAAATAAGTAGTAGAGAGCTAATGTTGTAGTGTTCTGGTTTTCTCTGTAATAAAAGTTCTACTCAGCATCCTGTTCCTTTAGTGATGTTGCTAGGAACTAGAGTTAACCAATGTTGTAGTGTTCTGGTTTCTCTGCAATAAAAGTATCTATCTTTGTTACTCAGCTTATCCTCTTCCATTTTTTAATGTCCCGTGCAAATGTGCGCAAGCAGGAGGAAAAAAACCCTAAATAAACTCAACCCTAGGAAAGATTCTTAGTTCTAATAAGTTCTATACAACCATGAGTCTATTTCTTGAGAAAATTTCAGTAGGGCTTATTTATGTCACTTCATAAGGGAGTACAGTCCCGTTAAAAGTTGACATGTGTTTTTATGAAATAAAAACTGCTATCAAGACACAACCACATGAGAGGAACAGTCTCACTAAAGATTTTCTTGTCTCTCACATCACATGAGAACCCTACAAAGAAATGTAGACGATAAATAATATCATACCATATGCAACCACGTAATCATTACCTCAATTAGTCATTGTCATCTTATACTTAGCTTAATTACCTTATTTAAGTCGCCAACATGATGCGGGTTTAGAAGATCTTTTGTTCCACTCCATCATGACTAAGTAAGAAATAAAATTAATAATATGACAACCAGCTAATGTGTACGACTCTCTAACACCACTTTGCTTTCAATGTTTTCGTTCTGATGCATAGTTTCCTTCAAATTTTACATTCTGATATTACGTCACGAGACTTAAATGATACATAAGAACGTGTTAGTCTGTAGGAATTTTTTAAAAAAGAAAAAGATAAAAGAAAAGATAAAAAGATTAGAAATAATATCGGCGACGAATCGTTAAACCATACATATTAAAATTGATTTTATGTAAAATTCAAAGGAAAAATTACTAAACCAAATACAAGTAGTCGAAGAAAGATGCCCCTACTTTGCCAGAAAATCAGCTACCATGTTAGATTATCGAAATTATTTATCTTGGCAATCTTTGATTTCAAATATAACACATCTATTAGAAATCTAAAGAGAGTTACTCATGTTGCTTAAGAGTTATTAGAAGAAGAGAAAAAAAAAAAAAACTATACGGCATAATCCACACATGATATGGATGAATACTTCCGATGTTTTAGTACGATTGGAACACGCCATTTATTATATATGCTAGTCAAATTATTAATCATTACAAACAACTAGAGAGATGTTTGCACGCTACGAAATTCTTCGCATTGCATCATGGAGTTTCCTCCTAATTTCTCACTAAAATAAAAATAAAAATCATGACATTGTTGTGATATTTAAACAATATAAGGGCTCCTTTGAGATTGCATTTTTAGTTAGCACTTCTGATCATAAGCACTTCTCATAAAAGCACTTTTATTATAAATAGGTTGAATTTTCATAATAAATCTAAGTACTTATTGGAAATGCACTTGTGAGTGCTTCCTGAATAAACACATAGCAGATGCTTTTCAAGCGCTTTCATGACCTAGAAGCACTCTGAACGAATCAAAGCGTGTCCATTTGTTACTGTGTTGCATCCTTCAATCCTAAAAATGAAAATGGTGACACAACCCATTGTCTCCACCCTTTTTCTCCAATACTATAAATTTCTCTCCATCTATTGTTTAATTTTTGCCAACTTAGGTCACACTGAATTTCTCCAATTTGATAACACAATATGTTAGATTGTATGTGAAAAGAACATTTCCATATGTAGCCTCGAACTAAGAGACATAACTTTAAGTCCACATTGGAGTATATGATCTCACTATATTGAAGGATTTTCACTGCAAAACATTAGCAAAGTAGGAAACCGGTTAGCGACTTATTTGTGGGCCATAAACAGACAAACATAAGTGTGCTTTCCGATTACCACTCAAGTGATATAATCTTATCAATAATGGTAGCTATATAGAATCAAACGATAAAACAGGAGGTTAGAGAACGCTACGTACTTTGTGTATGCATAAAAAATTAAAATTAATTATTAGAACAACGTGTTCTTCCTCTAGAGTTACTGTTGCCGAACTATTCGGATCATTGAGTAGGTGAATTCTTGTTGAAATGTGTACTCAGATTGACAATCCAACAACGCGCTATGCGAGACAATCGGGAAAAGAACATAACATAACCATATACATTGTCTATACATACAGTCTTTTTAAATGATAATACTAATTGCGTGGATATATATAGAAAATAATGACATGTAATGACCAAGTGATGAAATCACATTTTCATGTGATGCATCAAGAAGTTGACGGGGCACCAACAAGTAATGAGGGCTTCTCAGTCTGTCTCTATAAATATCGAATCTCACCATCCCATTCTTCTCACCAATCCATAAATTTTAGCTCAAATATCCCATGAACATCCATTTTGCATGCTTCTTATATAATAGAAGAAAACGATGGCTCCTCAAGAAATTGATTTAATCCCATTCTTTTTCATCATCCTCTCTTTTGTTTCCTGCAGTTTACAAGACATCCCACTCAACAAGTATGTTGAGGAAGCATCTCAATTCGGTTCCCAAGCTTATCCTTCATACTTCGACATGATCGATGATGGCGGTAACTTCTCCAAAGACTTGATCAAGCAAAGTTCAGACGTCCTAAGTTTGAAGAGCTTCGATAAAGTGGATGGCAATTCAGCTTCGGTAAATGTCAATGATTTTGGAGCTGAGGGTGATGGAGAAACTGATGACACAGAGGTGATATTCTTCTTAAACCTAAATGGTGGTTAATTTGTGGCTTCCACGAGGGTACTATATCTTGTATTTTGCTTTCTGATATTAGTATTATTATTTGTTCAAGAATGTCAAGTTTCAGATGTAAAAGTTGGCAAAATAAATACAACATATAATGAGTGGTTCCACTACATCAATGCTTTTCCGTATAAAATCCCACACATGCCGGATTGCACATGTGATTCAGTTATCAATAGTTTGATAATAGTGGGCCGCTAGTTTGTCCCTTTGAAATCTTTGCACTATTGTAGTGACAACTTGTACTTTACACTTTATTTCTTTTATATATATTGGTGTTGTATGCTTAATTATATAGTTCTTTCAGGCGTTTGAGAAGGCTTGGAAGGCCGCTTGTTCATCTAATGATGAAGCTGTTCTGGTGGTGCCTGAGAAGATCTATCACCTTAAACCAATTCGATTTTCAGGCCCTTGCAAATCTGAAGTTACGGTTCAGGTGGGAGCTATGGAAAGGAAGGCTATAGCTAGCTAACTATGCTTGAATTAATATACTCTAAACTATTCTTGTGTGAACAAAAATAAAGATTATGGGAAAATTTTCAGATTCTTGGAACCTTAAAGGCTTCTGATAACCGACCTGACTTCGGCCAAGATGGTAGACACTGGCTTGTCTTTGATACCGTCCGAAATTTATTGGTTGAAGGTGGTGGAGTCATCAATGGCAATGGGGAACAATGGTGGCAAAACTCATGCAAAATCAATAAATCTAAGGTATATTAGTATAATTTAAATGCCGTTTTCATATATACTTGGTTTAATAAAATATATGCTGACTTAATGTGTTCCAATCCAATATTGATTTGCAGCCCTGCAAGGACGCACCAACGGTATGTATGTTCATTTCCTAGCCCCACGCATATATTTACATACAAACTGTTATTTTAAAGAAATTATTGAGTCAACGGAGTCTAATCCAGTGGAAAATAGCCTTGACTTGTGGACTAAAAGTCTCATGTTCGAATGTCAAAAGTTCGAATGTCAAAAGTCGAATCCCCATGAATCATCATCATAATTGTGTGTGTGTGTGAAATCTCCCTCCCCTCTAGTTTAGACTATCACTTGTACAAAAAAAAAAATTTAAAATTTTCAGGAAATTATTTTAAAGAAATTATTGAGATTATAGGATAACAAGGTCCTAAATATTTTTATGGGTTACTTTGACTCATCATATATATTTTGGCTGCAGGCACTCATCTTTCAGAAGTGCAAGAATTTGAGGGTGAATAACCTGAACGTGCAAGATGCGCAACAAATTCATGTGTCTTTCCAGAAGTGCATGAACGTTCAAGCTTCCAATCTCTCAATAATTGCACCAGAGAAAAGCCCCAATACTGATGGAATTCATGTCACAGATACGCAAAACATACTCATCACGAACTCTGTCATAGCCACAGGTGCACTTCACATTACCAAACAAAAATAAAATTTTCTAATTAATGCACCCTTCAATCATCCTAACATATATATATACCATATTGTTAACTAAGGTGATGATTGTCTTTCAATTGTAAATGGATGCGAAAAGGTGCAAGCCAAGAACATTACCTGTGGACCAGGTCATGGAATCAGGTATAATTTTGAACCCCTACTTTCCGAGTAAATTTTCGGGTTGAATTCAGATCGACAGTCTAGAAACGTAGTACATATGACAGCCTGACTGGCAAGAGAATATTTTCGTGATGTTATCTATGTATTGAATAGTAATGCTTGTCCAAATTTTTCATGGTGACCTCAGTATTGGAAGCTTGGGATCTCGAAATTCAAAAGCTTATGTTTCAGAAATTACAGTGAATGGAGCTGTATTTTCTGGAACCACATGAAGTTAGGATTAAGACATGGCAGGTATATAGAGTTTCAAATTTACTTAAGTAGAAGTACAGAATGAGTTTTGAGTACAAAAAAACATGGAACAACCAACAATGTTATATTCAGGGAGGATCCGGAAGTGCAAGCAACATCACATTTGAGAACATTGAAATGCACAATGTTTCCAACCCAATAATTATCGACCAAAACTACTGCGACAGAAAACCTTGCAAAGAACAGGTAATTAATCAAACTACCAGAAGATTAATTACACCAACTTCATCACTTGATTAGGCTCTTGATTTATAATTATCTATTGATTCAATGATCACAGAGATCAGCAGTTCAAGTGGAAAATGTGGTGTACAAGAACATTAGTGGAACAAGTGCTTCGGATGTTGCGATAAAATTCGATTGCAGCAAGAGCTTCCCTTGTAAGGGGATTGTGTTGCAAGGTATTAATCTCCAGCGCGAAGGAGGGAAAGCAGCTAAAGCATCATGCAACCATGTCAATGTGAATAGCATAGGAGATGTCTCCACTTTGTCATTATAGTTAGAACAAGGGCAATATATACAAGACTTGCCAATATATATGAACATCTTTCTTCATTATTTTTTTAATTGTATAGGATGACTCATATCTTGTCCTGCATTATCGACTATGCCCACAGTCATCAGCTCTCTTTTGAGCAACTGTGGAAGCCTATAAAAGCCTAAATACCAAAACTCTTCCTAATTGTTTATTAAAGTGAGTCATATGATATGACATCTTCAATTCAAAATTGTTGTGCCCGCGCCTACCCTTAATATATGGTCGTATTTATTTATTGTCATGCAAAAGAAAAAGTCATTCCTAATTATTTAACCACCCACACTTACATAGTCTATTTCATTTTTTTAATATTTATATAATACAAATAATAGTCTAAACTATAAGGGAGGATGATTTTCTCACACACATACTATCAAGGTACCATGAAGAATTCAAATATGAGATTATTGGTCTGCAAGTCAAGATCCTTTTCCACTCGGTTAGACCTCGTTGTCGAGTAGTATTTATTACCCAAAAAAAAAGAAAAAAAGTAGGCATAATTATTGTACACATCCACTGTTAAATAGTTTTTCTTTATTGATGAAAACACAAAATGAGTGTTGCCAATTTCACTCCCCTCATTATTTCCCCATTCAACGCTTATAATTAATCTTAATTGCACATTTATCTCTTATGAAATTACTTAAAAGAACAATTTAAGCTTTAAAAATAATAAATAAAATACTGAATGAAATATCAGCTGTGTACAAAATTGTTCCCACCGTTGACTACTGTATGTGATCGGCAAGCAAAAGTATGGTTTGTATTTGAAGGCACATTTGCAGTCAATTGATTCATACCCTCTGTATTCACCTCATGGAAAAAACCATGGCTGATGTTGCCTTTGAGTTGGCAAGCAAACTCATTGAAAAGCTAAGCTCCATTGCCTACGATGAGATTTGCTTGGTATGGGGCGTCAAAGCAGACCTGCAGAAGCTGGGGCGCACCATGTCAGCCATCAAAGCTGTCCTCTTGGACGCTGAAGAGAAGCAAGCACATAACAAGGAGCTACGCAGTTGGCTACAACAACTTAAAGATGTGTTTCTTGATGCCGAGGATTTGTTGGATGAGTTTGAGTGCCAAGCTCTGCGAAAGCAAACATATCATGGCACCACTAGAAAGGTACGCCATTTCTTTTCTCCTTCTAATCCAATCGCTTTCCGTTTGAAAGCAGGTCATGAGATCAAGGGGATTAGGGAGAGGTTAGATGAGCTTAAAGCTAATAAGGCTATATTTGATCTTCTCTCTATTGACCATCATGGAAGAAATCATGATGATCATCATAGTAGTGTAAAGAACATGATGATGAGAGAGAACATGACCCACTCCTTTGTTCGTCCTTCGGAGGTTATTGGTAGAGACTCTGAGAAAAAAGAAATTGTTGATCTTCTGCTGCAACAACAAGTGATAACCAAAGTGGCAACAATAAGAATGTTTCTGTCATTCCAATAGTGGGAATTGGAGGTTTGGGGAAGACCACACTAGCCAAATTGCTGTACAATGATGAAAGGGTTGTTAGGAATTTTGAATTGAGGATGTGGGTGTATGTTTCAGTAGACTTTGATCTTATTAGAATAACAAAAGAGATTCTTAGTTCTGCATTAGATACAGAGATCAGTGATAAGTTGTCTATAGATCAATTGCAAGGAAAGCTACGCAGACGCTTTGAAGGATAAGAAATTTTTGCTTGTCTTGGATGATGTGTGGATTGATGATCGTATAAAATGGAGTGAGTTCAGAGATGTATTGATAGATGGAGCCAAATTAGGAAGTAAAATTTTAGTGACGACGCGTAATATATCAGTTGCTTCAGTCACGAGCACAGTCGAACATACGTTAATTTAAAAGGCCTCTCTAATGAGGATTGCTTGTCTTTATTTGTAAAATGTGCATTTGTAGAAGAAGATGAGAAGAAACATCCAAACCTCTTTGAAATAGGAAAAGATATTGTGAGAAAGTGTGGAGGGGTTCCGTTGGCGGTGAGAACCTTAGGGAGTCAATTGTACTTGGAGACTGATGAACGCAAATGGAAATTGATAAGAGATTCTGAGATATGGGAATTAGAACGAGAAGGTGCTGGTCACATTTTACCTGCTTTAAGATTGAGTTATACTCAACTGCCTTCTCATTTGAAAAATTGTCTTGCTTACTGTTTACTTCTTCCAAAGGGTATGTTTGGATATTATAGCTTGACTTGATCTATTGTTGGATGGCACATGGTATCCTTCAACCAAGGAGCATGAAAATCCAGAGCTAGAAGATGTTGGCGAGCTATATTTCAAAGAGTTATGGGCGAGATCTTTCTTTGAGCATGTTGAACTTGTGGACTATCACTATAATCTCAGCTATAGATTTTCCATGCATGATCTTATCCACGACCTTGTACAATCACTTGCAGAAAGTGAGTTCTCTATAGTAAACTCTAGCACCAAAAACATCTCTGAAAATGTTAGACATTTGCCAATTCTGGAACTTGGCCAAAATGGTTCAACAATGCTGCGAAAGCTGAACAAAGTGCGAACCATAACGGCTCGGGGTATAATTATTGATGAATCCTTCCTTCACACATGCCTTTCAAGATTCAAATATTCGCGATATGGCATTTGTTTGATTTATCATTAAAAGGGTTGCCAAGTTCCATTGGTACCCTAAAGCATTTGAGATATCTGGACTTAGCTGGTAATGATGAAATGAAGAAACTCCCAACACAATTTGTGTTACAGAGCCTGCAAAGCCTAGGCCTTCTTGGATGTGAGAATCTTGAAAACTTGCCTAGAGATACAAGCAACTTGACTTGCCTCAGACTCCTTTTCTTAACCACAAAGCAAACAAGTTTTTCGGAGAACGGAGTCGGATGCTTGAAATCACTTCGGTTTCTTTGTATTTGGAATTGTGGAAATCTAACGTCTTTGCCAAGTGATATGAGTTACCTTGCTGCATTGCGTACCCTTGTAATATATAAATGTAAAAGGCTTGAATTGGTGAATGGAAACTATCAAGTAATTGCACTGAGGCTCCAAAAATTGGTTATAGATGGTGTACCAAAGATGTTGGCATTGCCCGAATGGTTGCAAGGAGCTGCTGAAACCCTACAAGACTGCTATATTATACACTGTGACAATTTGGAGGCATTACCCGGGTGGTTGACAAATTTCACGTCGCTTAGAAAGCTGGTCCTTGAATCGTGCCGGAAATTGTTGTATTTGCCAGAGAAGGTGCATCCTCTAGAACTTACAATTGAAAATTGTCCTAAATTGGAGAGGAGATGCTAACGTACCATTGGGGAAGATCCACCGGAAGAATTCTATTTGTAGAAATCTTGTATGTGTTCTTGGCAATATTTTCCATTTCTCTTACATTGAAGGGAAAAATAACTTGCAGATGTTTTCCTTTCCATTGTGGAATAATCTTTTATTTGTTTCTTTCCTTGACTCAGTGATTGATTATATCATGGTTCAATTCTTCTTAATTAAGAAGGGCTACATAGCATATGTGAATTAATCCAGTTAGTTAGAGTAGTGGGACGACATTGATCGAATTTGAACAATGTATTAACTATTTGGGTTGACATAATATATGGACTATTCGTGATTAAAAAAAAACCTGTAAAATATTATAGGACGACGAACTAATGAATAGCAGTTTATTAAGTTAAAACTGAGGCATGCTTCAATCTCAATTGTTTTTCGGTTGAACACTTGATCAAAATTTCAAAACTACAAAAAAAAGAAAAAAAAAGGCAACCAGAAAATCGAGAGTGGCAATATATATATATATATATATATATATATGCATATGAGAAAAAAGAGATGAGTGCTTCTAGTGATGTGTGTGACAGCATATGGTGCCAAGTACAGTACAGCCACTGTTTAACCTTCTTTCCAGAATATACTATCTTCTGCAAAAGAATCAATATGATGGCATGGCAGTTTGTAGTACTCATTCACCGTATAAGCTGGCTGTTTGCTTGAGTGTTTTGCAAACAGCATGGCATGTTAGGCACTAGCAAGACTGACTTTGAGGAAAC